>NC_067441.1:6254007-6554007 GCF_009764475.1 Pristis pectinata
AGGGTGAGCCATCGCTGCTGGAAGAGACATCAGCCCCGGGGCAGCCCGAGGAGGATCCACACCGAGTCTGTGGCGGTTCACGGGGCGTCCGGTCCCCTCACCCCGAGTGGGAGCCGAGACGGAGCAGCTGCGGCCCCTTCTGGAGGCAGTGGGATGTCCCTCAGAGGCGAGTGGGGTCAGAAGTCCTGCAGCGACAAAATCCAGCGTGAGAAATGTGCCGGGGGGGAGGGGGGAAGGGGGGTGGGGGGGAAGGGAGGGGGGGGAGGGAGCTGGGGGGGGGGAAGGGAGGGACGGGGGAGTGGGGCAGAGGGGGAAGGGGGGAGCGGGGGGGGAAGGGAGGGGGAATGAGGTGTGAGACGATGCGCCCGTGAATTCCTGGCTGGGCTCTGTGCCCAAAGAGCTTCCCACACCCCCCCTCCCCCCCCCCCCCTCCTCCCTCCCCCCCCCTCCCTCCTCCCTCCTCCCTCCCCCCCCCCCTCCTCCCTCCCCCCCCCCTCCCTACTCCCTCCCCCCCCCCTCCTACTCCCTCCCCCTCCCTCCTCCCTCCCCCCCCTCCCTCCTCCCTCCCCCCCCCTCCCTCCCCCCCCCTCCCCTCCTCCCTCCCCCCCCCCCTCCCTCCTCCCTCCCCCCCCCTCCCTCCTCCCCCCCCCCCCCCCCCCCACACACACACAGCAGGAGCCTTACCGTTAGTGAGGCTGAATCCATGGATATCTGTTTCCGTGGCAACCGCGTGCTGGAAGAGCCTGCGGAGATATCCTGGTTTAGTGCGGGATACGTCTATTCCCTGGACACACACACAGCACTCCCAGATACAGTCAGAGCAACAGAAGCTCAACAAGTTCCCAAACAATCCTTTCTACTCATTCAACACCCTGCTGGCAGGGATGGGTGAAGCTCCCTCCACACTGTCCCATCACACACTCCCGGGGTCAGACACAGGGTGAAGCTCCCTCCGTGCTGCCCCATCACACACTCTCAGAGCAGGGGACTTCCTCATTGGGTCTGGCCATTCCCAACTCCAGCCAGTGAGCCAGCAGGGGTTTTGTCTGAGTTGATTGCCTGCCTCTCATTTGGGGATACATCGGTGCCCAGGTGACCCTGCAGACAGAGCACGCATTGGCCGTCTGGAGATCTTCCGGTCCAGGTGTGCACTGCTCAGGCTGGAGTGCACCTTAGCCCCAAATGATGACATTTTAACTTGGGGCTTCAAATAAAGTCATGTCACACTAAATTCAAACCAAGCACTCAGACTAGGGGACAGGAGATAACGCTGCACTTGTGTCAATGAACTTTGAGCAGAGACCTGGCGACAGAGTGGTTGGGTCTGTGTGAATCCAAGCTCATCTTCACCAATGCCAGAGAGGGCTAGTTCACAGCCAGGCGGAGGACTGTGGTGGCATTTGTTGGGAGAGGCTGACGCCTTGGGCAGACCTCAGACTGGTCTACTTGTTGCTGTGGGATCCTCCCTGGCCCAGGAGCTGTGACGCAGGATGCTGCCACATCTAGATATTCTGGAAATGTGGAGGGTTCTGGGTCAAGAAGCCTCTGTCCCCCCCACCCCACCCCACCCCCCAAAAGAACTCAGAAACTGGAACATGTTTTAAAAAAACTCCTCCATGTCATCTGGCAAATCATAACGCACAGCCGGAGCCACTCACGCCTCTGTCCTCCCCTGGAAATTAGGAGCAGGCTATTCGGCCACTCTGTACCATTTGTACAGCGTGGAAACTGGCCCTTACGCCCATCATGAACATCCATTTACACTAACCCTATTGCAACCCATTTCATTCTCCCCACATTCCCATCAACCTCCCCCCCCCACCCCAGATTCACCCAGACACTATGGGCAATTTACAGCAGCCAATTAACCCACTGAGCCTTTGGGATGTGGGATGAAATTGGAGCAGCCGGGGGTAACCCACATGGTCACGGGGAGAGCATGCAAACTCCCCACACAGAGCGCTGGAGGTCGGGATCGAACCCAGGTCTCTGGAGCTGTGAGGCAGCGGGTCTCTCTGCTCCACACCCCAGGGAGTTCAGTGCAACAGCAATCCATGTGTACTGAGAATGAGCGGTCTCACAGTTAAGATTGCTATTTCAGGTATTGCTTACAAGTAACCCTGAGGCTGTGAATTGGGTCCAGACTTACTGGCTGCTGATCCACTGGAGGCCTTGTCGCTGCTCAGGAAGCCCAGGAGCCCAGACTCGGTGTTGCTGCGGTGCCGGAACATGGGAAGGTTGAAGGGAGCCTGGCCTTTCTCATCCGGAGAATTCACCGGCTGTGAGAAGGAAAATGTCAGTCATCCATGGAGGAGGGAACATCTCCAGTGTCTCAGCCCCAGGACCCTGCCTCTTACCGGGGGGGGGGGGGGGGGGGGGGGGGGAACGGGTCCCACACACACACACACACTGACCCTCACCAGGGGTCAGGTCCCATATACACACACACACACACACACACACACACACACTGACCCTCACTGGGGGGGATGTGTCCCACACACACACACAGACCCTCACCAGGGGGACGGGTCCCATACACACACACACACACACACACACACACACACACTGACCCTCACTGGGGGGGATGTGTCCCACACACACACACAGACCCTCACCAGGGGGACGGGTCCCATACACACACACACACACACACACACACACACACACTGACCCTCACTGGGGGGGATGTGTCCCACACACACACACAGACCCTCACCAGGGGGACGGGTCCCACACACACACACACACACACACTGACCCTCACTGGGGGGGATGGGTCCCACACACACACACACAGACCCTCACCAGGGGGACGGGTCCCATACACACACACACACACACACATACACACACTGACCCTCACTGGGGGACGGTCCCACACACACACTGACCCTCACTGGGGGACGGTCCCACACACACTGACCCTCACCAGGGGGACGGGTCCCCCCCACACACACCCTCACTGGGGGACGGGTCCCACACACACGTGCACCGACCCTCCTCACTGACCCACCTTGTCCCATCTTCCCCTGCCCCTCACCCCCAATCACCATCTCACCGTCCCTCCCCAACCTCCCTCCTCCTTTTTGCTCCCCATCGCTCACTCCTCCCTCTCTCCCCCCACCCCCCCTCCCCAGGTCACTGACCAGGGGCCGGTCGCGGAGGTTCTGCGTGGGCTGCCCAGGGCCCACGTGGACCACGTGGCTGAAGTTGGTTGGGTTGGAGATCAGCTTGGACCTGGCCTGGGGATCCTTCAGCATCTCCCTGTGGGGCAGAGAGGAGAGGATGAGCTTCCGAGGGGGTGGAGGGCCGAGAGGGTGCATAGGGTGAGAGGGCACAGAGCTGGGGGGAGGGTCTGAAGGGGGAAGAGATGGACAGGATAATGGGGTTGTGGGGAAGGGTGTGTAGTCAAGTCAGGGGTTATTATCACGTGCAGTGAGGTACAGGTATTGGTTTATTATTGTTACTTGTACTGAGGTACAGTGAAAAACTAATCTTGCAGACCAATCGTACAGGTCAATTCATTACACAGTGCAGTTGCATTGAGGTAGTGCAGGTAAAAACAATAACAGTACAGAGTAAAGTGTCACAGGTACAGAGAAAGTGCAGTGCAATAAGGTGCAAGGTCACAACAAGGTAGATCGTGAGGTCAGAGTCCATCTCATCGTATAAGGGAACTGTTCAATAGTCTTATCACAGTGGGGTAGAAGCTGTCCTTAAGTCTGGTACAGTGAAGAACTTGCAGCAGCGTCACAGGCACATGCGTTCAGACAACATGCAGAACAAAAATTACACACAAATTATGCAAGACATTGAAGGAAAGGACTGTGCAAACACAAGACACAGTCAGATGCAAGTCCACGGCAATGCAAGAGGTGTTCTGTTTCTGAGGCAGTGATTAGGGTTGTGCCGGTTGGTTCAAGAACCGAGTAGTTGCAGGGAAGTGGCTGTTCCTGAACCTGGTGGTGTGGGGACTTCAGGCTTCTGTCCCTCCTGCCCGCTGGGAGCTGCGAGAAGATGGCGTGGCCCAGATGGTGGGGATCCTCGATGACAGTTGCCACCTTCTTGAGGCAGTGCCTCCTGTAGATGCCGTCAGTGGTGGGGAGGGCTGTGTCAGCTGCTCTCTGCAGCTGGTCAGGGGCAGGGTGGAGGTGTAGGGGAGAGAGTTGGCCTCATGGCGGGGGTCGGGGGAGACCTCACAGTGCACCAGAAAGCGTTGGATTCCCTGTGGGACCTCCCACCAGTCCTGAGACAGGGAGAGATCACGGAGGAGGTGCAGATGGGATTGTTACCTTAACGTGTTTGAGCGTGTAGTGCAGGGTTACTCTCCCACTGGATCAAAGCTCTTAGCCCGGGGGGAGGGGAAAGCAGGAGTCCCTAAAGCAGCCCTAACACCTTCTCCATTCAGAAGCGGCTGACGGTTCATGGCCAGCCTCCACAGAGCGAGATAGGAGAGGGAGCCAGCTCCACTGTGGGCACCAGTCAGCTCGAAACAAGGCGAGTGAAACCAGGCTGCTGACCATAGGGTCTCCAACACCCTTGTGTTTGTGAGCTCCCCAAATCGGGGAAGGGGGGGGGGGGCAAATGTCCCATATACACAGCCCTTGGACGGGTGATCTTGGAATCACTGGGACATCAGAGACGGGTGCAGCGACTGTCACCGATGAGAGGACCGTGTCAGACTGACACTGGCCTGGGCCTCCAGGGTGGGTAATATCAGCACACTGAGGGCTGGGCCCTGTGTCTGCCTCTGTAACACTCCACAGGAGGGTTCCCCAGTGGTGCTGACATCTTGGAGGAGAATGCAGAGGGGCAGTGAATGCAGAGGAGGATGTGTACCAGGAGGGAAAGTGCTGGCCTGGTGCCTCAGAGTGAGATACAGCACGGAAACAGGCCCTTTGGCCCATCCAGTCTGTGCTGGCAACCACTTATTTACACTGATTCCACACAGTCACAGGGAGAACGTGCAAACTCCACACAGGCAGCGCCGGAGGTCGGGATCGAACCAGGGTCTCGGGAGCAGCGAGGCAGATGCCGAGGGGAAGGACGGTGCAGGTTCCCATTGGTCCCGGATTTTCCGAGGCGCTCCCTTCCCCGAGCCCGTCCTCACCTCCACTGCTGGACACGGTCCTCCTCGGAGATGCGGAAGGCGAACTGCCGCTTGCTCCCGGTGCGGAACAACTGCCGCCGGCCGCTGCTCGGCGTCTCGGAGACCACCAGCGAGTCCCTCCCTGGGGTGGGGTACACAGTGAGAGTCAGACCCGGCCAGCGACGGGCAGGAGGGAGGGAGGGAATCTGGAGGGGTGTAGGGGGACCGAGGGGTGCACGGGGACCGAGGGAGGGAGACCGAGGGGTGTGGGGGAGACCGAGGGGTACGGAGGGGTGCGGGGGGACGGACACTAACCTCTCTCCTCGCTCCGCAGGTACACCAGCCGGACCGGCTCTCCAGCCGCGAGGTTCAGCGACCCGTCCGCGCTCAGCGGTCGCACCTACAAGGTGAAGTCCGCAAACTCACCGCGTGTAGGAACGTAGGCTGGTCTCTCCCCCGCACCCCACCCCCCCATCCCCACTCCCCCCTTCGCAACCCCAGCGGGCCACAACCTTCCCCACCTCACCCACCCCCTCCCTCCCCTCCCCTCCCCCTCATCCTAATTTCCAGCAGACCCACTGTCCGTGGGGGCTGCTCGTGTCTGGGACCAGGGTCTCAGTCTCTGCACCCACCCCCCCCCCCAGCTCTCCACCCCACCAACCCCCGGTCTCACCTTCTTCAGGGGGATGGTCTGAACCCACTCCGCCGTCTTCACACTGAACACATTCACCATGTTCTCACTGTACACTGTCAGGTAGCTGCCATTGCAGGCTGTGCAGAGAAAGATCACAGGGTCACACACCTGACCAACACTCATTCATTACTGTGACCCCTGGGGTAGGGAGAGAGGGAATCAGCCGGGGTTCCTGACGAGCAGTTGGAGGGAACTCTGTCGTGATGCCTTCTGTAGTTGGCCAGTCCAGGGCAGCGGGTGTGAGGGGAATGCTCCGGGACTGAAACCCAGCGGTGAGATGGAGCACAGTGAGAATCCACGGCGCAGGCAGACCATTCGGCCCCTCTTCACCTTGCTGTTTCTGCCCCGCAACCCAAGCTCCCCCCCCGTGTCTCCTCCATCTATCCCTTTCCTCCCTCAACCCGCCACTTTGCCCCTCCCTCTGCGACACCCCCCCACTCTCTGGTGGGGGGGGAGAGGTGCCCCCATAGCTTTGCTTGGGTTTACCAAAGGCCGTCTTCAAACGGTGACCCCCCATTCCCAAGAGCCCCCCCCCAGCCAACAAGAGACATCTACCCCCCTCCCCAACCACCCTGACATCACCTCCTCCCCACTTCATTTCTTTACGCTCTCTCTCTCCAACCACAGAAACTTGAATCATCGCAGCTGGAGGGGAGACCATTTGGCCCATCAAGTCCTTGGCGGCCCATCAGAGAGAAATCCCATTGGTCCTTTGATCCCAGGCCTCCAAAATTATCCACACCGTGGAATTTAAAAAGGGAAGGTAATCGTATTAAAAATATTTACAGAATTGATGCAAAACCCAAATCTGGTTCGCTAATATCCTTCCGGGAGAGCAGGTCGACATGGGGAGGCATCACCCCACATTCCCGACTTGCCTTTCCCATTAATTCTGTATCGCCTGCTCTCTGAATCTTCCAGTAAATATTTTAATGTTAAATACAAACGACTATTTTTTTTGTTTAAGTTGTGCTGGGATTTGGATTGGTAATCAGAGGAGCGAGAGAGAGAGAGTGTGCCCGGGGTGGGAGGGGTCCCTGATTATGTCGGCTGCTTTCCCGAGGCAGCGGGAAGTGTGGACGGAGGCAGCGGAGGGGAGGCTGGTTTGCGTGAATGGTACAGGAGGACGATGACGGAGGGTGTTTTAACGGCTGGGAGTCTGTGGCCCGTGGTGTACCACAGGGGTCGGTGCTCAGACCCTGACTGTCACGTACATTAACGATTTGGTTGGGAATGCAGCGTTTAGTCAGTTTGCAGGCGACACGACAATCGGTGGTGATATTGATAGGTGACGAGGGTAGCGGTAGGCTGTACAAAAGGTCTGTTCAAGAGTCTGGTAACAGCGGGATGGAAGCTGTCCTCGACCCTGGTGGTATGTGTTCTCAGGCTTTTGTACCTTCTGCCCGACGGGAGGTGGGGAGAAGAAGCATCACCACAACCAAGACCCGAAAACAGGCCCTTCATCCCATCCAGTCTGTGCTGACCATCAAACAGCGAGGTGGAGGGTCGAGGGGGGAAGGGGAGAGGAAATGGAGAAGGTATGGGGGGTGGGGAGGTGGTGGGCCAAATGGTCTGCCTGCGCCGTGGATTCTCACTGTGCCCCGTCTCACCGCTGGGTTTCAGTCCCGGAGTGTTCCCCTCACACCCGCTGCCTTGGACTGGTCAACTGCAGAAGGCATCACAACAGAGTTCCCTCCAACTGTTCATCAGGAACCCCGGCTGATTCCTCCTCCCTCTACCCCAGGGGAGGGGGGAGGGTGTGTGAGTGGGGAGGGGGTGTGTGTGAGTGGGGAGGGGGTATGAGAGTGGGGAGGGGGTGTGAGAGGGGAGGGGGTGTGTGTGGGTGGGGAGGGGGGGTGTGAGGGGGAGTGGGGAAGGGGGGGCGTGTGTGGGGGGGGGGGGGGAGACCCACACGCTCACCGGGTGAAGGCATCGACAGACTGGGGCACACACACCGGGCCGAGCCCTTACCCGCAGCGAGTGGCGCCGCCGGCCACATCAGCTCCTCCCGCTGGGCCCGCCGGCCCTCAGCGTCGACGAAGACCCCGACGGTGCTGAAGCAGAGCAGGAAGAGGTCCGGGGAGAGCGGGGCGGCGCACAGCGCGTCGGCCGGGGCCCGGCTCAGGAAGCCGAGGGCCGGGTCCCCGGGGCTCACCAGCTCCCGGGCCGGCTCCGGGCCCCGCAGCGGCCACAGGCTGAAGCCGGACGGGTACCCGAGGCACAGCCGCTCCCCGAACAGGCCCATCCATTGCACGGGGCCCGGGGCCTGCAGCTCCCGCAGCGGCCGCCAGCGGACCGGCGGCCCGGCCTCCAGCCGCCAGCAGCTCACCTGCCGCCGGTTGGCCAGGCAGAGGCAGCCGCTGCCCGGCTCGGAGAGCGGCCCGGCCGCCAGCAGCTGGGCCCCCCGTGCCTCCCGCACCTTGGTCGCCAGCTCTGGCCTGCCGTACAGGCGGAGGGAGCGGCCCCGGCCCGCCACAGCCGCCAGCAGCCCCGAGCCCGGCACCGGCACCAGCAGGTGGACCCGCTTCCTGTCTCCCAGCAGCGTGAGCTCTGCAACGGAGCGGAGGGGAGGAGGTTAGTGTGGGGGGGAGCACCCCTCCCTCCCTCCGCCCGCCCCACTGCCCCTCCCACACTCCGCTCCCTCACCCCCTCCCCCTCCCTCACCCCTCCCCACTGCCCCTCACCCCCCCCCACTGCCCCTCCCTCACCCCTCCCCACTGCCCCTCCCACTCTCCGCTCCCTCACCCCCTCCCCCTCCCTCACCCCTCCCCACTGCCCCTCACCCCCCCACTGCCCCTCCCTCACCCCTCCCCACTGCCCCTCCCTCTGCCCCCCCACTGCCCCTCCCTCTGCCCCTCCCCACTGCCCCTCCCTCCACCCCCCCACTGCCCCTCCCTCCCAGCCCCCTCACCCCTCCCCACTGCCCCTCCCTCCGCCTCCCCCCACTGCCCCTCCCTCACCCCTCCCCACTGCCCCTCCCTCCCAGCCCCCTCACCCCTCCTGCTGCCCCCTCTCTCCCTCACCACTCACCCCTCCTTCATCCCTCCCACTGCCCCCACCCTCACCCCTCCCATATCTCTCCCACTGCCCCACTCCCCTCGCCCCCTCAGCCCTCCTGTCCCCTCCCATTCCCTCCCTCCACCCCCACAACCCTCCACACCCCTCCCCTCTCCACCCCTGCCTCACCCCCCTCACATTTCACCACCAAAGCACACAACTGTGACCCTCCTTGCTTCCCACCCATTGACCCTGAATGCCCCCTTACCCCTGCTCCCTGCCCCATGACCTTTTACCCATCCTATGGCCTCAAATGCCCCCTTACCCTGCTTTAACCTCTACCTCCCTGCTATGACCCTCCCTTGCCTCCCTTCTGACCTCAGCACCTTGACCTCAGCCTACCAGGACGCTCCCTCACTCTGACCCTCTCTATTCTGTGGCCTCAATCCCACACCACCCTTAACCCCTTCTCTGCTGTCCTACAGTGCCCACACCGTGACCCCTTTATCTGACACTATGACCCTGAAGTCTGACCCCCAGCCTCAACCACCGGTGACCCATGCTCATGCCCTGACCCTTCCACAAACACCCACCATCCCAACAGGACAGAGTTACCGTTTCTCGTCACGTGGAGGAGGTAAAGCCCTTCATCGGTCCCCAGAGCAATTCGTTCCCGGTCTGAGATTGGGACAAGAAAACTCCATCAGCGGAATTACTTAGGTTCCCAAGGGAGAGAGAAATGGAGGGAGCTTCACCCTGTGTCTGACCCCGGGAGTGTGTGACGGGACGGCGTGGAGGGAGCTTCACTCTGTGTCTGACCCCGGGAGTGTGTGACGGGACGGTGTGGAGGGAGCTTCACTCTGTGTCTGACCCCGGGAGTGTGTGACGGGACGGTGTGGAGGGAGCTTCACTCTGTGTCTGACCCCGGGAGTGTGTGACGGGACGGTGCAGAGGGAGCTTCACCCTGTGTCTGACCCCGGGAGTGTGTGACGGGACGGTGCGGAGGGAGCTTCACCCTGTGTCTGACCCTGGGAGTGTGTGACGGGACGGTGCAGAGGGAGCTTCACCCTGTGTCTGACCCCGGGAGTGTGTGACGGGACGGTGCGGAGGGAGCTGAGGTGCGAGTCACATTACCCAGAATGGCTGCGGTCTGGACGTTGCTGATCAGTGGCAGTGTGTTGTCGTACGCCTCGGTGGCCTCCAACACCAGCCTCTCCTGCAGCCCGTTCTGCCTGCAGATGGAGACCAGCTCGTTGATCACCGTCACCCACTTGCGTTTCTCGCTCTCGTTCTCCACCAAAATCAGCAGGGTGGTCTTGGTGCTCGGGACCCTCAGCTGTGACGCCGTGACCTGCGGGGGGGGGAGCAGAGAGAGGCCAGTCGCCACTGTCCGGAGTGACCAGTGTTGGGTCAGTGGGACCGGCGCTGTGCCAGTCCATGGCTCCGACACTCCGGGGGGAAGCTGCCGCAAACACAGCTCCAGAAACGCCTCCCGAGGGGCGAACATCGACAGGTCACCGAGGGCGGCTTCCGGTCATACCTCAGGCAGGGAGGGGCTCGAGGGGCCGAACGGTCCCCTCACGGTGTTTCCGGTCACCATGTGGTGGGACCTGGGAGGGAGGGATGGGGATCGGCAGCCGAGGGGTTGGGGGTCACTCTGGGTTCTGGAGGGAGTGGGGGTAGGAGATGGGAGAGAGAGTGTGGGGGGGGGAGGTTGGGAGAGGGATTGGGGGTGGTTTGGAGAGTCATTGTGGGGAGGTGAGTGGGAGGGGTGGAGAGGGGGTGTGGTGTGAGGGGAGGGGGTGCAGTGGGAGGGAAGGGAGGGGGTGGGGTGGGAGGGATGGGGAGGGGGTGCAGTGGGATGGAGGGGTGGGGAGCGGTGGAAGGGAGGGGTGGGGAGGGGTGGTGGGTGGGTGGGGCAGTTAACTCACTCACCCGGAAGATGCAGGGCACGTCCTTCTTGTTGGCGTGGATGACGTCAGAGGGGAGGACGGAGCTGACGAAGAATCCCTCGTCCCTGCAACAGTGACCACACCCCGTCACCCGGTCGGTCCCCACACCCGGGGGGGGGGGGTACCCGGCGGTGAACTGTTCCGCCTCCCCCTCCAAATCCAAACCCTCCCCCAGTTGTCAGACGCAGTCCCCAACCCCACGGCCCTGGTCTGGGGAAAAGGGTGGGGTTCAGTCCCCGTGGCGGGGGGGGAGGGAAGTGGGTGAAAATGGGGTGTGAGGGGGAAGAGGGGCAAGGAGGGGGGGTAAGAAAGGGGGAAGAAGGGAGAAGGGGGGGATTAAGGGGAAGGTGTAAGAAGGGGGAGGGGAGAGGGAGAGGGGGAGGGGGTTGGGGGAAGAAGGTGGGGATAAGAGGGTCCGGATCCCGGACCGCACCCACCGGAGGTCGAAGATGTGCGCCGCTCCGGTCCCGGTTCCGGTTCCGGTCCCCTTCGGCTCTGCCGCCTCGAACACGAGCAGCCGGCAGTCGGACAGGACGGCGAACGCCCGCTGCCACCCCCGCCGCACCCCTGCCGGCCTGGGCACCTGCAGCATGGAGAACCGGTCAATGGGCTGTGCGCGCATCCCCCCCCCCCACAGCGAACTGCGCGCCCCCGTCACCCCCGTGACAAACTGCGCGCCCCCGCGCCTCAGCCATGCGCCCCGTCACCCCGCCACGTGCCCCCATCACCCCCATGACAAACTGCGTGCCCCCGTCACCCCTGCCACGCGCCCGTCACCCCCATGATGAACTGCGCGACCCCGCGCCTCGGCCGCGTGCCCCCGGCCCCCACGGCGAACTGCGCGCCCCCTTTACCCACGCGCATCCTCATGCTCGACCCTGAGACACGCAGCCGTCTCACGTCAGGCGCGCCCCAGTTGCTCACGCACGTCCTCGCGCTCGCCCCCACGCCAGCGTTCTCGCCCGAGAGCTGACAGGCTGCGCGCCCCCAGACCCGCGCGCTCTCAGCCCCGCGACTCACTCACCGACACGCTGCCCTCCAGCGCGGTCCCGGTACCTCTGCTCGGATCGATCCCCAGCGAGCGAAGCTGCCCGAGTGGCGCCGGACACCCCACCGCCCCTGCCGAGCAGCCCGCGTGGCAGCTGTAGTGGCAAACTGGGGGGGGGGGGTGTGGGGAGAGAGGAGATGGGTGGAGGGGGAGGGGAGAGAGGAGATGGGTGGAGAGGGAGGGGAAAGAGGGGGTGGGGGAGGGAAGACGCAGTTGGGGGAGAACGTGAGAGAGGGTGGGGGGGAAGGGGAGAGGTAGTGTGGGAGAAATGGGGTGGGGAGAGAGGGGGTGGGGGGAGGGGGAGAGAGGGGGTGGGGGGAAGGGGAGAGAGAGTGGGGGGAGAGAGGGGGTGGGGGGAAGGGGAGAGAGGCAGTGGGGGGAGAGAGGGGGTGGGGGGAAGAATGTGAGAGAGAGAACTGCCCCTACCCTCTATTGACAATGGGGACCATTCGGGCCATCGAGTCCACACTAGTCCCACCTCCCCATCCTTGCACTGTTATCCTGAATGTTCCTTCCCATCAGACGTATCCTGTTCCTTATTGAACGTACCATTGACTCCGGCCTCCACACACCCCCACCCCACCCCCCCCCCCCCCACGGTTCGAACAGCTCACAGCATTAGACTCGCCAACCCCTCATCCACTCCTTCATCCCCAACTCCCTGCTCCCTCCTCCCCTCTGTCTGACCACAGGTCACCGGGCAGTGATGGGGGGCAGGAACCCTGGCTGATTCCCCCTCTCTCTACCCCGGGGGTCACCGGGCAGTGATGGGGGGCAGGAACCCTGGCTGATTCCCCCTCTCTCTACCCCGGGGGTCACCGGGCAGTGATGGGGGGCAGGAACCCTGGCTGATTCCCCCCCTCTCTCTACCCCAGGGGTCACTGGGCAGTGATGGAGAGCAGGAACCCTGGCTGATTCCCCCCTCTCTACCCCGGGGGTCACTGGGCAGTGACCTTTGCGCTTACCTTCACAGACGACCCCCTGGCGAATCAGTCCCACCATGAGCGAGGTACACCTCATGCACTTTGTTGGGACTCTGAAGGACTGTACCTTGAATTGGTGAGGTGTAGGCTGCAAGGATCAAAGTGCTGAATTTATACACAGCAGGAACCGTGCAGAGCGCGAGCCGGCCAGTCAGCCCCTCTGCTGTTTATCCAGGTTTCCGCCCCAGACTGACATGTCCATCACACCACCCCCCAACTCATCCCATCCGTGGCTCCCCAGCTCAAACAGCTGCCCATTTACCAAAGTCCCATCTGAGACTGGGAGTGAGGGAGGTCCGTGTGGAGGAGAGATTTAACCCTTCACTGCACTCTCCCACTGTACCTCCTGTCACAGCCATGGCACTGGGATAACGGAGTCCGCTTCCGAAATCAATCAAGGAACCTCAAAACCGGAAACACATCACTGTACAATGTGAGAGCTACATTCCGTAACCCCGGGAGTGTGTGAGACGGGACGGTGTGGAGAGAGCTTCACCCTGTGTTTGACCCTGGGAGTGTGTGACGGGACGGTGTAGAGGCAGCCTCACCCTGTGTCTGACCCCGGGAGTGTGTGAGACGGGACGGTGTGGAGAGAGCTTCACCCTGTGTTTGACCCTGGGAGTGTGTGACGGGACGGTGTAGAGGCAGCCTCACCCTGTGTCTGACCCCGGGAGTGTGTGACGGGACGGTGTGGAGGGAGCTTCACCCTGTGTCTGACCCCGGGAGTGTGTGATGGGACAGTGTAGGGAGGAGGGGGGCTTCACTCTGTTTTGAACCCTCCACCTCTGCCCCAAGTCTGATGTGCCATCCCTGCCCTGGGGGTGTGTGATGCCCCCAGTGTAAACTGCCCCCGCCCACCCCACAACCATCGTACACTTCGCTGCGCTGGTCCCTACCTTGGTGACAGGTGGGCCTCGAGGTGCTGGTGATGTGGGTTTCTTCACTGACGTTCTTGGAGACAAGGGTTCAGCACTGGACTGTTGGAATAAGGGAGGAGACCATCAGGAAGGGAGGGGCAGGTGAGGTCAGTACTCGCGTGTGCAGTGGAACACACCTCACCGGCAGGGTCAAATCATCTGCAGATGCTGGAATTCTGAAATCAAAACAGAAAGTGCTGGAAACACTCAGCAGGTCAGGCAGCGTCTGTGGGGAAGAGAGAGTTAACGTTTCAGGCCAGACTGGGAAGGAGACAAAAGAACTTGTTGAGCTGCAGGGAGAATGGGGTGGGTGTATTGTGGAGGGCCGTGGCTGTCACGTGACAGCACTGCCCACTACCTGGTTGGAAGACACACCACTGCCAATCAAGGTTTGGCCCCGCCCCACCCATCAGCGCATACCGGACCATTGGCCCCTTTAAGCACCTTTGTACTTGGCCTCGGGCCATTGGCCTTTGTAATCGATTAGTCCTTGCTGGCACCGAGCCATTGGCCCCCTGTAGATTACCTGGGCTGGACCCCCCAGCCCTCCAGCACTATAAAGGGCACCACGTGAGCTCTGCTCCCCCTCCTTGCCATCTTCGAGGGATCACCCTGCTTCACTCCAGGCCAAGGACCGTGGGACGGCGCTGGAGAAATCACTGGTGAGGTGTGCACTGTTAAAGGGTTGGGAGCGTCTTAGTTAGTGTCCCTAGTAGCACAGAGCCGTGCCTGCACTGAGTCAAGGGGTGGCAGGTATCGTATTGTTTTTCCTTGATTGTCTGTACCTAGTTCGTTTTGTGCGTGTGCGTGTGTGTATTTTATCCCCGGTGTGATTTTCCCACGCTCACGATAAACCGCGCGCACGTGTGTTATTTCTGTTACCATTTTCCCCGCTTGTCTTTTGTAAATAAAATCCTTTACCGCCAGACTGTGTTCAGAGTCCTTGATTTTGAGACCCCTCGAATCTGTTTTCTCACTCACAATGTCTCTGATGGGGGTAAAAACTGGTATCACCTTGGGGATAAGCTTTAACCCCAGTTACCTGGTCAATGAGTGAATGGGAGCAGTTGGAGAGCGAGAACGTAGTCGAAAGAATGTAGGGGTTGACAAATGCAGAGCAGGAGGACGTGCCTGGCAGGTCAGCCCAGGGATGTCGTCTACTCCCAGAGAGAGAGAACAAGCTGAGCCAATATGGACAACTGGTACAAGCCGAGAAATCAAGTCACCTGAAGTTGTAGAATCCAATATCGAGCCCAGGAGGCTGCCTGGAACACTCTGCACTTGCCCCGATGACTGTAGCTCCAGCAACGCTCAAGAAGCTCGATCCCATCCAGGACACAGCAGCCTGGTCGAGAGGCACCCCATCCACAACCTCTCACTCACTCCACCACTGACACTCCACAGTTTGTACCACCTACAGGATGCACTACACCACTCCTCAGATGGCACCTTCCAAACCCACCACCTCTACCAACCAGAAGGACAAGGCAGCAAAATCACGGGGGACACCACCTCCTGGAAGTTGCCCTCCGAGCTGCACACCGTCCTGACTTGGAAATACATTGCTGTTCCCTGGCTTGTCACCAAACTCTCTGGCAAACCTCTACAGATGTGCTGTTGAAAGTGTCCTGACTGGTCGCATCACGGTCTGGTACATCAATTCAAAGGAGCTGCAGAGAGCAGTGGACTCAGCCCAACACATCACGGGCACATCCCTCCCCACCGTCGGGAGTATCCACAGGAGGTGCTGCCTCAAGAAGGCAACATCCATCATCAAAGATCCCCACCATCCGGGCCGTGCCATCTTCTCGCAGCTCCCATCGGGCAGGAGGTACAGAAGCCTGAAGTCCCACACCACCAGGTTCAGGAACAGCGACTTCCCTTCAACCATTCGGTTCTTGAACCAACCTGCACAACCCTAATCACTGCCTCAGTACAGCAACACTGGGACCGCTCTGCACTACAATGGACTTTGTTTTTCTTCCAATTGTGTTCTTGTAAAAATCGTGTTTAATTTGTTTTTTTTTCTTGTGAACGTCGCGTCTTTGATGCTAGGTGCCTGCAATGGGCTGCAAGTTTTCCTGTGCGGACATGTACTTGTGCACATGACAATAAACTTGACCTTGATTTTGAGGCAAAGGCCTTAAACTCCCTCCCTGACAGCACTGTGGATGTAGCTGCACCTCAAGCAGTGGTTCAAGTTGGCAGTTCACCACCACCCTCTCAAGGGGCAGTTCAGGACGGCCAATTAAATGCTGGCTCAGCCTGCGGAGGCGAGATCCCTTGACGTGCCCGGATGGGGCGGTTCCTCAGGAGACCAGGCCGACCCCACCCTGTCGGTCCTGGAGCACTCACCTCTGCCGCCCCAACACCCGGCGCGGCCGGACCCCCCGTCAGAGGCCCCTTCCCTCCAGGAGACTTCCTGCCGTCCGGGGAGAGGTGGGAGCTTGCGGAAAAGTCCGGAACCTCGTCCTGTGGGATGCAACGGCAACCGACAATCAGAAAGAGCGCCCGTCGCATTCCCACCCCACTCCCAAAAAAAACCTCTGAGTGGCCGGGACTGGTCGGCGGAAGTTCGGGCGATGAGAGGGTTTGGGGGGGTGGGGGTGAGAGACCCCCCAGTTCAGAGGGATGAAGGTGGTGCCCTACGAGGGAAGGTTGGGACAGGGGCGTTGGAATTTGGATGAGAGGAGGGTAATTGAACCATGGGGGGGGGGCTTGAGTGGGTCAGAGGTGAAGAGGGTCCCGGGGATGGAGAGGGGGTGTGTCCCCCAGAGGTTGGGAGCAACCCCCCCCCCACCCACCAGAGGAAAGGGTTAACTGTCACAGGTGGAGCTGTGGAGGGATGAGGGACCGTGTGCTGGCCTTCGGAGGGATGTGGACCGACTTAAACCATCAACTTAAAGACCCAATGAGGGAAACAGAAGCTGGAGGCCCTTCAGCCCCCTCACTCCTGCTGTGCCGTTCCCTCAGATGTTTCCGCACCATCCCTGGACCTGCTTCGCATCTCACCCTTAAAATACACCCGTCCTCGGTAGAGAATTCCAAAGGCCCACCCCTCTCCCGCAGAAGGAGTCCCTCTCAGCTCCGACCCCTTGTTCCGAGACCGTGACCCTCCCCCGGTTTTGGACGAGTCAGTTGGGGGAAAACAGCTGCCCTGGATCCACTCTGCAAGAATTTTGACGAAATAATCTGTATGGAAAACTAAGTTTCTCAATAATTCAGCAATTTTAAATTGACCAATGTTCTGTGCATTGCACCTACGTGCCTGTGAAGCTGCTGCAAGTTTTCCATTGTACCTGTACCTCATTGTACTCGTGCACGTGACAATAAACGTGATCTGAGATCACCTCTCCCCCCTTCTGAACTCGAGAGAACGTAGGGCAGCCCGCTCCATCTCGCAGGGCAAGCCCGCTCCATCTCGCAGGGCAAGCCCACCTTCCCTGGGACTAGTCCAGTGGATCTTTGACAAAGACATCATCTTCTCGACAAACACTTCTTTTAATTAAACTAAATCCCTCCTCTCTGCACATGATCTGTGTCCCTCCATTCCCTGCATATTCACCTGTCTACAAGCCTTCTAACTGCCACTATTGTATCTGCCTCCACCAGCTCCCCTGGCAGCCCGTCCCAGGCACCCACCGCCCTGTGGGTAAAACAGAGCTCCTTTAAACTGTCCCCCTCTCACCTGAAATCCATGCCTTCCAGTGTTTGTCATTTCTACCCTGGGAAAAAGGCACTCCCGATCGCTTGAACCCCCCTGCATGTTGGCCTTCAGTGCCTTGTGCACAAGAACACCCAGGTACCTTTTAACATCAACACTACCCGATCTCTCACCACTTAACAAATACTCTGCTGTTCTGCTTTGTGGATTATGTTCCATCTGCCACGTTCTTGCCTAGCTCATCCGAACCCCCTCAAGGCCTCTCTGCTCCCTGCTCACAATCCCGCCTAGTTTTGTATCATCGGCAAGCTTGGAATTCCAGCGTTTGGACTTTTCATCCAAGTTCTTGATATTGATTGTGAGCAGTTGGGGCTTATGCACCGATCCCTGCACTCCCCCGTCAGTCACGGCTACACCACCCAAGAAAAACCCATTTACTTCCATTGTCCTTTTTCAATCCATACCAGCGTCTGGTAGAGGAGAGGATGGGGGAGCTGGTAGAGGTTGTATATTTGGAATTTCAGCCACTCCTACATGGGAGGTTGGTAAACAAGGTCAGACTGCACGGAATTGGGGTGATATACTTAGTGAATTGAGAATTGGTTAATAAATAGAGAATAAAGAGTAGGAATAAACAAATCTTTCCCAGGTGACTCAGGGATCGATGCTTGGGTCCCAGTTACTTCACAACCCGCACTAACCTTCTGGCTAGGGGGACCAAGTGTAACAAATGCAAGCCTGCCGATAGCACATAACTGAGTGGAATGGCGGGGGGGGGGGGCGGGGGGGGCAAAACGAGGATACAAATTGGCTTCAAGAGGATCTAGAAGAACTGAGAGAGTGGGCGAGAACATGGTAGGTGGAGTATAATGGGGAAAAATGTGAGGTTATCCACTGCTTGCTAAATGGTGAGAGATCGGGTAGCGTTGATATTCACAGTGAGCCAGGTGTCCTTGTACAACAAGTCACTGAAGGCCAACGGGCAGAGGTGGCAAGCGATCGGGAGGGCAAATGGGAGAGGAGGTGTCTTACTGCGGGTTGTACAGAGCTCTGGCGAGACCATACCTGGAGCACCGCAGACCCTTTTGGTCTCCTGATGCAAGAGCAGGTTTTCCCGTCACAGAGGGAGTGCAGTGAAGATTCACTGAATTCCAGGGATGGTGGGTCTCCCACGTGAGAAGGCACTGAGTAGACCGGGACCATATTCTCTATGGTTCAGAAGATCTCTTTGAAATTTACAAAGGGCTCCACAGGATGGACACAGGGAGGGCCTTGCCCCCTGGCTTAGGAGTCTAGGGCCAAGTAGTCTCAGGGTAAGGGGTCGGCTGTCTAGGACCAAGAGGAGGAGAAGTTCCTTCACTCAAGAATGTGGGGAATCTTTGGGTTGAGGAGACTCTGTGACCGAATTCATTTTGAACACGTCTATGAATTTCGGGACATCAAGGGCTTCTTCCCCACTGCTATCAGACTCCCAAACTGATCACCCCCTACACATCTCCTTCCTGCTGGTGCTGCCAAGTTCTCGGACTCTTAACTTCACCTCTTATTGTCATTGTAGCATTTCCTCCTGCACCACCTCAGTTGGTACCACTATACTTTTTTTGCATTAATTGCTGTATTTATTATTAACATGTGCAGTGCTTACTGTGAGCTTCATACGAACAAGGAATATCATCGAACCCTGGTGTGTAAATGACAATGAACGAACCTGCTCTGAATTCAGGGACATGGGGATAATGAGGTGGAAAGAGTGGCTGTAATCTCGATGGATGATAGAACGGGAGCAAGGGACTGAACGATCTCCGGCTTCCCCTTGTTCTTATCCTTACCAAGGCAGCAGTCAGGATTCCTGGGCAAGGACGGCGCCCTTCCTCTCCTGAAGTCCACCAGCGGAACGTTAGTTTTTACCTCAGCTCCGAGGGGCTTCTGCTCGCCGTTCCCGGGACGGACTGAGCTCGAGCTTCTTCCGGTGACTTTAAATTCGCCAGCCGTCTTCTTGGGACTTGGGACTCTCTACTCCGGATCAGTGGTCCGGTAACTCTCTCACCCCACCACCACCACCACCCCACCCCCCCCCACCCAACTCCAAAAAGCAGAAAGTTGCTGGGATTCAGTGGAAAATGGGAGGGGTGGATTCTGCTGGCTCCAGGGGTGGGTTGGGAATGAAGGGCAGGAGGTGGGGGTTATGTTATGGGTGGGCAACGGTCAGATGGAGTGGTGTTGGGACGAGGAGGAGGGGTGGGGGCGGCTGGCTGCTGCCTCCGGTCGAAGGAGGGGGGGTGGGTGTGAGAGCCGGCTGAGGGATTGGACCCCAGCTCGGGCGCTGACGCAGGGGGTTTACTCACTGAAAGCCGGGGGAGGAAGGTCAGGAGGGGTCCCTGTTGCAGACCTGTGGAGGAGGGAGAGAAGTTTTAACGTCGCAGACGTGTCCCACGGGAGACCCAATGGGTGAACAGGAGGAGGGAGGAGGGAATAAAACATCGCCCATCAAGCCCCCCCAGACAGGCGCTCAACACCACAGGACATGTAGCCCCTCTGGTCTGATCAGACCTTAAGATATCAGAGCAGAATTAGGCCATTCAGCCCATCGAGTCTGCTCTGCCATTCAACCATGGCTGATTTTTTTTTTCTCTCTCAACCCCATTCTCCCCATAACCCTTGAACCCCCCCCTTCACCTATCAATCGCTGCCTTAAATACACCCAATGACTTGCCCTCTGTGGCAACGGATTCCACAGATCCACCGCCCTCTGGCTGAAGAAATTCCTCCTCACTCCAGTTCTAAAGGGACGTCCCTTTATTCTGAGGCTGTGCCCTCGGATCCCGGACTCTCCCGTGGATGGGGACATTGTCTCCACGTCTGCTCTAACCAGGCCTTTCAGTATTCAGACCCCCACTAACCCCTGAAACAGGGGATACCCCACTCCAAAGGGGGCTGGTTCCTCCGAGGGCAGACGGGAGCCGAGGGGTGGTCACAGTAACAACCCCGCTCGTGATCCAAGGGGGCAGGTGGTGTCGGTAGCCGGTGAGAGGAGTAGGTGGTGAACCTTACCTCTCTGGGACCGGACCTCTGCTTCCTCTTTCAGGCTCGCCAGCTCCTGTTTCAGGCTCTCGATCTCCTTCTCTGCGTCCTGCAGCTTGCTGTGGGGAAGAGACCCTCAGAGCATCAGTCTCAGGGCAGCGGCAGAGTGTCAGAGTGAAGGCTCCCTCCGCACCGTCCTGTCACACACTCCCAGGGTCAGACACAGGGTGAAGCTCCCTCCGCATCGTCCCATCACACACTCCCGGGGTCAGACACAGGGTGAAGCTCCCTCCGCATCGTCCCATCACACACTCCCGGGGTCAGACACAGGGTGAAGCTCCCTCCACACTGTCCCGTCACACACTCCCGGGGTCAGACACAGGGTGAAACTCCCTCCACACCGTCCCGTCACACACTCCCGGGGTCAGACACAGGGTGAAGCTCCCTCCACACTGTCCCATCACACACTCTCCCAGGGCGTGGGATAGACACACTGGGATACTCCCCAGCCCCCCATCACTCTCTTTCTATCCCTTCCCCCCCCCCCCATCTGCCCCTCACCCCTCCACACCTGGATCCACCCCTCACCCGTCAGCCCCTGCCCCACCCCTACCCTCCCTCCCCCCCCCACACCTCGCCCCTCTACTCTTCCCGTCCTGATGAAGGGTCCCGACCCGAAATGTCGACTGTCCGTCTCCCCCCACGGACGCCGCCTGACCCCTTGCGCCAGGTTCGTCTCTCGACCCCGACCCCCAAGAACGAGAGGGGGTGGAGCCGATGTCTGGGGGCAAGCGCTGGTGCCGGCCCCTCCTGTAACCCCCCCCCTCCCACCTCCCCCCTCACCACTCGGTCAGCAGCCCGCCGGCCTTGGCCTCTGTCAGCTGCTCCCGCAGCAGCTGCTTGGCGCGGATCTCGGCCTCCAGCGCCGACTGCAGCTCCAGCCTGGCCGAGGCTTCCACCCGCTGTAGACGCCGGCTCCTCCAGTCCTGGTCCTGCTGAGGAGACGGAGAGGGTCAGGGTCAGGGTCAGGGAGAGGGAGAGAGCCAGCTCTCCCGGGGAACCACGGATTGCACAGCGGGTGGGACCGTCGTCTCTCGGGTCCAGGGACCCCGGTTCGATCCTGACCTCCGGCGCTGTGTGTGTGTGTGTCCGTCCATGTGCGTGCGTGCACGTGTGTCTCCATCCGTGTACGCATCTGCGTGCGTGCGCGTGATCGGTGGGTTCACTGGTAATTTGCCCCCAGTGTGTGGGAGAGGGGTGGAATCCGGGGGGACATGATGTGTATGTGGGGGGAATAGAACTGGATCGGTGTAAATAGGTGGCTGATGGTCGGCAGGGATTCGGTGGGCCAAAGGGCCCATCTCCTGCTCTGTGCAGCCGCCAATGTCCACAACCCCCTCCCCCACCCCCCCAGTGCCCCGACCAGGAGTGGGACCCACTGTTCCCGAACGGCAATGATTCCGGAGGCCGGGATGACTTACCGCAGGCTTGGCGGGGCCGCCGGTCCTCCTCAGGGACTCCAACTCCTCGGTCATCCTGTTGGTCAGCGAGTGCAGATACCCTCGTGCCTCCTTCTCCTCGCTCACCCTGTCAATGGGGAACGGGAGACTCCGTCACTCCCTGCGCCCCAGGGTGGGGAAACCCCCCCCCCCTCTCCCCCCGGGTGTCCTCCTCTCTACAGTGGCTCTGAGGCCCAGGAAAGGCCCAGGCTTCGTCCTGGCGTACTGGAGGTGGCCACTGCCTGCCGGTGTGGTCCCGAGGCCTTACCACAGACCGCAGCCTGCCTCTTCCTCCCCACCCACCGTCCCCCCCCCCCCCCAAAACCCCAACCCCGGGAGGTGGGGGGCACTTACCACTGGATAATTTCAGCGATCTGGCTGTCCCACTGTGACGCCGACTCCCTCCTGCCTTGCGCGGCGCCCAGCTCCTCCTCCAGGTGTCGGTTGGCGGCCTGGAGTTTCTCCAGCTGTTCCCCGAGCTGTCGGAACCCGGGAGCAGCTGGTCAGATGGGGACGTCGTCTTCCGATTCCCCCCCCCCCCCCCCCAACCCCTTCTCCGTGCATCGGATGGAGGGGGCGCCGCGGGAGGGGTGGCAAGGAGACCCGGCGGGGGGGGCGGGAGTTGCTAAGTGCAGTGACCCACGGGGCAGAGCGTGGGAGGAGGTTGGGGGTGATGGGTCAATTAGTGCCCCCCTTCTACGAGATCACGCCCTCCAGGGCAAAGCCGCCCTCTCGATCGGCACCCCACCTACCCGCCCCCAAACGCTCCCTCCCTCCACATCCCACCCACCCCCCAAACGTTTCCTCCCTCCACCACCGCCGCACGGTGGCCGCAGTGCGCGCCGTCTCAGGAATTGTCGTTAAATGAGTTAGTGTAGTGGGAAAATTATCCCTCTAGTGTTCATTGATCTCGTTTACTGGAGATTCAGTCTCACTGGACCTGCCACTTTGACTTGGCTCATGATTTCATTATCCTGGCCTTCATTGCGATCTGTGCCTTATTCCAGATTCCTTACCTTAATAGGGTGGGATGGGGAGTCCTAGGTGTTGTAGTTGTGTATGTGAGGTGGGAACTGGGGATTAACTTGTGTCTGTGGAGGGTTTTGGTATGTGGGGGTGTCGGCAGGGGTTTTTCGGGGAGTTTGATGGGGTTGTGCGATGTTAGGATTAGGTATGGGGCTGGGGGTGGTGGTGAATTTTGGAAGTTGTGTTTGTGGAGGCTTTTGGCATGTGGGGGTGTTGGCAAGGGTTTATCGGGGAGTTTTATAGGGCTGTGGGATGTTAGGATTACTCGAGAACGGATGGCCATTCCTTCACCGTCACTGGGTCTGAATCCTGGGGCTCCCTCCCCAACAGCACCATGGGGGCACCTTCCCCAGGGGGACTGCAGTGGTTCGAGGGGGCGCCCGAGGAAGCCCAGATTCAAAGCTGAAGGCACCATAGAAAGTCTCCACCCGGCGCATGGTACACTGCCGATAATCACCAGCTCCGCCTCAGCCCGAAGCTTCCCGCACTCCTCCCGCAGCTGCTGGGTTTCTTCCTCGTGGGTCTCTGTCAGCTCCTGGAGGGCTTCCCGCCGCGCCAGGTCCCTGCGGACGTCAGACAGGGCTCGGGTTAGCTCGGGGGGGGTGGGGGCAGACGCCGGACACGCTCGCTTCTCGCCGCCGATTCCGGACGCACAGATCCCGGGTCTCACGTTCCTAGCGCAAACCCGGGAGGGGGAGCTGTGAAAATCCCGGGAAGACAGGAGGCCAGTAACCAGCCGTGATTCCCAGCAGACAAGAGAGATCCCAGCAAACAGTGGGGGAAAATCCCAGCAGACAGCTGGGGTGTTGTTGGATTCCCAGCAGACAGTGGGGGGGGTTGTGGGTGGAATCCCAGTGGGAGGGGGTGGGAGGATTCCCACCAGACAGCGGGAGGGGGGGGTTTGGCGGGAGGATTCCCAGCAGTGGGGGTGTGTGGGAGCATTCCCAGCAGACCGGGCCGGGGAATCCCAGCAGGACCTCACCTCTCTCGCTGCGCTGTCTCCAGCTGCTCCCCGCACGCCGACACCTCAGCCTCCAGCCTCCGACACCGGCCCTCGGACTCCTCCAGCTGCTCCCGCAGGTCCCTCAGCTCGCCGGCCGGCGCCCCCTCCCTCCTCGACGCCTCGTCCTCCTCCCCGGCCAGACCCTCCGCCACCATCGCCGGGTCCCGCCCCGGGGCCGAGGCCTCCTGCTCCGGGGACCTGCTGGGCCCCACCTGCTGCACAGCAGAGCAAGGGGTCAGTTACCCTGGTGCAAGGCAAGGGGTGTGAGGGGACGGGACGGGAGGGGGCAGGAGGGTGGGGGTGAGGGGGGAGCAGTGGGGGTGATCTATATGGACTTCAGTATGTCCAATGTGGAAGACTAGTCCCGAGAAGTTAGGATCCAGGGCAAGTTGACAAATTGGATCCAAGATGGGTAATCGGTTTATTGTCACCTGTACCTTCTGGGGAAGGTGGGACCTGTACAGAGAGGACGGGTTACACCCAAACCTGAGGGGGGCCAATATCCTTGCGGCCAGGTTTGCTAGGGTGGTTCAGGAGGGTTTAAACTAGATTGCGAGGGGGAAGGGAACCGGAGGAGTAGGTCAGAGGAAGAAGGGGATGGGAAAAAGTCAGATCTGACAGGTAGAGAGGCTTTGAGGAAGGAGGAGCAGAGTACAGGCTATAAAAGTAGTAAGGTGGATGGGCTAAAGTGCATTTACTTAAATGCAAGAAGCATCAGGAATAAGGGAGATGAACTGAGAGCTTGGATAAGTACATGGGACTATGATATTGTGGCTATTACAGAGACATGGCTGACATCAGGGCAGGTATAGATATTGAATATTCCTGGTTTTCAGTGTTTTAAAAGGGATAGGGAGGGGGGGGTGAAGAGGAGGAGGGGTGGCGGTACTGGTCAGGGACACTGTTACAGCTGCAGAAAGGGTAGATAATGTAGAAGGATCCTCTCTAGAGTCAATATGGGTAGAAGTTAGGAACAAGAAAGGGGCAGTTACCCTCCTGGGAGTATTCTATAGGCCCCCTGGTAGCAGTAGGGATACGGAGGAGCAGATTGGGAGGCAGTTTTTGGAAAGATATGAAAATAACAGGGTTAGTATAGTGGGAGACTTCAACTATCCAAATATTGATTGGCACCTACTTAGTGCCAAAGGTTTAGACGGGGCGCAGTTTGTTAGGTGTGTCCAGGACGGATTCCTGACACAGTATTTTGACAGGCCGACTAGAGGGAATGCCATATTAGATCTAGTTTTAGGTAATGAACCGGGACAGGTGACAGATCTATCGATGGGTGAGCATTTGGGGGACAGTGACCATTGCTCTATAACCTTTAGAATTGTCATGGACATGGATAGGAGCAAAGAGGATGGGAAGATATTTAATTGGGAAAAGGTGAATTATGAGGCTATAAGGTGAGAACTTGGGATGTAAATTGGGATGACATTTTTGAAGGGAAATGTACTATGGAGATGTGGTCGATGTTCAGGGATCTTTTGCAGTATGTTAGGGACAAAGTTGTCCCGGTGAGGCAGAGAAGGAATGGCAGGGTGAAGGAACCGTGGGTGACGAGAGAGGTGGAACGACTAGTTAGGAAGAAGAAGGCAGCATACATAAGGTGTAAGCAGCAAGGATCGGATAGGGCTCGTGAGGAATATAGAGTAGCAAGGAAGGAACTTAAGAAAGGGCTGAGGAAAGCGAGAAGGGGACACGAAAAGGCTTTGGCGAGTAGGGTTAAGGAGAATCCCAAGGCTTTTTTCTCATACGTAAAGAGCAGAAGGATGGCTAGGGTAAAGGTAGGTCCAATTAAAGACGAAGGTGGGAGGATGTGCCTGGAAGCTGTGGAAGTGGGTGAGGTTCTCAATGAATACTTCTCTTCAGTATTCACCAAGGAGAGGGGTCTTGATGATGCTGACGACGATGCTTTATGATGTGTTGGTGAGGGTAATGTTCTAGAGTATGTAGATATTAAGAGAGAGGATGTGTTGGAGTTGTTAGAAAATATTAGGACAGATAAGTCCCTGGGGCCTGACAGAATATTCCCCAGGCTGCTTCGTGAGGTGAGGGAGGAGATTGCTGAACTGTTGGTTAGGATCTTTGAGTCCTCATTGTCCACGGGGATGGTACCGGAGGATTGGAGGGTGACGAATGTTGTCCCCTTCTTCAAAAAAGGTAGTAGAGATAGTCCAGGGAATTACAGACCGGTGAGCCTTATGTCTGTGGTGGGTAAGCTGTTGGAAAGGATTCTAAGAGATAGGATCTATGAGCATTTAGAGAATCATGGACTGATTAGGGACAGCCAGTATGGCTTTGTGAAGGGATCTTGCCTCACAAGCCTGATAGGGTTCTTTGAGGAGGTCACCAGGAAGATTGATGAGGGTAGTGCAGTGGATGTGGTCTACATGGATTTTAGTAAGGCGTTTGACAAGGTTCCACATGGTAGGCTTCTTCAGAGGGTCAGAGGCCAAGGGATCCAGGGAGGCTTGGCCGTGTGGGTTCAGAATTGGCTTGCCTGTAGAAAGCAGACGGTTGTGGTGGAGGGAGTGCATTCGGATTGGAGGGCTGTGACTAGTGGTGTCCCACAGGGATCGGTTCTGGGACCTCTACTTTTTGTGATATTTATTAACGACTTAGATGAGGGGGTGGAAGGCTGGGTTGGGAAGTTTGCAGATGACACTAAGATCGGTGGTGTTGTGGATAGTGCGGAGGGCTGTCGAAGCTTACAGAGGGATATTGATAGGATGCAGAGCTGGGCTGAGGAGTGGCAGATGGAGTTCAATCCGGAGAAGTGTGAGGTGGTACACTTTGGAAGGACAAACTCCAAGGTGGAGTACAAGGTTAATGGCAGGATTCTGGAGGAGCAGAGGGATCTGGGGCTTCATATCCACAGATCCCTGAAAGTCGCCTCACAGGTAGATAGGGTAGTTAAGAAAGCTTATGGGATGTTAGCTTCCATAAGTCGGGGGATCGAGTTTAAGAGCCGCGAAGTGACGATGCAGCTTTACAAAACTCTGGTTAGGCCACACTTGGAGCACTGTGTCCCGTTCTGGTCGCCTCATTATAGGAAGGATGTGGAGGCTTTGGAAAGGGTGCAGAGGAGATTTACCAGGATGCTGCCTGGTTTGGAGAGTATGGATTATGATGAGAGACTAAGGGAGCTGGGGCTTTACTCGTTGGAGAGGAGGAGGATGAGGGGAGACATGATAGAGGTGTACAAGATATTGAGAGGAATAGATAGAGTGGACAGCCAGCACCTCCTTCCCAGGGCACCAATGCTCAAAACCAGAGGGCATGGCTATAAGGTATTGGGTGGGGAAACTCAAGGGAGACGTCAGAGGGAGGTTTTTCACCCAGAGAGTGGTTGGTACATGGAATGCGCTGCCTGGGGCGGTAGTGGAGGCTGATACATTGGATACATTAGATAAGCATATGGAGGAATTTAAGATAGAGGGATATGTGGGAGGAAGGGGTTAGATAGTCTTAGGTGTGGTTTGCAGGGCAGCACAACATGGTGGGCCGAAGGGTCTGTATTGTGCTGTACTGTTCTATGGGTCTACGGTACTGAGATACAGTGAAAGGCTTTGGTCTGCAGGCCATCCAGAGAGATCATTCCGTACACAAGCACATCGTGGTGCTAAAAAGGGAAACAGAATGCAGAATGTAGTGTTACAGTTCCAGAGAAAGTGCAGTGCAGGCAGACAATAAGGTGCAAGGGCCACGACGAGGTAGATTCAGAGATGGAGAGTTCATTTTTACTGTACGAGAGGTCCGTTCAGGGGTCTGACAACAGCGGGAGAGAAGCTGTCCTGGTGCGCTCAAACTTTTGTGTCTTCTGCCCGATGGGAGAGGGGAGAAGAGAGAACATCCAGGGTGGGAGAGGTCTTTGATTGTGTCGGCTGCTCTCCCAAGGCAGCGGGAAGTGTGGACGGAGGCAGCGGAGGGGAGGCTGGTTTGTGCGAGTGGTACAGGAGGGCGATGACGGAGGGTGTTTCAACGGCTGGGAGTCTGTGGCCCGTGGTGTACCACAGGGGTCGGTGCTCAGACCCTGACTGTCACGTACATTAATGATTTGGTTGGGAATGCAGCGTTTAGTCAGTTTGCAGGCGACACGACAATCGGTGGTGATGTTGATAAGTGACGAGGGTAGTTATAGATCACAGGATGATATCGATTGGTCGGTGAGATGGGAGGGCGATGGCAGATAGAATTTAATCTCGATAACTGATGCTTTCTGGGAGGACAATTAAGAGTAGGGTATACGTGATAAATGGTCAGATTCTGGTGAGTGTAGAGGAACAGAGAGACCTTGGTGTACCAGGATCCCTGAAGGTTTCACACAGGTAGATAAGGCAGTGAACAAGCCACACAGGACTCCTGCCTCCATCAGCCGGGATATAGAATACAAGAGCAGGGAGGTGTTGATACAACTTTATAAACCGTTGGTCAGACCACAGCAGGAGCACTAGGTGCAGTTCTGGTCACCACACTTTTGGTTTGTCCCCGTTGACTTTCACCAACTTTTACCGATGCACCATAGAAAGCATCCTATCTGGATGTATCACGGCTTGGCACGGCAACTGCTCTGCCCAGGACCGCAAGCAACTGCAGAGAGTTGTGGACACAGCCCAGCGCGTCACAGACACCAGCCTCCCCTCCTTGGACTCTGTCTTTACCTCTCGTTGTCTTGGTGTAGCAGCCAGCATAATCAAAGACCCCACCCATCCGGGTCATTCTCTCTTCTCTCCTCTCCCATCGGGTAGAAGATACAGGAGCCTGAGGGCACGTACCACCAGGCTCAAGGACAGCTTCTACCCCACGGTGATAAAACTATTGAACGGTTCCCTTATACAATGAGATGGACTATGACCTCACGATCTACCTTGTTGTGACCTTGCACCTTATTGCACTGCACTTTCTCTGTAGCTGTGACACTTTACTCTGTACTGTTATTGTTTTTACCTGTACTACCTCAATGCACTCTGTACTAACGCAATGTAACTGCACTGTGTAATGAATTGACCTGTACAATCGGTTTGTAAGACAAGTTTTTCACTGTACCTCGGTACAAGTGACAATAATAAACCAATACCAATGGGAAGGAGGTGAGGGTGCAGAGGACATTCCCCAGGGTGGAGCGTTCCGGTTACAAGGAGGGGTTGGGATTGTGTTCTCTGCAGAGGACGGGGGACCTAATAGAGGCGTACAATATTATTGTGGGGGGGGGGGGGGGGGAGGTGGAGTTGATAGCAGGAATTTCTTTTACCTGTAACACAGATGTCATAAACCAGAGGACGTTGGTGTAGGGTGAGGTGGAGGAGGTTGTGAGGGGATTGGAGGGGGTGGGGGGGGGGGGGGTTGGAATATGGAACCACTGCCCCAGGGGGTGGGGAGGGGGTAGAGACCCTCACAACGTTTGGGAAGTATCTGGACAAGTGCTTGAACCACCAAGGCTGGGGACGTGGTGTTGGGTGAATGGGATCGGTGCAGGTGAGGTGACGGTCGCCATGGACATGATGGGCCAAAGGGCCTGACTCTGTGCTGTCGGAGCCTTGGGGAAGGAGCAGAGGTCGGCCATAGTCAGGAGGGGCTGGGAGCAAAGGTCATGGGTCAAGACCTACAAAGGAGGGGGGGGGGAGGGATGAAGGGTCAAGCAAAACGGTTGAGGTTCGGGGCCAACCATCGGGGGGGTCGTCCATCAAGGGTCAGGGGCGGCAGCCGAGGGTCAGAGGTCAAGGGCGCCAATCAAGGGTCAGGAGCACCCATCGAGGGTCAGGGGCGCCAATCCAGGGTCAGGGGCCGAGAATGGGGGCAAAGGCCGTTACCTTCAGCCTCCCGAACTCGCTGCTCAGTTGCTGCCGTCGCTGCTCAGTCCTCGCCAGCAGCGTGCGCTGCCTCGCCGCCTCGCCCCGCGCCCTCCCCTCCACCTACAGCGGAGGGGGTTCGCATCAGAGTCAGGCCCACCACCCCCACGAACACCCCTCCCACCCCGCACCCCTCCCCCACCGACCCCGCAGCCAAAGGCCTCCCAACGAAGGAGCGGCCTCCCTGACGACGCAGGCGCACAACAAGATCCCACCGACAGCGAGCGATCGGAGCCGTTGGGGGAGGGGGAGGGGTTGGGGAGTAAATACCGCGACCCCATTCGTGGGATCTTTCACCTTCCTGCTTCCCCCCCCCCCTCCCCAACCCCCAAGTCAGAGGGTTTAAGGAGAACCAATCCCCAACCTTTGGTCTAGTCCGAGTGTGGTTCCTTCCACAGCCCATCAGCCCCCACGCCTTCCCACTGGACTGCCCCCAAAGCCCGAGATGGGGAACTGCTCCCGCTCGATGCCACCCCCCCCTCCTCACCTCCTCCTTTGCCCGGACGGTCCTGTCCAGCTCCCGCTGCAGACTCCGCACCTTCTCCCTCGCCGCCTCCAGCTCCCCTTCCCGCTCCCGCAGCCGGGCCCGGAGCTCAGAGCGGCGTTCGGCCGACTCCCGGGCTTCCCGCTCCAGCTGGGACCGCGTTTCCCGCAGCTCCCGGCTCCGTGAGCTCAGCTCCTCCTGCAGCCCGCTGGCCTCCTGCGACGGCAGAGGGGAGAGGGAAAAAGGATCTGAGAGTGGCGCAGCGGGCAGAGCCGCCGCCTCGCGACTCCGGAGACCCGGGTTCGATCCCGACCTCCGCCGCTGCCCGTGCGTGGAGCTTGCACCTTCTCCCGCGTGGGTTTGCCCCAGGTGCTCCCACGTGCGGGTCGGCAGGTTTATTGCCCCCCTAGTGTGTGGGTGAGGGGTGAAGTTGATGGGAATTAGTAAACTGGGCGTAATTGATGTCCAGCATGGATTCAATGGGCTGAAGGGCCTGCTTGTGTTGCTATGACTCAAAACTGTGTGCAGTTTTGGGCTCCTTATTTAAGAAGGGATGTGCTGACGTTGGAGAGGGTTCAGAGAAGATTCACTAGAATGATTCCAGGAATGTGAGGGTTAACATATGAGGAACGTTTGACGGCTCTTGGGCTGTACTCCTTGGAGTTCAGAAGAATGAGCGGGGACCTCATAGAAACATTTTGAATGTTAAAAGGCCTGGACAGAGTAGATGTGGCAAAGTTGTTTCTCATGGTAGGGGAGTCTAGTACAAGAGGGCACGACTTCAGGATTGAAGGGCGCCCATTCAGAACAGAGATGCGGAGAAATTTCTTTAGCCAGAGGATGGTGAATCTGTGGAACTTGTTGCCACGGGCGGCTGTGGAGGCAAAGTCATTGGGTGTATTTAAGGCAGAGATTGATAGGTATCTGAGTAGCCAGGGCATCAAAGGTTATGGTGAGAAGGTGGGGGAGTGGGGCTCAATGGGAGAATGGATCAGCTCATGATAGAATGGCAGAGCAGCCTCGATGGGCCGAATGGCCGACTTCTGCTCCTTTGTCTTATGGACTCTCCAAGAGGCTGTGAAGGTGGGGTTGGGGAGGACGGGGTCTAGGTGAACCAGACTGGCTACGTCAATACCACGCAGGTCAGAGGCCGGGGGTCCCGCGGTGAGGGATTCCCCTCCTGATACCTCCCCCACCCCCCCCAACGACAAGGCACAGGTAAGGAGAGCGATGGGACACTCCCCACTGACCTGGGAGAGTGCAGCTCTGAAAACTCGAGGGGCTTGACACCCTCCAGGACAAAGCAGCCTGCTCGATCGGCAACCCCCCCCCCCCCCCCCCACCACCCCCTCCCTCCACCACCACCGCACGGTGGCTGCAGTGCACATCGTCTGCAGGACGCCCCGTGGTGACTCACGACAGCACCTCCCAAACCCGCCACCTCTTCCCCTGCACCCCCAGTCCCAAGGGGCAGCAGGGGGGTGGTGGGGGGTGGCAGGGGGACACCACCACCCGCAGCTTCCCCTCCCCATCACCCACCGTCCCGACTGGGAAATACATTGCCGTTCCTTCACCGTCACTGGGTCTGAACCCTGGGGGCTCCCTCCCCAACAGCGCCTCCTCCAGAGGGACTGCAGAGGTTCGAGGGGCCGGTTCGCCCTCCCCCCACCACCTTCTCAAGGGGCAGTGGGGGATGGGTGATAAAGGCTGGCCTTGCCCGTGAAAGCCCAGATCGGAAAAATAAAGACTTATAGAGGCATATAAAACCACAAGGGGCAGAGATAAGGTGAATGGGCTGAATCTTCTTCCCAGGGAATCAAACACTGGAGGCCGAGGGTTTAAAAGGGGACCCGAGGGGCAACTTCCTCAGACGGAGGGCGGTGGGTGTGTGGAAAGAGCTGCCAGAGGAAGTGGGAGAGGCAGGGACAACAACATTGAAAAGACATTCGGACGGGTACATGGACGGGAAAGGTTTAGAGGGACACGGGCCAGACGTGGGCAAATGGGACTGGCTTGGACGGACATCTTGGTCAGCATGGACCAGTCGGGCCGAAGGGCCTGTTTCCCTGCTGTGTGAATGTGACTGGGGGCAGGAGAATTGGTCTGCTGACAATGAGGGTGGGGGGGGGTGGGAATTTTTTCTTTACAGTGGACTCACACGATACAATTCTCCACTCGGTTGCCTCCTGCAGTTCGGGAGGCTGCCAGCAGGGGGAGGAAGGGTGAGACGCCAGTCGCAGACCGTCCTCCCAGCTCCAGAGATCCCGGTTCGATTCCGACCTCTGGCGCTGCGCGTGTGTGGAGTTCGCACATTCTCCCCGCGACCCCCCCCCCCCACCCCCCTCCTCAGGGGCTCCAGTGCCTCCCACGTCCCAACGACGTGCGGGGTCGGTGGGTTAATTGCCCTTCCCCCTGGTGTGTGTGGGGGTGAGGGGTGGATACGGGACGGAGCTTGACAGGAATGTGGGATCGGGTGTAAATGGGTGGCTGATGGCCGGCAGAGACCTGACGGGCCGAAGGGCCTGGTTCCGTGCCAGCCGACAGCTCCGCGAGTCGCCAGGAGGGGGAGCTGAGGAGCTGACCCTCACCTTCAGTGCCTCGTCCCTCTGCTGTCTGACGGAGCTCAGCTCCTCCTCCAGCAACCGGACCTGGGGGCCGGGGGCCGCCCCCACCCTCCTCGCCCCATCGGCAGTGTCCACTTGGCTCTCTGAAAAAGTCAAAGTTGAGTTTACAGTCACACGCACAAGTCCATGTGTGCACGGGTGCAATGAAAAACTTCCTTGCAGCAGCATCACAGGCAGATAAGCAGCATTCACAAGAAAAAACCATAAACATTAATTATACACAATTTTTACAAGAAAGAACACAATTAGAACAAAAACAAAATCCATTGCAGTGCAAAGTGGTCCCAGTGTTGCTGTACTGAGGGAGGGTCAGGGTTGTGCAGGTTGGTTCAAGAACCGAATGGTTGAAGGGAAGTAGCTGTTCCTGAACCTGGTGGTGTGGGGACTTCAGGCTTCTGTACCTCCTGCCCGACGGGAGCTGTGAGAAGATGGCACGGCCCGGATGGTGGGGATCTTTGAGGATGCATGTTGCCTTCTTGAGGCAGCACCTCCTGTAGATACTCCCAATGGTGGGGAGGGATGTGCCCCTGAAGTATTGGGCTGAGTCCACTGCTCTCTGCAGCTTCTTACGTTCCTGCAGATTCGAATTGCCGTCCCAGACCGTGATGCAACCAGTCAGATGTTCAACAGTGCGTCTGTAGAGGTTTGTTTGAGTGTTCGGTGACAAGCCGAACCTTCTGAGAAAGGAAAGACACTGGCGTGCCTTCCTTGTGATTGCATCGACGTGCTGGGTCCAGAACGGGTCGCCTGAGATGTCCGATATGATAAAAGAGCGGAGACAGGAGCTCAGGACAGAGGTGGGTGGGGAGGGAGGGGCAACAGACTGATGACCAGGGGAGGGAGACCAGCCACCGGGAACACACTGAAGGGGGCAGAGCCTTGGAATGGGCGTGGCTGGCTCCACCCAGTTCCCCACACCCTACCTATCCCGTCGCCCTCTTCAAACTTCCTCAATCCATGGAGAGGCAAGGAGTTCATCTCCCGCCACACCGTCCCATCGGATATTCACGACAAGTCTGAGGTACTGATGGAAATCTGTAACCCACTCCCGGGGATCTGTTACTCTACATACAAACCCCTGAACCCCTGGATTAGATCCCAGCCTGTAACCCACTCCCGGGGATCTGTTACTCTACATACAAACCCCTGAACCCCTGGATTAGATCCCAGCCTGTAACCCACTCCCGGGGATCTGTTACTCTACATACAAACCCTTGAACCCCTGGATTAGATCCCAGCCTGTAACCCACTCCCGGGGATCTGTTACTCTACATACAAACCCCTGAACCCCTGGATTAGATCCCAGCCTGTAACCCACTCCCGGGGATCTGTTACTCTACATACAAACCCTTGAACCCCTGGATTAGATCCCAGCCTGTAACCCACTCCCAGGGATCTGTTATTCTACATATAAACCCCCCTGAACCTCTGGATCAGGTCCCATCCTGTAACCCACTCCCGGGGACCTGTTATTCTACATATAAACTCCCCGAACCCCGGGATTAGATCCCAGCCTGTAACCCACTCCCAGGGATCTGTTACTCTACATACAAACCCCTGAGCTCCTGGATTAGATCCCAGCTTGTAACCCACACCCGAGGATCCGTTATTCTATATATAAACCCCCCGAATCCCTGGTTTAGATCCCAGCCTGTAACCCACTCCCGGGGATCTGTTATTCTAGATATAAACCCCCCCGAACCCCAGGATTAGATCCCAGCCTGTAACCCACTCCCGGGGATGTTATTTTACAATAAACCCCAAACCCCTTGGTCAGATTCCACACCAATTCGCGGGGTCTCCCAACCTTTCTGGGATGGATTCATATCGTCACTGACGGACGGGATTTGAATCCCTGGGATAAACGTCAATGCCCGCCTGGGGAAACCCCAGCCACGCTACGCAGACACGCCCCGGCCAAGCCTCACCTCGGAGCCCGGAGCCGAGCTCCTTGCTGCCGCGCCGCGCCTGCTTTATCCCCCGGCCCGTGGCCTCAGCTTCACCGTGATCGAGGGTCACCGTTCCCAGTGCGTCACCCAGCCTCGCCCGGTCAGACAGCGAGCTGCAGGAGACATTGCAACAGACATGATGAGCAGGCAGCTAGACCCACTCTTAATGGGTGTTGACATTGCTGGCAAGACCGGCCATAATTAACCGTCAGGTTAGAACGGACAGCCACAGGAGGGGGACACTTTGTGCGCAGTTGTTGTTCCACGGTTGAAGGATACACTACATGTTGGAGAAAGTCCAGAAGAGATTCAAGGTCAAGGTTGAAGTCAAAGTCAAGTTTATTGTCAGATGCACAAGTCCACGTGTGCACAGGTGCAATGAAAAACTTACCTGCAGTAGCATCCCTCTGGACTCTGACCTCATGATCGACCTTGTTGTGAACCTTGCACCTTATTGCACTGCACTTTCTCTGTAGCTGTGACACTTTACTCTGTACTGTTACTGTTTTTACCTGTACTACATCAATGCACTCTGTACTAACTCAATGTAACTGCACTGCGTAATGAATTGACCTGTATGATCGGTATGCAAGACAAGTTTTCCACTGTACCTTGGTACAAGTGATAATAAACCAATAGCAATCACAGGCACACAGCATCTGATAAGCAGCGTTCACAAGAAAAAAAACATTAATCATACAAGAAAGAACACAATTAAAACAACATAAAAAGTCTGTTGTAGTGCAAAGTGGTCCCAGTGTTGCTGTACTGAGGCAGTGATTAAGGTTGTGCCGGTTGGTTCAAGAACCGAATGGTTGAAGGGAAGTAGCTGTTCCTGCACCTGGTGGTGTGGGACTTCAGGCTTCTGTACCTCCCGCCCAAGAAGACGGCACGCCCTGGATGGTGGGGATCTTTGATGATGGATGTTGCCTTCTTGCTCATACTGGAATTGGTTTATTATTGTCACTTGTACCGAGGTACAGTGGAAAACTAATCTTACATACTGATTGTACAGGTCAATTCATTACGCAGTGCAGTTACATTCAGTTAGTACAGAGTGCGTTGATGTAGTACAGGTAAAAACAATAACAGTACAGAGTAAAGTGTCACAGCTACAGAGAAAGTACAGTGCAATAAGGTGCAAGGTCACAACAAGGTAGATCGTGAGGTCAGAGTCCATCTCATTGTATAAGGGAACCGTTCCTGCGAGGGGGAGGTTTGCCCCATCACAAACCACGAAAGCAGTTCGATCTATATCCTCCGCAGTTTAGAAGAAAGGGGGCGATCCGATTGAAGGACAGAAGATCTTGAGAGGGGAAGAAAATCGGGAAGATGTGACAGGAAGATGTTTAGATGCTTCCACAAGAGTTACAGGATTAGGAAGTGGTCGTTTAAAACTGAGGTGTGTGGGGACTACTTCTCACGGATCAGGGGGGAATCTCTGGAATTCTCTCTCCTGGAGGCCGGATTACCGGTTGGGGGGGGGGGGTAGAGATTTTGGAGGGATTTGAGGGCTTTTGGGGAACTGGTACAGCAGGAGAGCCAAGGGCTGGGGCAGATTGAGTGACAGGATGGGTTCGAGGGGCCGAGTGGCCTCCTCCTGCTCCAATGATCTTGGGTTGCGTTCTTGCACCCCTCGAGGTGGCCGAATAGTTTGCTCAGCCTGTCACCCCCAAACAGCTTCCATCTCGTCCCTGCGGGGCAGTCGACCACTGAGCTTCAACAACACTCCTGGGGAGGGAACTCCAAAGATTCACCCCCCCACCCCCCATTGTGGGTCGGTGGGGAGGGGGTGATCCGCCCCCTTGAACCATTGCAGTCCTTCTGGGGTTGGGAACCCCGCGGTGCTGAGTTCCAGGGTTCGGACCCAGCAACGGTGAAGGCACAACGATATAATTCCATAACTTGGAGGGGGGGCAGTGCCCTCCTTGGGGGAGGGCGGGCGGAAAGAGGTGGCGGGTTTGGGAGGTGCTGTCGTGAGTAACGGCGGGGCGCCCTGTAGACAGAGCGCACTGAGGCCACTGTGCGCTGGTGGTGGAGGGAGAGAGTGTTTGGTGGTGGGGGTAGGGGGGGGCAGGGGGGGGTTTCTATTGAGGGGACTACTTTGTCCCGGAGGGTTCGAGCATCGTTTGACCTGTTGGAGCTGCACCCTCCCAGGCAAACGGAGGGTGTTCAGTCGCATCCCTGATTCAACAGTGGAATAATCTCGGAGTGACAGAGGGGCAGAGGGGGGAGGATTTCAAGTCTCCGAGGGGTCGATTCTGACTCACCTGCAGGAGGTGTAGGTGAATCCCACAAAGGGGAGGTGAAGCCCGCAGAACGCGCCTCGGCTGGAGGGAGGGGCCGCATCCTGAAACACACAAGGCAACGGTTACAGCCCCTCGGGAAGACAGCCCGGAGGTAAACCACCCCCACCCCTCTCCCTGGAGCAGTGGTGGGAGGTGGTGTCATCCAAGGGCAGGGAGAGCTCCGCACTGTCCCGTCACACACTCCCGGGCTCAGACACAGAGTGAACCTCCCTCTACACCGTCCCGTCACACACTCCTGGGCTCAGACACAGAGTGAACCTCCCTCTACACCGTCCCGTCACACACTCCCGGGCTCAGACACAGAGTGAACCTCCCTCTACACCGTCCCGTCACACACTCCCAGGATCAGACACAGTCTGAAGCTCCCTATTTGTAGATGGTGAACGCTCTGAGCTTCAGACTGGACACGATGCTCGTTTGCCACCTTCTCTGCTCCCCACCAGCCCTGCGCCCCGAGCATTCCCTCCTGTTTCTCCAATTCCGGCCTCTTCTTCACCCCTTGATTTTTTGTCATTTCGCCACCGATGTCTGTCCCCTCAGCTGCCTTGACCCCGTCCAGAATCCCCTCCCCAAACCTTTCCCCCACTCCCCTCCTTAAGACCATCCCCCTGGCTGAGTGTTTAACACCCATGATAACCCTCCTACAAAGCCCCTCAGGATACTAAAGGCTACAACTCTACAGAAGTCCTCACTGGTTGCCCCCTTCCCTTGACCTCTGACTTTGGTTGTGTCAACTAGGCTTACATTCACTAGAACCTTATAAACCTACAAACTCTAACAGGACTGGACTGAGTAGATACAGGTTAGATGTTGCTGATGGGCTCATAGAGTCTAGAACCGGGGTAACAGTTGGAGTTGTAGAGAGGTACAGCATGGAAACAGACCCTTCGGTCCATCGAGTCCATGCCGACCATCCACACCCATTTACACCGATCCCATTTCATTTTCCCCACATCCCCATCAACTCCCTCTAGATCCTGCCCCTCACCCACACACTGGGGGGGGGGGCAATTAACCCACTGACCCTGCACATCATTGGGATGCGCGAGGAAAGCAGAGCACCCGGGGGGGATGGTGGGGGGGGGGGACCCGTGGGATCACGGGGAGAACGTGCTAACCCCACACACACGCAGCGCCGGAGGTCGGGATCGAACCGAGATCTCTGCGAGGTCACTGTTGCCCAAAATTAGGGGGAAGATATTTGAGATGGGGATGGAGAAATTTCTTCTCTGGGAGACTGGCGAATCCATGGAATTCTCTGCCACAGAAGGCAGTTGAAACCAAACAAGACCAGAAAGGATAGAAGCAGAATTAGGCCATTCAGCCCATCGAGTCTGCTCTACCATTTGATCATGGCTGATATTTTTTCTCTCAACCCCATTCTCCCCGTGACCCTTCACCCCCTTTCCCATTAAGAACCTATCAACCTCTGCCTTAAATACACCCAGTGACATGGCCTCCACAGACTTCCATGGCAACAGGTTCCACAGATTCACCACCCTCTGGCTGAAGAAATTCCTTCTTGTCTCAGTTCTAAAGGGACGTCCCTTTATTCTGAGGCTGTGCCCTTGGATCCCAGACTCCCATATCTATGGGATCTTTTTTTATTAAATTGGGATAGTAACTTGGTGGGCTCAGTAGCCTTCTCTCGCCACTGTTCCCGACGGAACTCACCCACGGCTTCAAGACGTTGTCATTCAGGTCAAAGTTGGAGGTGTCAGTGGGACTGGCCACCTCTGGGACATAGGGTGGGGGCCGGTTGGAGATGCCCTCCCAGTCGATGCCAGCGAAGAACGGTTGCCGCTGGAGCTCACCGATTCCCGCCTGGCCCAGCCGCTTGTCCTTGCTGCAGACCAGCCGGCCAATCAGGTCACGGGCGCCCTCCGAGACATTGTCAGCGTCCGGCGGGAACGTCAGCTTGTCCTGTGTGGGGTTGGGGGGGGGGGGGAAAGAGTCAGAAAGGCGACTAACAACACTGCGGCTCTCAAATCCCACGGCGCTGCTGCTCGAGGTACAATCCCTATCCCGTTTTGTCCCTACTGTTTCCCCCTCCACAGATGCTGCCTGACCTGCTGAGTGTTTCCAGTGTTCCTGGATTTTATTTCAGGTTTCTGGCATCTGCACGACGTCCTTGGTTTTTCAATCCGTCCCATCCCGCCACTTCCACCGCCACCCCCCACCCCGGAGTCCCTGGACTCTCCCGACACACTCCCGCCGCACCTCCTACCTGAATCCCGATCTCCGGAAATGCAACCGCATTCCCGAACTCTGCTGCCCTGTGTCCCAACCCATCCCTCCCCCCCACCTTGCCGGCCCACAGTGAAGCAACCCTCAATTGTAACACGCGTCCTTGCCCCCAGCACTGCCTCTCTGCAGATCCCTACAACCCCCTCCGCTCTCTGCGGTCCCAGATCCCTGCTAATGTCCACCCTTCATCCCAGTTGGTATCAGTTTTAATGTCCTGGCAGCTACATAAATGCAAGTTGTCGTTAATTGCCAAAGCGTGTCGCAGGAAGGACCTGATTGGTTTACACTGGCCGTTAATTGACAAGCTGGTTATCATCACTCCGGCATTTGTGGGAGCTTCCTGTGTGTAGATTAGCTGCCATGGAACTGTATCATAAATAAATAGTGCAAAGTAAAGGACTAACGAGGTAGTGTTCATGGGTTCACGGACCGTTCAGAAATCTGATGGCGGAGGGGAAGAAGCTGTTCCTGAATCGTTGAGTGTGGGTCTTCAGGCTCCTGTACCTCCTCCCTGATGGTAGTAACGAGAAGAGGTCATGTCCCGGGTGGTGAGGGTCATTAGTGATGGATGCCGCCTTCTTGAGGCACCGACTCTTGAAGATGTCCTCAATTTCTAATTCACGTTTCGTGTGTTGTCTGCACCTACGTGCCTGTGATCCTGCTGCAAGTTTTCTGTTGTACCTGTACCTCAGCGCACTTGTGCGGATGACAATAAACTTGACTTGCCTTTCTTGCTGCACTAACATTTTGGACTGACCTCAGGCCGGAGGACTCCTGCTAACTTTTGCTCTGTTGTATTGTCTAATTCCACAAGACATCACCCCAGATCTATCCTGGGCCCAACACATTGATGCAATCACGGAGAAGGCACGCCGGTGGTTCTACGTCATTTGAGTTTGAGGAAATTCAGTACATCACCAAAGACTCTTGCAAATTTAAATCGATGTACAGTGGAGAGCATTCTGACAGGTTGCATCACCGCCTGGTAAGGAGGTTCCAATACACAGGATCGCAAGAGGCTGCAGAGGGTTGCAGACTGAGCCAGCTCCATCACGGGCACAACCCTCCCCGCCATCGAGGACATCTTCAAGATGCGGTGCCTCAAGAAGGCGGCATCCATCACTGAGGACCCTCACCACCCGGGACATGCCCTCTTCTCGTTACTGCCATCGGGGAGGAGGTACAGGAGCCTGAAGACCCACACTCATTGATTCAGGAATAGCTTCTTCCCCTCCGCCATCAGATTTCTGAACGGTCCATGAACACTACCTCATTGTTCCTTTTTTTCCGCACAACTTATTTATTTTGTAATTTATCGTAGGTTTACGTCTTTGCGTTGTACTGCTGCCACAGTACAACAAATTTCACGTCATACAAGTGATAATAAAAGCCTGATTCTGATCAGGTACCTCAAGAGGAATCCCAGCTTCAACCCCCGCTGCACACATTCCCGATCCGAAGAATTCCATGACTCACCTTGTGGTTCATGATTTTCCCGTAAGTCTCCACCAGGGACTCCGCATAGAAGGGGGTCTCTCCGAACAGCAGCTCGTAGATGCAGACCCCCAGAGACCACCAGTCACACTCGGTGCCGTACTTGCCCTTCCCGTCTTCCATGGCCTGGAGGATTTCCGGAGAGATGTAATCCGGGGTCCCCACCGCCATCGAGGTTTCCACCTGTTACCGGGACAAGAACGCAGGCAAGGAGAGGAGTTAGATGTTGGTGAGGCCGCACTTGGAGTGTTGCGTACAGTTGTGGTCACCGTTATAGGAAGGATGTCATTGCAGCTTCTCTTTGCATATCTGAGGGGGGCTGCTGCTCAAGTCCTGGCTGCACTTCAGCCGGACGCTGCTGATCTACGGTCACCCAGTGCGGCGCAGAGGATCTCCTGCTGGGTCTTCTGCTGGGCCTGGCCAAGCTGGCCATCCACGGGTCGCGGTGGCGGGCGGCAGAGGGTTCCGGCCGGTCCGCCTGCCTGCCCGTCTTCCAGGCTTATGTCCGCGCACAGGTGTCCTTGGAGATGGAGTGCACGGTCTCCGTGGGCACCCTGGTTGAGCTCCGTGCTCGGTGGGTTCCCTCAGGGGATCGCGTGTGCCGTGGACGGTGAGAAATCGATTCTTCTCTGAAGTGCGTGTTGCGTTTAGCGGGTGTTGTGCTGCGTTATTTTGCTGTAGTTACAGTATGTAGCTGCTTAGTTCGTTTCTTCTCTTATGTAGTCGTAGACACTGGATGTCCTTCTAGTTAATAAACGTTTATATTGAAAGAAGGAAGGACATCACTAAATTGGAAAGGGTGCAGAGAAGATTTTCGAGGATATTGCTAGGCCTGAGTGAGACAGAGAGGTTGGGCAGGCGAGGACTTTATTTCTTGGAGCGTAGGAAAGAGGGGGTGACGCAGAGGTGTATGAAATCACGAGGAGGCATAGATAGGGTGAACGCACACACTTTTCCCCAGGGAAAGGGAACCAAAAGCTGTACAAGACATTGGTGAGACCACACCTGGGGCGTGGTGTACAGATCTGGTCACCCTGCTATAGGAAAGGTGTCATTAAACCGGAGACGGTGCAGGAGAGGTTCACAAGAATGTTATCAGGACTGGAGGGCTTGAGTTATAAGGAGAGACTGGACATTATTTCCCCTGAAGTGCAGGAAGCCAAGGGGTTACCTCACAAAGGTTTATAAAAATCATAAGATGAACAGTCTAAAACTAGAGGGCACAGGTTTAAGGTGAGAGGGGAAAGATTTAAAGAGACCTGAGGGGCAACCTCTTCTTGCGGAGGGCGGCAGGTATTTGGAACGAGCTGCCATAGGAAGTGGTTTTAAAAGACACTTGTACAGGTACGTGGACACTAGGAGGGATACGGGCCAAACGCGGGCAAATGGGACCAGCTCAGGTGGGCACTTTGGTCAGCATGGACCAGTTGGGCTGAAGGGCCTGTTTCTGAGCTGTGTGACCGGCCATCCTCACGCAGAAATAGGACAGTGGCCAGCGAAATCCAGGAGCAGGGGAGTAGACCGATATTTTGGAAAAATCAAGGAGAGTTAAAGGATACGGAAAGTTAGAGAGAACGTCAGCATCTGCAGGGAGAGGGATTAGTCTGGATGAGGTATTAAAGAGTGCAGAGGGTGAGAGGGGGGAGCGGGATTAGACTGGGTGGGGCGCCTTTAGGGGGTGTGGTGTATGGAGAAACCGGACTCACCGTTCCGTCCTGGCGAAGTCGGAGACAGGATCCAAAATCGGCGAGTCGGATGTGTCCACTGACGTCGATCAAAACGTTATCTGGTTTGATATCTCTGCAAGGAAGCAGGCAGCTGTCAGACAAAGGAAGCCCACCACTCGCTCACCTTAAAGAAATCCAGCCCACCTACTGGAGACCATTCAGGGCCTCAGCCCAAGACTGTTCCATTCAATCGGTGACCCAACCAAGGAGCCACCATCCTTCACACCCACAACCAACAATAACCTGACGATTTTACTTCTGAAGTCCCGAGGGGAGCCAGGAGGAACTCCAGATTCCCACTGCTCACTGTGTGGGGAAGAGCTTCCCAATGTGACCCCTCTGGAAGCCCCATAGAAAGCATCCTATCCAGATGCATCACGGCTTGGTACGGCAACTGCTCTGCCCAGGACCGCAAGAAACCGCAGAGAGTTGTGGACACATCACGGAAACCAGCCTCCCCTCCATGGACTCTGTCTATACCTCTCGCTGCCTCAGTAAAGCAGCCAGCATAATCAAAGACCCCACCCACCCCGGACATTCTCTCTTCTCCCCCCCTCCCATCGGGCAGAAGATACAAAAGCCTGAAAGCATGTACCACCAGGCTCAAGGACAGCTTCTATCCTGCTGTTATAAGACTATTGAATGGTCCCCTCATACAATAAGATGGACTCTTGACCTCACAATCTACCTCGCTATGGCCTTATACCTTATTGTCTGCCTGCACTGCACTTTCTCTGTAACTTTATTCTGCATTCTGTATTGTTTTACCTTGTACTACCTCAACGCACTATGTAATGAATTGAACTGTACAAACTGTATGCAAGATGAATTTTTCACTGTACCTCGGTACAAGTGACAATAATAAACCAATTTCTTCTCCATTGATCCAGTCAAACCCCTGATCACCCAAACCTCCTCAATCATTTGGATCCCACTGATCTTATAAACTCAAAGCAACAAATGAGTTTGAGGAACAATAAAGAGGGATTTTTGGGTTAGGATTCCCAATCCCTGACCCATGGTTACCCAGAGACACAAGGCTGACCAACCAATTGGATGAAGAACAGTTTGACTGGCTGCTGATTGGTTTGGAAGGCAGTGACCAATTAAGGCCGGACATCTCCAAGCACCAATGGGATGCTTGCAGGAAGGTCACGTGACTGAACCAGCAGGGAGCCTTGGTGGGACAGGTGGCAATCCCACAGTAGATGGTCCCAACTGTCCCGTTGAGGACTAAGGATGTCCCAGTGATCCCAGCAGTAGGGGTGGGGTGCGCGGGGAGAACCAGAGCGGGGAGATGGAGCGAAGTCACTTTCAAGCACAGGGACGTCTGGCACTGTGTCGAGGATTCAAGGCTTAACTGATCTCCTACCCCAGTGCACATCTGGTGGAACCTGCCAGGCAAGGGGGGCAATGAAACCAGTCCCTGTCCTGGGAGTGTGTGATGGGACGGTGTGGAGGGAGCTTCACTCTGTGTCTGACCCCGGGAGTGTGTGACGGGATGGTGCAGAGGGAGCTTCACTCTGTGTCTGACCCCGGGAGGGTGTGACGGGACGGCGTAGAGGGAGCTTCACCCTGTGTCTGACAGGACGGTATACCTGTGGACATAGTTGAGCTGGTGGATGGAATCTATCGCCAGCACCATCTCCGCGACGTAGAATCGAGCCAGGTCTTCGGGCAGACGGTCCTCGAACTTACTGAGGAGGGTCAGCAGGTCCCCTCCTGCGTAGTAGTCCATGATCAGGTACTGTGAACAGACAATAGGGAGGGAGGTCATGAGGAAACAAGGGAAGAGTTCACCCGGGAGCAGTCAAACGGAATTGTAATCACCATTAGCAAGGATGAGGTAATAGCACACTGAGGGCCTGACGACTGGATTGGGCAGGGTCAACGTGGATTAGTGAAAGGACAATCATGTTTAACAAATGTTAGTGATTTGTGGAACAGACACAGATGAACCAGTGGATGTGGTATCTTTAGACTGAGGGAGGGTGAGGAAAGACTCATACCCCATGGCCTACATCCCCCTAAACCGTTCCTATCCATGTAGCTGTCCAAGTACCTTTTAAATGCCTCAACCACTTCCTCTGGCAGCTCGTTCCACATACTGACCACTCTCTGGGTGAAAAAGTTGCCCCTCAGGTTCCTATTAAATCTCTCCCCTCTCACCTTAAACCTGTGCCCTCTGGTTCTTGATTCCCCAACCCTGGGGAAAAGACTGTGTGCATTCACCCTATCGATGCCCCTCATGACTTTATACACCTCTAATAAGGTCACCCCTCATTCTCCTACGCTCCAATGAAAAGAGTCCCAACCAGCTCAACCTCTCTCCATAACTCAGTCCCTCGAGTCCTGGCAACATCCTCGTAAATCTCCTCTGCGCTCCTTTCAGCTTAATGGTATCTTTCCTACAGCAGGGCGACCAAAACTGAACACAATGTTCCAAATGCAGCCTCCTACAACTGCAACATAACATCCCAATCTCTATATTCAGTGCCCTGAATGATGAAGGCCAGGGTGCCAAAAGCCTTCTTCACCACCCTGTCTACCTGTGACGCCACTTTCAGGCAACCACGTACCTGCACTCCTAAGTCCCTCTGTTCTACAACACTCACCAGGGCCCTACCGTTCACTGTGAAAGTCCTACCCTCATTCATCTTCCCAATACGCGACACCTCGGACTTAACCGAATTAAACTCCATTTGCCGTTCCTTGGCCCACTTAAGGATTGGTGAAGAGCAGAGCAGGCTGGGTGAGGTTCAGCCTCACAGTTGTGGCAAGGGCAGTATGGGATCCTGCGGGGTCCCTCACTCGAAGGAGGTGCCATGCATAGGCGTATTGCAATCTTGTGTGCGTCCTTCCAAAGAAACAGGGCGTTCAACCAAGTGGGGGCTGAGTCAGTGAATATGCCAAGGCAGAGATGGATAGATTTTTGGGTATTAATGGAACAATCGGCGAAGGGGCGGCTGCAGAAAGTGATACTGAGGTAAATGGTCAGCTACGATCTTACCAATGGACAGAATAGGAGTGAGGGGCTCAATGGGTTTCTTACCAGGGTCATGGACCAGCCAGGGGCTAAAGTGTTCCTGTTCCTTTGGCCCTCCCAGGACACCCCGAGGGCTCGCAGGCAGGAGGGTTGATTTTGAAACGTCCGCTGTTGTAGGGTGGGAAGTGCAGCGGCTAGATGCCACACAGCAAGATCCCGCAGGCAGCACTGGGGCAGCGCGGGAGGACGCGGTGAGGGGTGAGTGCGAGCGCTGTGGCCCCATCTCTCGGATCCCCAACTCCCCCCCACCCGCCTCCTCCCTCCCCCCATCCCCCCCACACCCCCCCATACCCCACACATCCCCCATACACACCTCCAAATCCCACACACCCTCCATACACCCCCTCATCCACCCCACACACACACCCCCCATACACTCACACCCATACCCCCTCATTCCCCCCACACACGTCCCCCCCCCCACACACCCACCCCCCCGTCCCCCCCACACCCCCACCCCCTCGTCCCCCCCCACACACCCCCTCGTCCCCCCCACACACCCACCCCCTCGTCCCCCCCACACCCACCCCCTCGTCCTCCCCCCACACCCCCTCGTCCCCCCCCCACACCCCCGGTCTCCCACTCACCAAGTAGAGCTCGTCCTGGAAGGCGTAGTGCAGGGTGGTGATCCAACGGCCGCGCCCCTTCACCAGGATGTCCCGCTCCTCTCTGAAGCAGGCCGCCTGCAGGGACAACACAGGGGCCGAGGTGGGAACGTTAGGGAGGCTGGGGGTGGGGGGGGGGCGGCGCACGAGGGGGGGCGAGAGAGAGGGGGGGCGAGGGTGGGGGCGAGAGGGGGGAGCGAGGGGGGGGAGCGAGAGGGGGGAGCGAGGGGGGGGGAGCGAGGGGGGGGAGCGAGGGGGGGGGAGCGAGGGGGGGGCGAGAGGGGGGGAGCGGGGGGAGGGGTCATGGGCCATCCCAGGCGACTGTTGCCATGGATACTCACATCCGCCCTCTTCAGCATCTCCCATTTGTGCAGGATCTTCATTGCAAAAACCTTCTCCGTCTCCTTCAGTTTGACCACAGCCACCTGGGGGGAGGGAAGGAGGTGACTGATCCCCACGGAATGCCCCAACTATCTGGGCATGGTGGGACCCGGCCCCCAGTGAGGGTCAGTGTGTGTGTGGGGGACCCGGCCCCAGTGAGGGTCAGTGTGTGTGTGTGGGGGACCCGGCCCCAGTGAGGGTCAGTGTGTGTGTGGGGGACCTGGCCCCAGTGAGGGTCAGTGTGTGTGTGGGGGACCCGGCCCCAGTGAGGGTCAGTGTGTGTGTGTGTGTGTGTGTGTGTGTGTGTGTGTGTGTGTGTGTGTGTGTGTGTGTGTGTGTGTGGGCGTCTCTGATGAAGAGATCCGTCGCTGGGACAGGGAGTAGACACTGCGGTGAGGTGTCAGTATTGGATCAGATTGATTTGCATTGCTGGTTCCATCAGCTCCCACTGCCTGATCCGTATCCGGAATCAATCCCGTGTCCCACACCATCAATGCCCGTCTTTGTTCGGCAGCCGAGAGCCGTTAACCCTTCAGTGCCCAGATCGCTGCCAGTGGGAAGCCGCCTGGGGTCGAGCACGCCCCGGCCCTCGGACTCTGTTGGTGCTGGGACCCCGTCTGAGAGGTGGTCGTCGCCCTCTCCCCCCCTCACTGACCCCTCACCCTCCTCGGCAACAGCTCTCGCCAGCCAACACCCCTCATCCCCAGCAACACACCCCCACCCCCTCGTTCATGACACCTTTCACCCCTCTCCCACCCACCTACCCCAATCTCACAGCCCTTCCACCTCCCTCTCCCCCTCCCCCCAGCACCCCTCCCCTCCCCTCCCCTCCCCACTTACCTCTCCAAAGGCTCCACGGCCAATCACCTTCAGGATCTCGAAGTCTTCGCGATGCAGTCGGAGCTCCTTCACCCTGGTGATGAACGGAGTGACTGGGGACAGAGAGATGGACGGGAGGGGGGAGGTGGGGGGGGGGAAGGAGGGGGGGAGGAGGGAGGAGGGGGAGGGGGAGGGGGAGGAGGGGGGAAGGTGGCGGTGGCGGAGGAGGGGGCCAGGAGGAAGAAGGGAGAGTGGGTCGGGGGTGGGGGGGGGGGGAGAGGAAGGAAGGGAGGGAGGGAGGGATGAAGGGGGTGGAGGGAGGGAGGGAGGGGAGTAGGGGTGGGGAGAGGGAGGGAGGGAGGGGTGTAGGCGGTGGGGGAGGGGAGTGGGCAGGGGAAGAGGGGCAGAGGTGACACCTGCTCTGTTCACTGTGACCACGTGACGCATCTATGCCCCAGAGACCATTCTGGCCGTTGACCTGGTCCTAGCCCTCTGAAGGAGCAATGGTAATTGGTCCCACTCCCTTCCCCAGGCCCCTGGCAACCAATGAGGTGCAGCCACTGGGTGTGACGTTGGAAACGCAGCCGCCCATGTACACAAGAAGATCCCACATCAAAAAAAAACTTCTCGATAACAAACCAGATCTGTCCGGTTCAGCAGTGTTTATTCCTGAAACGACATTGGCCCCACAACCCCGGGGAAAGATCCCCCACTAATGCTCCCTCCTCGCCGCGGCGCTCCCTCCCCGCTGCCCCTCCTGCGGCGCTCCCTCCCATCTACACCTGGAGCACGTGCTTGGATTATGGGGTCTGGGGATTATGGGGTCAGACAGGGAAGGGCGACCAGACAAAGAGAGGCTGAAACAATTGTCTTTGGGAAGTGTTTCCCCAAATCTCCTTGATGTGACCTGGATATCCATGGTTACTGGAATTTGTTTGACTAGAAGCTGGTAAACAAGAGTGATCCTCCACACCTCCCTCTGTGCCCAGAGCCCGTCGATGGGGTGGGGCATCCAGATCACTCTCGGTTTACATTCCTCTCCTTGCCAGACGTGTGCAGACAGATTGAAGGCACTTGGCTCACTGACTTCCCCAGCGTACGCTGGCGAACTACCGTCAGCCTCAAGAACAAACAACCCCCGTTCGGTCCGCACTCCCACTCCCACCCCAGGACCGCCACCGAGGTTGTGACTGATCTTGATGCCAATTTTCCTAAGGTTGGAAAAAGGGAGCATCGTACACCACCGGACAGGCCATTCGGCCCACAATGTTGTGCTGATCTTGATGCCAATTTATACTAAAGGTCCTCTTCCTGTGTATCATCCATATCCCCCCAATCCCCCCATATCCATGTGTCTATCTAAAAGGCTCTTAAACTCCACTAGACTCTCTGCTTCCACTAACCACCCCCAGTGACCCATCCCAGGCACCCACCACTGTGTAAATAACTTGGGAATCAGCCAGAGTTCCCGCTCCTGCTCACTCCACACCGACCCTCCCACAGCACTGCGTTCCCAGAGCAGGGAGAGAGTGCGGGGGAGGGAGAGGGGCAGAGGTGGAGGGGGGAGAGAGAGAGAAAGAAAGGAGGGGGAGGGGGAGAAAGGGGGGAGAGGGAGAGATAGAGAGAAAATGGAGGAGGAAAGGGGAAAGAGAGAGAGCGGGGGAGAGAGAGAGAGAGGGAGGGAGAGAGAGAGAGGGAGGGAGAGAGAGAGAGGGGGAGAGAGAGAGAGGGGGGGGGAGAGAGACATCGGGAGAGAGAGAGAGAGAGGGAGAGAGTGAAAGTGGGCAGAGAGGGGGAGAGGGAAACGGTGGGGGGAGGGGGAGAGAGAGAGGGAGGGAGAATATGGGGGAGGGAAGGTTCCCCTCTGATGCCAGCAGAGGGGAAAACAAGACTGAGGGGGCCTCCCCCTCCCCACTTCTTCGCCAGGAGACACCAGACCACAGATGCTGGAGTATGGAACATCTGTGGAGCGAAATGGCCCATCAAAGTTTCGGGTCGAGACCCTTCAGAATTACACTGGCCACCTCCCCTCTTTGTCCAGATGAAGGGTCTCGACCCAAAACAACAACTACCCCTCTCCCTCCACAGATGCTGCCCGACCCACTGAGTTCCTCCAGCAGCTTGTTTTTTACCCAACCTGTGACCTGTGTCACCCTTCCCAGGACCCTCCCACTCTCTCCTCAGACAAGACGCCTTTTAAAATCACCCTCTGTGACCACTGCCAATGTCCAGTTTAAGCTCCTGAGAAGCAGTTTAGCCTTCAGACTGCAAGGTTACAATCCTGTCTGCTGTCTCATTAAAGGTCAGATAGGCTCGAGGGGCTGGGTGGCCTACTCCTAACTCCTGGGTTCGAGTTGTGGGCAAGTTGGAAATTCATCTGCACGAGGTCTCGGAAGCAGGGAAGGGGTAGGAGGGGGATGGGAAGCAACAAATTCAGGCAGGGATGAGGAGAGGTGTTCTGGGCTGAGATGTTAAAAACACTAGGAGGAGCTGAGCGGAGAAAAACACCTCGGGAAATAATTGCAGTGTTGTCGACAACCTCCTGTCTCCTGTCAGGGGAGGAGCGTAGGCTAAACACAGAGTGAAGCTCCCTCCACACTGTCCCATCACACACTCCTGGGGTCAGACACAGAGTGAAGCTCCCTCCACACCGTCCCGTCACACACTCCCGGGGTCAGACACAGAGCGAAGCTCCCTCCACACTGTCCCGTCACACACACCCGGGGTCAGACACAGTGACACCGTCCCAACGTGACGAATATACTTCAAGAAAATTTTATCCTTGAGAATTATATTCTTTAAATATTACAAGATTGGTGGCTGTTGGGGAGGGTTCACTGGAATGGAGCAAGCTGAGAGCGAGACGGTCTCTCATTGTTCAAGTTCACCATCAGTGAACTCCCTGGGATTAGTGCAAAAAGGTGATCGATGATCAGCACAGGGTCAGAGGGCCAAAGGGCCTCTTTGCCTACTGTATGTTCCTCTTGAGATACGAGTCTTTGGTACGAGATGTTGACGAGGCTGCAGTTGGTGCATGGTTCTGAATGACCCGTTATAGGAAAGGCGTCGTTAAGCTGGAAAGCGTGCAGAGAAGATTTAAGGGCCTGAGTTATAGGGAGAGGTTGGGGAGACTGGGGGTGACCTTATAGAGATGTATAAAATCATGAGTGGGGGGGGGGGGGCACAGAAAGGGTCAACGCACACAGGGAAGCAAAAACTAGAGGAAACAGGTTTAAGGTGAGCGGGAAAAGATTTAAAAGGGACCTGAAGGGCAACTTTACACAGAGGGTGGTGCGTACATGGAAGGAGCTGCCAGAGGAAGTGGTTGAGGCACGTACGAAAACAACATTTAACAGACATTTGGATAAGTACGTAGATAGGCAGGGCTCAGAGGGATACGAGCCAAACGCAGGCAAATGGGACTAGCTTGGTGGGAACAATGGTCAGCATGGATGAGTTGGGCCGAAGGGCCTGCTTCCGTGCTGTGTGACTTTGCGACTGCGCCTCTCCCTACTTTGACTCGTCTGGGGGTCAGTCAGCAGCTCAGGGAGCTGATGGTGGCTCCTCTGTCGCGTTACATTGGAGATCATTCATGGCAGAAGCAGCAGGCGATTTAACACTCCAACTCGATAAGGGAACGTTTGCCTTGTGTTGTAAAACAAAATGGGTTAGACGCACAGTAAAGCTCCCGCTACACCGTCCCAACAGTGTGACCGAGAACGTGGCAGAGTTCAGGGAGAACTGCTGGAGCAAAGGGACGGAAAGTAACTCCTTGGATGGGAAGTCCGAAAATGGGGATAGAGTTCGGAAATTCGATGCTGGAAGTCAGGGGAATGGGGGGGGGGGGCAGTGGGGGGAGGTGGGATTTAAAACACATCCAAACAAGCAATGGATGGTGAATAAAGGTCATATTTAATGGGAGATTCGTTAATCACGAATATACAGAGTGGGAGTTGGGGTCCAGGAGAGAGGGAGGTGTGGTGAATGACGGGAGAGGCTGGCTGGGCAGCCTGGCCTCTTGCTGTTCCTCTGGGTCGAGGGTGTGGAGCCAGCAGTGAGTGTCAGGGAGGAAGGAGCGGCGCTGAGTCACCAGTACCTCCGAGATCAGGCAGAGGCACGGCCCGACACAACCAGTAATGCAGCATTCCTTCCGTAGAAATGGAGAGCGTGGACCGAGACACAGCTTCTTCTAATGACAACGTGCACCCTGGTGTTGTACAGTGACAGACCCGTCCCCACCATTACTGTACCCCAGTGTTGTACAGTGACATACCCATCCCCACCTATACTGTACCCCAGTGTTATACAGTGACAGACCCATCCCCACCAGTACTGTACCCCGGTGTTATACAGTGACAGACCCGTCCCCACCAGTACTGTACCCCAGTGTTATACAGTGACTTGCTTGTCCCCACCAGTACTGTACCCCGGTGTTATACAGTGACAGACCCATCCCCACCAGTACTGTACCCCGGTGTTATACAGTGACAGACCCGTCCCCACCAGTACTGTACCCCAGTGTTATACAGTGACTTGCTTGTCCCCACCAGTACTGTACCCCGGTGTTATACAGTGACAGACCCATCCCCACCAGTACTGTACCCCGGTGTTATGCAGCGACAGACCCGTCCCCACAGGTCTGTTTGCAGTGACACCTGTGTTATGGGCTAGAAAAGACATCTCCTCCTGAGCCGCTCTGTGGAGCTCTCATGGAAAGGATGGGGGTGGGGGGGGGGGGGTGGCGTGGGGTTGGACGTGGGGGGAGAGTTGGGATTCAACCCGGCGCCGGGAAAAGTTGAGCAGGTACGGCGCCGACTTACCCCGCTGCAGGAAGCCGCTGATGGTCTGGTCTCTGCAGACCCTGGCGCTACTGCACTCGTAGAACAGGCAGAGGAGGAGGTCGAGCAGAGTCTCCAGGCTGATCCCCAGGCCGCCCTCGCCATCGCCGGCCGCTGCCCGCGCCATCAGCCGCCCCAGCTCCTGCAGCCTCTGCTCCGGGGACATCCTCCCCCCGCACTCGGTCCCGCCGCCTCTCCCTGACCCTCCGTTCGTCCAGCAGCCCCCTCCTCTCAACCCACTCACTCCGCCCCGAGTCCCTGACTCCTGTCTCTCTCCCGGTCTCTCATACACACTCTCTCTCTCTCTTCTGTACCCTGTGGTTTCTCTCTTTCTCTGGATCCTCCCTCCTCTCTCTGACCCTCCTCCCTCCGCTCCCTCCTTCCTCCTCCTCCCTCCCCCCTTCCTCCTCCTCCCTCCCCCCTTCCTCCTCCTCCCTCCCCCTCCTTCCTCCCCTCCCTCCTTCCTCCTCCTCCCTCCCCTCCCTCCTTCCTCCTCCTCCCTCCCCTCCCTCCTTCCTCCTCCTCCCTCCCCTCCCTCCTTCCTCCTCCTCCCTCCCCTCCCTCCTTCCTCCTCCCTCCCCTCCCTCCTTCCTCCTCCTCCCTCCCCTCCCTCCTTCCTCCTCCTCCTCCTCCCTCCTCCTCCTCCCTCCCCTCCCTCCTTCCTCCTCCTCCTCCCTCCTTCCTCCTCCTCCTCCCTCCCCTCCCTCCTTCCTCCCCCCGTTCCTCTTCTCCCTACCCCCCTTCTCTTTCACCCTCGTCCAACCTGTTCTCTCCTTCCCCGCTCTACCCTCTTCCCTCCTGTCTGTTCCTGCACTCTCTCTCCTCCCTCGGACCCTCCACGCCCCTCCTGTCTGTTCCCTCTCTCCCCTCCCTCCAGTGTTTCTGTCTGCTCTCTCCGCCCCTCCCCTTTCACACCCACTCACCTGTCAGGCACAGCGACCAATCTCTGTCCCACTTGGGCGCCTCTGAAAGCTCCTCCTATTTTTTAAGCCTCTTCACCCCCACCCCGTGGGGACTGAGCCGGGGACCGGTCACTGCCGCTTGGGAACAGGGGCGAGTGTGACTGTGGGTCGCGGTCCCTGGGCACAACGTCCTCCAGGATCCGGGGGTACATTTTCAGACGGTACGGGTTCACTGTGGTACCGGGTCAGGGGCCACAGGTCAGGGATATAGGTTCCCTAGTAGTGGGGTTCATTTTGGTAGCGGGTCAGAGGATACAGGTCAAGGTTATGGATCCCTCGACATCAGGGTTCACTGTGGCACTGGATCAGAAGACAGTCAGTGGGTTTGGGGTATGAATTAACTGGACACTGGGGTGCACTGGGTCAAAGGACATGGGTCGGGGTCTAAGGTCAAGTGGTGCAATTTCTCTGGGAACTGGGACTTGTCTTAGGGTCGGGGTCAGAGGTCAGGGGATAAGGGGGTCGGGACAGGGTCGTGGCTTCGGCGGGTTCAGGGTTGTGTCCCTGTCACTTGTTGACAGCCGAAGAGCCGGTCACTGCCCGGGAGCTTTATCGTTCGCCTGCATCGATTCCTTGACCTCCTTCGCCCCATCCCCGGCTGAAAATTGTATTTCTTGCTCCCCAATCATCTCCCCCACCCTTGACGATCTGATGTCCCTCCCGCTCCCCGTTCTCCCTCTTCCTATCTTGGCCCAACGGGCGACCAGGTTCCGCCGGCTTCCTCACCCTCGCTTGTTGCCGACCAGGCAATGGCGCCGGAGCAATCCCAGAATTCCCCGCGACGCTGAAAGCCCTCTATTTGAATGCATGGGTTGGGGTCGACTGCATCCCCCTCCCCAAACTCCGCAAGGAACGGGGTGGGAGGGTGAGGTTTGCAGCCCACCCACTCCGCAGGACGGCCCAAAGCACTTTACAAGCGTTTGAAGCGCACTCACGGTTGTAATTTAAGGAGAACATGCAAACTGCGCACAGCAAGATCCCACAGACAGGTGCTGGTGGTCGGTCCCGGGACACAAAGTCCCTTCTAAACAGTGGCCCAGCATCTCCCCCCCCCCACCCCTCACCCCCCACCCCACATCCCGCCGGCGGGGAGGGTCCCACACAAGACCAGGGGTTCACTTTCCCCAGAGTCGGGGGCAGCGCCGTGAGACCCAGTGGGTAAAGTCTGGTACATGGTGTGTTGGAGAGAGAGAGGGAGGGTGGGGGAGGGGGGAGAGAGAGAGGGAGGGTGGGGGAGGGGGGAGAGAGAGAGGGAGGGTGGGGGAGGGGGGGAGGGAGAGAGGGAGGGTGGGGGAGGGGGGGAGGGAGAGAGGGAGGGTGGGGGGGGGGAGAGAGAGAGAGGGAGGGTGGGGGGGGGAGAGAGAGAGGGAGGGTGGGGGGGAGAGAGGGAGGGTGGGGGGGAGAGAGAGAGGGTGGGGGGAGAGAGAGAGGGGGGAGAGAGGGAGGGTGGGGGGGAGAGGGAGGGAGGGAGGGTGGGGGAGAGGGAGGGAGGGACGGTGGGGGAGATGAGGTGGGGAGGTGAGGGGGAGGGGAGAGAGGGGAGGTGTGGTGGAGGGGAGGGGAGAGGGGGAGGTGAGGGGCGGAGGGGAGAGAGGGAGGTGAGGGGGTGGGGAGGGGAGAGAGGGGAGGTGAGGGGGAGGGGAGAGAGGTGAGGGGGTGGGGAGGGGAGAGGGGGAGAGAGGGGAGGTGAGGGGTGGGGAGGGGAGGGAGGTGAGGGGGTGGGGAGGGAGGGAGGAGAGAGGGGTGGGGAGAGAGGGGAGGTGAGGGGTGGGGAGGGGAGGGTGAGGGGGTGGGGAGAGGGGAGGTGTGGTGAGGGGGAGGGGAGGTGAGGGGGTAGGGAGGGGACAGAGGGGAGGGGAGGGGGTAGGGTGGGGACAGGGGAGGTAAGGGGGTGTGGAGGGGAGAGGGGAGGTGAGGGGGGAGGGAGGGGGGAGGTGAGGGGGAGGGAGGGGGTAGGGAGGGGACAGAGGGGAGGTGAGGGGGGAGGGTGGGGACAGAGGGGAGGTGAGGGGGTAGGGTGGGGACAGAGGGGGTAGGGAGGGGGTAGGGTGGGGATAGAGGGGAGGGTGGGTGAGGAGAAATTGTTTCAGAGGAGCTCTGTCGCAGCTCTCTGCCGCCACCTGGTGAAATGCCCCGGTGTGGCGAGGTTCCTGGGGACAGGGTCTCCCCTCTAGACTCCCAGTGGTGAAACACTGGGTGGGTGAACGTGTCACAGTCCGTGCCTGAGAGAAGGAGAATAAGGCTGAAAGCCAGTGCCCCTGGAGCTCACAGCGTGCTCAGTCCTTCCAGAAATGTGGGCACAACCTGCTTACATCCTGCCTCAGAATCAGCAAACCCACAGTTCAACCCAAAATTCACAGAGGCTGTACCTCGTGGGAGGGGGGTGGTGAAGGAGCACTGGGGCGGCGAGGAGGGAACACCGCACTGTGTGTTTGTGTGCATGTGTGTGTGTGTGCGCGGGGGTGGGGGGGGGGCGCTGTCTTTAAGCCAGGTGACAGACACCTAAGAGAAGCAACAAATTCTCCCTGTGGGTCCCAGAGAGTGGGCATAAATGGGTCCTTTTGTGACCGACACGATGTTTGTGGTGTGTTGCAGGGAGTGGGGCTCGGCTCCCCCACTTTGCCATCTTCGAGGGATCACCCTGCTGCACTCCAGGCCGGGGACCGTGGAACGTCGCTGGAGGAATCGTTGCTGAGGTGTGCACTGTTAAAGGGTTGGGAGTGTTTTAGTTGGTGTCCCTAGTAGCACAGAGCTGTGCCTGCACTGAGTCAAGGGGTGGCAGGTATCGTATTGTTTTGCCTTGATTGTCTGTACCTAGTTTGTTTTTGTGTGTGTGTGTGTGTGTGTGTGTGTGTGTGTGTGTGTGTGTGTGTGTGTGTGTGTGTGTGTGTGTGTGTGTGTGTGTGTGTGTATTTTATCCCCAGTGTGATTTTCCCATGCTCGCGATAAACCGTGCGCACGTGTGTTATTTCCGCTACCATTTTGCCCGCTCGTCTTTTGTAAATAAAATCATTTACTGCCAGACTGCGTTCAGAGTCCTTGCTTTTGAGACCCATCAAATCTGTTTTCTCACTCACAACAGTGGGGTGCCAGAGGGGTCGGTGCTGGGACCTTCGTTGTTTGCAAGGTGACCAGGAAGATTGATGAGGGTAGTGCAGTGGATGTGGTCTACATGGATTTTAGTAAGGCGTTTGACAAGGTTCCACATGGTAGGCTTCTTCAGAGGGTCAGAGACCAAGGGATCCAGGGAGGCTTGGCCGTGTGGATTCAGAATTGGCTTGCCTGTAGAAAGCAGACGGTTGTGGTGGAGGGAGTGCATTCGGATTGGAGGGCTGTGACTAGTGGTGTCCCACAGGGATCGGTTCTGGGACCTCTACTTCGCGATATTTATTAATGACTTAGGTGAGAGGGTGGAAGGCTGGGTTAGCAAGTTTGCGAATGACACAAAGATCGGTGGTGTTGTGGATAGTGTGGAGGGCTGTCGAAGCTTACAGAGGGATATTGATAGGATGCAGAGCTGGGCTGACGAGTGGCAGATGGAGTTCAATCCGGAGAAGTGCGAGGTGGTACACTTTGGAAGGACTAACTCCAAGGCAGAGTACAAGGTAAATGGCAGGATTCTGGGGAGTGTGGAGGAGCAGAGGGATCTGGGGGTCCATATCCACAGATCACTGAAAGTTGCCTCGCAGGTGGATAGGATAGTTAAGAAAGTTTATGGGGTGTTAGCTTTCATAAATCGCGGGATTGAGTTTAAGAGCCCCGAAGTAATGATGCAGCTCTACAAAACTCTGGTTGGACCACACTTGGAGCACTGTGTCCCGTTCTGGTCGCCTCATTATAGGAAGGATATGGAAGCGTTGGAAAGGGTGCAGAGCAGATTTATCAGGATGCTGCCTGGATTACATAGTATGGATTAGGAGGCGAGACTAAGGGAGCTAGGGCTTTACTCATTGGAGAGGAGGAGGATGAGGGGAGACATGATAGAGGTGTACAAGATATTGAGAGGAATAGACAGAGTAGACAGCCAGCGCCTCTTTCCCAGGGCACCAATGCTCAATACAAGAGGGCATGGCTTTAAGGTAATGGGTTGGGGGGGGGGGGGGTTGGGAAGTTCAAGGGAGACGTCAGAGGGAGGTTTTTCACCCAGAGAGTGGTTGGTGCATGGAATGCGCTGCCTGGGGCGATGGTGGAGGCTGATATGTTGGTCAAGTTCAAGAGATTGCTAGATAAGCATACGGAGGAATTTAAGTTAGAGGGATGTGTGGGAGGAAGGGGTTAGATAGTCATAGGAGTGGTTTGAAGGTCGGCACAACATGATGGGCCGAAGGGCCTGTATTGTGCTGTACTGTTCTTTGGTTCAATTTATAAAAACGATTTGCATGTGAATGCACAAGGCATGGTTAGTAAGTTTGCAGACGAAACTAAAATAGGTGGTGTTGTAGACAGTGTAAAAGGTTATGAAAAAATACAGGGGGATCATAATCAGCTGGGTACATGGGCTGAGGATTGGCAAATGGCTTTCAATCCAGATAAATGTGAGGTGCTGCATTTTGGGAGATCAAACCAGGGTAGGACTCGTACAGTGAACAGTAGGGCCCTGGGGAGTGTTATGGAACAGGTGACCTAGGAGTGCAAGTACATAGTTCGCTAAAAGTGACGTCACAGGTAGATAGGGTGGTGAAGAAAGCATGTGGTACGCTGGCCTTCATCAGTCAGGGCATTGAGTACAGGAGTTGGGAAGTTATGTTGCAGTTATACACGACGTCAGTGAAGCTGCACTTGGAGTATTGTGTACAGCTTTGGCCACCGTTATAGGAAAGGTGTTATCGGACTAGAAAGGGTGCAGAAGAGGTTTACCAGGATGTTGCCTGGACTTGGGGGCCTGAGTTACAAGGAGAGGTGGTGCAGACCAGGACTTCATTCCCTGGAATGTAGCAGATTGAGGGGTGACCTGATAGAGGTGTGTAAGTTCATGAGGGGCATAGACAGGGTGAAAGCACACATTTTTTTTCCCAGGGAGGGGGTACTAAGAATAAGGGGGTGTAGGTTTAAGATCAGAGGTGAGAGATTTAAAAGGGACATCGGGGCAGCTGCTTCTTTATGCAAAGGGCGGCGCATATTTGGAACGAGCTGCCAGTGGTTGAGGTGGGCACGTTAGCGACATTTAAAAGCCACCTAGATAAGCACGTGGATAGGAAAGATTTAGAGGGCTCTGGGCCAAACACTGACAGTTGGGACCAGCTCGCTGCGCAACACAGTCAGCAATGGACGAGTTGGGCTGAAGGGCCTGTTTCCGTGCTGTATGGCTCTATGACTAGGAGAAAAGGCTGGTGTGTGGGCACAGCAAGTAATTAGGAAAACTGAAATATAATTGGCTATGATGAAGGGAATTGAGGAGGGAGGTTGTGCTTTAATTATATAGGTCAGTGGTGAGACCACATCTGGAGGATGTTTGGTGCTGGTCTCATTACTTAAGGGAGGACATTAATACTTTGGTAGTAGTTCAGAGATTTACTCGACTGATATCTAGAATGGGACGAACACTGCAGGATTTCAACCCAAAACTTTGACAGTTCCTTCCCCTGCCACTCCCCACAGATGCTGTTCAACCCACTGAGTTCCTCCAGCAGATTGTTTGTTGCTCCACAGATTCCAGTGTCTGTGGTCTCCCGTGTCTCTCTCAAATGGGAAAGTTGGCTGATGGGGGGAAAAGGTTGGGCAGGCTGGGCTGGCGTCTGCTGGGGTTTGGAGATTGAAATGTAAAAGATCCCAAGGGGTCTCGACCAGGCAAGCGTGGAGATGGTCTTTGCTCTTGTGGGAGAGACTAGAATTAGTGGGTCACTGTTTTAAAGGGATTACCTATTTAAGGCAGAAACAAAGTAAAGTGAATCTTTGGAACTCTCTTCCTCAAGGGCCGGTGGATGTAGAATCTCTGAATAATTTTAAAAAGACAGGCAGATAGATTCTTGAGAAGTTGGGGGGTAGTGAAAGGTTACTGGGGGTCATCAGGAATGCAGGGTACAGTAAATCATCAGTCAGGTATCACCAATAGCCTGTCCTGGTCAAATCACGTAGATGCTACGGCCAAGAAAGCTCACCAGCACCTCTACTTCCTCAGGAGGCTAAAGAAATTCGGTTTGTCCCCTTTGACACTCACCAACTTTTACCAGTGTATCATAGAAAGCATCCCATCCAGATGCATCACGGCTTGGTATGACAACTGCTCCGCCCGGGACCACAAGAAACTGCAGAGAGTTGTGGACACAGCCCAGCGCATCACAGAAACCAGCCTCCCCTCCATGGACTGTCTATACTTCTCGCTGCCTTGGCGAAGCAGCCAGCATAATCAAAGACCCCACCCACCCGGGTCATTCTCTCTTCTCTCCTCTTCCATCAGGTGGAAGATACAGGAGCCTGAGGGCACGTCCCATCAGACTTAAGACTATTGAACAGTTTCCTTATACAATGAGATGGACTCTGAGCTCACGATCTGCCTTGTGACCTTGCACCTTATTGCACTGCACTTTCTCTGTAGCTGTGACACTTTACCCTGTACTGTTATTGTTTTTACTTGTACTAGCTCAACGCACTCTGTACTGACTCAATGTAACTGCACTGTGTAATGAATTGACCTGTAGGAACAGTATGCAAGACACGTTTTTCACTGTACCTCAGTACAAGTGACAATAATAAACCGATACCATCTGGCAGAACGGTAGATTATATTCCAGGGGCCGTATGCTCCATCTTGCTCTCAAACTGTAAGATCATGTCACTAACAATCCCTCAGTCAAGGTCGTGAAAACCACCAGCTTGGCCACTGCCAAGTGTTCCCCGGGATCCTGCTCTGCTTAAGATTGGCAATGTTTCCCACCGTACATCGAACTTTCCAGATGACACTAAAATAGGTGGTTGTCAACAGTGAAGTCGTCAAAAATTTCAGGGGATCTTGATCAGCTGGGTATGTGGGCTGAGGGATGGCAAATTGAGTTTAATTCAGGTAAGTGTGAGATGTTGCATTTTGGAAACTTGAATCAAGGGAGGACTTTCACAGTGAACAGTAGGGCTCTGGGATGTGTTGTAGAACAGAGGAACCTCTGAGTTCAGGTACCTGGTTCCCTGAAAGTGGAGCCATAGGCAGACAGGGTGGTGAAGGCGTTTGGCAGGCTGGCCTTCATCAGTCAGGGCACCGAGTATAGAAGTTGGGAGGTCACAGTGCGGTTGTACGGGATGCTGGTGAGGCCGCACTTGGACTACTGTGTTCAGTTTTGGTCGCCCTGCTATAGGAAAGACGTTATTAAACTGGAAAGGGTACAGGAACGGTTTACAAGGATGCTGCCAGGACTCGAGGGACTGGGTTATAGGGAGAGGTTGGGCAGGCTAGGACTTTTATTTTCTTGGAGTGTAAGAGACTGAAAGGTGACCTTAGAGGTGTGTAAAATCATGAGGGACATTGATAGGGTTGGGGAATCAAGAACTAGAGGGTATAGGTATAAAGGTGAGAGGGGAGAGATTTAATAGGAATGCGGGGGGTAACTTTTATTTTTATTGTAGAGGGTGTTACATATGTGGAGGGAACTGCCAGTGGAAGTGACACTTGGACAGGTACACAGATAGGAAAGGTTTAGAGGGATATGGGCCAAACGAGGGCAATTAGGACCAGCTTAGATGGGAATCTTGGTCAGCACGGACGAGTTGGGCCAAAGGGCCTGTTTCTGTGCTGGATGACTATGACGTCATTGGGAATGTCCTGGGGGGGTGGGGGTGTGGGGGTGTGGAGAAAGAGGGTGGTATCTCCACAACAGGCCACCCATCTCCCCACCCCTCTCATCCCATATTCATGCCTTCCGCTCTCCCTAGTGATCCCTGCAGGAGTGAGCTCCACATTCCCACCGCACCCACGGGAAAGGAGATTTCACTGGATTCCAGATCAGGATTCATGTTGTGACGCAGATTTAAGGCTGCTTGTGTCAGGTTTCTCCTGTCCGGTCAAGACTCTCTCACCTCCCTTTCGGCCTGGAGTCGTGAGATGCAGCATGGAAACGGGCCCTTCAGCCCAGAGTCTGTGCTGACCGTCAACCATCCGTTTACACCCATCCCCATTCTATTCTCCCCACATTCTCGATTCCCCCCCCCCACCAAGATTCTACCCCTCACCCACACACTGGGGGCCAATTAACCCTCCAACCCCACACGTCATTGGGATGTGGGAGCAAACCGGAGCACCCGGGGGGGAACCCACGGGGTCACAAGGAGAACGTGTAAACTCTGTGCGCGCGCGCACACACACACAGCGCCGGAGGTCGGGATCGAACCTGGGTCTCTCTCGCTGTGAGGCAGCGGCCCTACCCACTGTGCCACTCCTACAGAAGCTGGAGGTTTTTAAGAAAACTCCTCGACCCTCAATGAGATGAAATAAACTGGAAATTTTTCCTGTATCCAAGAAAAATTGGCAAGGACTGGGATTATATCTGTAACTACGGAGATACAAGGGACTGCAGACACTGGAATCCGGAGCAACACACAAGATGCTGGAGGAACTCAGTGGGTCAGGCAGCATCTGTGGAGGGGAATGGACAGTCGACGTTTTGGGTTGAGACCCTTCATCTGGATTGGAAAGAGGGGAGATGGCACATCTGGAGATTGGGGGGGGGGGGGGGAGAGAGAGAAAGGGTGGAGTAAGATCTGGGTGCACCCAAGCGAGGGGAGGGTGATAGGCAGGTGAGGGGGTGGGGGAAAATAGAGTGGGAACGACGTCAGAAGCCAGGAGGTGATGGGTGGAAGTAACCAAGGGATGAAGGTGGAATCTGATAGGAGAGGAAGACGGAGCATGGAATAAGGGGAGGGGTTACCAGAAGTCGATGTTGATGCCGTCAGGTTGGAGACTGCCAAGGCAGAATACGTCTCCAATCTGCGTCTCCACTGGGGACGCTGTGGTCGTGCTCGCCGGTTCCTTGCAACCGGGTGACCACGGGACGCTGTGCTGCCCAGCAGGAGGCGGGGAGGGGGCTCAACAGGGGCAGTGTCGCTGGGGTAATGCGTTCCAACTTTAAAGGGAGAGGCAACAGGGGTTCACAAGACAAAAGGAGCAGGAGTAGGCTATTCGGCCCATTGAGTCTGCTCCATGAGCTACACTAAAACTATTCCTATCTAGCCCCAATTTCCAGCCTTGTCCCCATATCCCTTGATATCCTGACTAATTAGATGCCTATCTATCTCCTCCTTAAACACCCCAATGATCAGGCCTCCACAGCTGTATGTGGCAAAGAATTCCATAAATCCACAACCCTCTGGCTAAAGAAATTTCTCATTTGTTTTAAACCAGTACCCTCTATTTCTAAGACTGTGCCCTCTAGTCCTGGACTCACCCACCAAGGGAAACAGCTTAGCCACACCTACTCTGTCCAGTCCTTTCAACATTCGAAATGTTTCTCTGAGGTCCCCCGTCATTCTGTACTCCAGTGAGTACAGTCCAAGAGCCGACAAATGCTCATCATACGTAAGGGGTGAGGAGTTTCAGGCGCACTCTGCCTGTGGGTGGAGGGGACGCTGGTTCTCCAGCTGACAGCAGCGGGCAGAATCAGAGAGAATGGACGCTGCGGGGGTGGGGGGTGGTGTCAGGTCGTTGGGGAGCTGCCCATCTCCAGCTCACTGGAAGTGAGATAATGGCCACTTCTTGTCAACGCATACAGAATAGCCAACCAATCACAGGGCAGCATTGTGGGAACAGTAAAGACCCAGGGTAATTAGATTCCAGAACAAGATACAGCTTGGACACCCCCTTCAGCCTAACCAGTGACAGGACTGAGAGGTAGGGCTGCAAGTGATGACATTACTGTTCTAGTTATTGTGGCGTGCATAGAGGTGCTCAAATACGTCTCTCCCTCCCCACCCCTCTCTGCATACAACACAAAGAGAGTCCATACAATTCTGGTAACCACTCCCCTCTGTCCCTGCCCCCATTGTATGGATGTGTCGATGAGGCTCTATGGGGCGCTGGTGAGACCTCATTTGGAATACTGTGTGCAGTTTTGGGCCCCTTATCTTAGGAAGGATGTACTGATGGTGAGGGTTCAGGAAAGATTTACGAGGATGATTCCCGGAAATGAAAGGGCTTACACACGACGAGCGTTTGTCGGCTCTTGGACTGTACTCACTGGAGTACAGAAGAATGAGAGGGGACCTCAGAGAAACATTTTGAATGTTGAAAGGACTGGACAGAGTAGATGTGGCTAAGCTGTTTCCCTTGGTGGGTGAATCCAGGACTAGAGGGCACAATCTTAGAATTAGAGGGTACCTATATAGAACAGAGATGCGGAGAAATTTCTTTAGCCAGAGGGTCGCGGATTTATGGAACTTGTTGCCACGTACAGCTGTGGAGGCCTGATCACTGCGGGTGTTTGAGGAGGAGATTGATCGGTATCTAATTAGTCAGGGTATCAAGGGATATGGGGAAAAGGCCGGGAATTGGGGATAGATGGGAGAATAGGTTAGCTCATGAAGTGGCAGAGCAGACTTGATGGGCTGATGGCCTACTTCTGCTCCTTTGTCTTGTGAGCTTGTGATTACTGCCCCTGTGCCAGTCACACAACATGCATGCAAGGAACAAGCAAGCTTTCATGGGATGAGGCCATTCAGCCCATTATGGTCATACCAACTCTGAAATTCATATCCTCTTCTGAACTCAATTCTCTGCATTTGGAATATTTAGAGCCATACACCACAGAAACAGGCCCTTCGGCCCAACCTGTCCATGCCGACCATGGTGTCTACCCGAGAGTCCATTCTCCTGCATTTGGCCCACATTCCTTTCCTACCCATGTACCTGTACGCGTTATTGTCCCCGCCTCTACCACTTCCTCTGGCAGCTCGTTCCACACACCCACCACCCTCAGCATGAAAAAGTTTCCTCTCAGGTCCCCTTTAATTTTCCCCTCTCACTTTAAACCTACACCCTCCAGGTTTAGACACCCCTACCCTGGGGAAAAATACCCGACCATTCACCTTATTGATGCCTCTCGTGATTTTATGAGCCTCCATAAGGGTCACCCCTCAGCCTCCGTCGCTCCGGGGAAAACAGTCCCAGCCTCTCCATATACTCAGAACACCCAGTCCCAGCAACTTCTCCTTCTAATCGGCTTCTACCAGGCATTTGGTGCCAGAGTCTCCACCAAGGCCAGGTCTGTGGGACACCAATTGCCTCAAGTCAGTCAACAGCCCCATTAATTAGGCGTGACTGATTACCAGAATGGTTGGGTGATCTCGCAGCCAGTGATCAATCATGGGAAAAGAGTTATTGCTGAAGTCAAGGCCAGTTACAACGAGCGAGGGGCCAAAGTCAACCCACTTATGCCAGGAGGGGTCCAAGTTATGGATCACGTTCCAAAGGAACACAAGGATGAAACAATGGTGTCAAAATAACTAGGTTCATTTATGGAGGTAAACAGTCAAGGGACATTAGTATCCCTGCTTGACGCTTCAGCCTAAGTACTTACTGGAGGTCACACCAGGCGATTAATGGAATCTCAACCAACTTTAGTAAGGAGAGGAGAGAGTTGGTAGGTTCAACCCCTGCCCCTGCCCTGGGAGTGTGTAATAGGACACAGTATAGAAGTTCCACTGCGTCTAACCTGGGAAGGGGGGGGGGAGGAAGAGGGGGGGGGAGAAGAGGGGGGGGAGCTTATACTTACCTACTTATAAAAAGTCAAGGAATCTGACATTAAAACATAAAAATTGGAAAAAAAACCTCAACACTTGTTTTGAGCTTCAGTCGCTTCCCACTGAACAGTCTGGATTCTGGAATGAGGTGAACTAATGTTCTGAGGTTTTTTTTAATTATTTTTTTATTATTAGGGAAGGGCTTCTTTCCTTAAAGATCGAAGAGACTGGGGCTCACTCATGTTTAAGAGGAAAGGTTGTCAGCTCTGGACCCACACAGATCAGGCATTCAGAATCTCCCACCTCAGTGGGGGCAATGGTACACAACGCCAGCTCCCGGAGGGAGGGGTTAACACAAGCAGCAGAGGCAGACTTTCAGGGAAGCTGGATGAACACAAGGAATAGAAAGATGTGGTAATGAGGGGGTCGGTGGGGGGGGGAAATCAGAGAGCAGCAGCGTCAGAACCCACCTTCATCAGTTGAAGTCACCAGTGTCTCCAATGCACTCCGTTCTGGAGCACTCCCCAAATGCCAGCAGCAGAGGGCACAAAGTCACTGTCGGACCCCATCTAACCCAGGGGGTCACCGGGCAGTGATGGGGGGCAGGAACCCTGGCTGATTCCCCCTCTCTAACCCAGGGATCACAGGGCAGTGACAGGGGCAGGAACCCTGGCTGATTCCCCCTCTTTCTAACCCAGGGGGTCACCAGGCAGTGATGGGGGCAGGGAGCAGGAACCTTGGCCAATTCCTCCCCTCCTCTCTCTCTCGAACCCAGGGGTCACAGGGCAGTGATGGGGAGCAGGAACCTTAGTAGATTCTACCCTCTACCTTCTACTACCCAGTCAAAACTCCCAGGACCAATTATCCCTCTAGCTCAGGGAGCACCGGGCAGTGATGGGGAGACTGCCTCAGACTGGGGAAGGCCCCAGTGATAGAATCTGGGTGAGCTTCCTGCTTCAGCCTACTGACCCGCCTTGAGCTGTGACCAGAGCCTCTGTACGCCACCTAGCCGAGGGGGGGAAAGGCAAACCACTTCGTCTTTGCTGTAACACTGAGCTCTGACAGACATTGCAAACCCAGTGCCACCGGCAGAGTGCAGAGCCCAACCAGAGCCAACCACCACCACCCCCCCTCCTCCTCCTCCTCCTCCCCCCCATCCCCAGTGCTGGCTGGCTTCAAAGCTCCATCAGCATCTTGGGCTGGGTGAACTGGGCATCCACATCTCTCCAGGCTCCGTCGGGTAAAAGTCGGGAATTAGCGACAGGATACAGCGGGTCTGCGGGAGTGGATTTCAAAGTGGAATCTTTATTTATACACAGACAGGTCCAATGTTTACGACACGCAGGCGAGACGACATAGCTCATCGCTGACCTGTTACAGACAATGAAACACAGACAGGGCGACCCTTCAGGTGGTTACAGTGAGAAACGCCGGCCAACTGTCCCTCTAACCCAGGGGTCACTGGGCAGGGAGCAGGAACCCTGGCCAATTCCCCCCCCTCCCCTCGTCTCTCTAACCCAGGGGTCACTGGGCAGTGATGGGGAGCAGGAACCCTGGCTGATTTCACACCCCAACCCCTCATTGCCCAGTGACTCCTGGATTAGTCTGGGAACAGAAATCCTAGCCAGGTCCTCTCCGACCCAGGCACCACTGGGCAGTGATCGCGAAACCTGGCCTGCTCCCCCACCTCCTGCAGATTCAGGTTACTGCACTGCACTAAACAATAGCATTGCAAAGGTCCAGTCAGGCGGCCAGAGTGTTTGGGGTGTCAACACTGCAGGCAGCCATAATTCGACAGTCCGCGTTAGGAGAGAGAGCCGGGGGGTGGGGGGTGTGTAGAAAAACAAGCAGCTTGTACAACAGGCAATCTGATCCTGGGAAAGGACCACAAGCTGCCACCACAGGACCTCTTGCCGACCAAACATTCACGGTGGCAGGGAGTTCTCTCCCCCCGGCTGGGAATGCAAGGATCCCCAGGGAAGGGTAGGGAGGGGGTGGGGCAACATCTATCACATTCAGAGTTAACTGTACACTTTCACACAAGTTTACATTTTGCAGGCGTGTTCCTCTCGAACCCAGTGATGCCGTCTTTGATTCGATACGCTCACAGTTAAGGCAGGGAAAATAAAAAATGGAAAAAAGGCATGACCCTGGAATGGGCAGGGGAACAGTACCTCCTACAGCCCAATACGGGACAGTCCCAGGAGTCTGGTCAATGTATTCTGCCTCGCTCCACACATCACCACAGCATTCCCCCCCCCCCCCCCCCCCCCCCCCCCCCACAAAATCTCCCCCTCCCATTTGCAAATCTAAAACTCCAAGCCACAGGCTCATCAACTTAAAAACGTCACGGGGCAGAAAACAAGTCCCTTCACTCTGTCTACCCCATTAAGGTGGCAATGTTAATTCCATGTTATAAAAAGGGTAGAGTGTGTGTGTGTGTGTGGGGGGGGGGGGGAGCAACGTGCATGCAAGGGTTACAAGGCGCGTGTCTCTCTCTGTGGGATGGAGGTGGTGTTGGGTGTTAAGTTTCGTTGCTGTGAAGGTGCTTGCAGTAAGTGAAACGTACAAAATGTGTGCAGGATCTGAAATGGTAGAGGTTTAAAGTTAAACAAAACCCCTCCCCAAACACACACTACTCCCTTGTGTGTGTGTGTGTGTGTGTGTGTGTGTGTGTGTGTGTGTGTGTGTGTGTGTGTGTGTGTGTGTGTGTGTGTGTGTGTGTGTGTGTACACACTTAAACCTCAAGCCATGAGTGCAGTAATCTTACAGGGGAGGGAGTTGGGGGCCGGCTGGTGGTGGGGCAGAGGTCAGCTCATCCTCTGCACCCTACAGCAGAGACCCCCGGAGCTGCAGATGTGCCATGTTTTACATTAAAGCGCTCGAGTATGAAATCAAAGAGGGAATCCGATGGCCCGAGCTGGACCCTGATCACTTTGGTATCCGTCCCACCGATGCAGGGGTGGTGCTGGGGCGGGGGAGAAAGGGGGTTGGGGGGGGGGGGGAGATGGGGAAAAAAAAATCACTCATGTCTCCGCTTGGATGGTGGGACCAGGTGATCGGGCAGTTCGTTGGGAAGCTCGTGGCCCTCTAGTTTGACCTTGATCAGGTGGTTGGCAAGGGCAAACTCCTCGTCGTCCAGCATGCCGTCTTTGTCCACGTCTGCCAGCTTCCAGATCTTGCCCAGCACCGTGTTGGGCAGCTTGGACTTGACCATCTCCTTCTTGGCGCTGGCGCCGGTCACCTTGCCATTGACGGGTGACAGGGTGTAGAAGATCTCGTCGTAGGTGGGCTTGTCCTTGGCCACCACCCACTCCACCTCGTCGATGCCCTCGCCGGCCCCCTCGCCGTAGCCGGCGCCGAAGGGTCCATTCATGGTGCCCTCAAAGGCGCCACCGTGGACGATCTGCTTGGGCATCATGGCCTCCTCCTGCCGCACCATGGTCATCAGCCGGGCGATGTCATTGGCCAGCATGTCGTCCACCATGTCCAGCAGCTTGGGCTTCAGGTTCTGGAACTTGGTGAAGTCCATCATCTGGAGGTGGTCCTGAGGGGCAGAGAAGCGCAGACGTGATGCGACTGCTCTCGCTTCCCCCGCGGCTCACTGTCCCGCCCCACCGTACCTCAACTAACTGCTGCTGAACGTACCCCAACTGGCTGCATCGCGGTCTGGGACGGCAATTCAAACGCACAGGAACGCAAGAAGCCGCAGAGAGTAGTGGACTCTGCCCAACACGTCACGGGCACATCCCTCCCCACCGTCGGGAGTATCCACAGGAGGCGCTGCCTCAAGGCGGCAACATCCATCATCAAAGATCCCCACCATCCGGGCCGTGCCATCTTCTCGCAGCTCCCATCGGGCAGGAGGTACAGAAGCCTGAAGTCCCACACCACCAGGTTCAGGAACAGCCACTTCCCTTCAACCATTTGGTTCTTGAACCGACCGGCGCAACCCTAATCACTGCCTCAGTACAGCAACACTGGGACCACTTTGCACTGCAATGGACTTTGTTTTTTTTAATGTTCTAATTGTTTTCTTGTTAAAAAATTGTATATAATTTGTTTTTCTTGTGAATGCTGCTTATATGATGCTCTGTGCCTGTGGTGTTGCTGCAAGTTTTTCATTGTACCTGTGCACACATGGACGTGCAGATGACAATAAACTCGACTTTGACACGAGGGGAGACCAATCAGCCCTTCAAACCTATCCTGCTATCTGATATCATCTACCTCCAGCTTCCTCTCGTGCTAGCCCTCAGTTCTTTGCTCTTTCCGATGTTTATCGAGCTCCAGCTTAAATACCAAGGATCTGGCCTCCACGACCCTCTGGGGGGGTGGGGGGGGAGGGAACTCCAAAGGGAGTGGTATTGCAACACCCCTCTCCCTCTGCCATGGGGCCTACAGGAGAGGGGGAGGCAATCGAAAGTGGAGGGGGGCAAGGAGCGCTCCAAACTGCATCTTGTGGCAGTGTGTGATACCAGCTGCTCCCCAACACTGGCTCAGTGGAGCAACTCAGAAGTGCTTTGCGTTTCTGATGGAGGCTCCTTCCACCCCCACCCAACCCTCCCAGAACACTGAATGATTGATGCTCTTGATTCCTATACAGAAGGGCATTCAGTCCACTGGATCCCTGCTGGTAATCCCATCTCTCCACTCACTTCCCTGCAGCTCTGCACTTTTCTCTCACCTCCACCCCTTGGGTTAGAGCCAGAGTTAAATAGCACAGAGACAGGCCATTCAGCCCCACTCGTCCATGCTGTCGCCTGTCTGAGCTAGCCCCATTTGCTTGCGTTTGGCCCACATCCCTACACCTTTCCTACCCGTGTACCTGTCCAAGTGCCTTCAGAACGTTGTAATTGTACCCGCCTCCACCACTTCCTCTGGCAGCTCATTCCACACACCCACTGCCCTCTGTGTGAAGTTGCCTCTCAGGTCCGCTTTAAATCTTTCCCCTCCCACCTTAAATCTCTGCCCTCTGGTTTTCGACTCTCCTACCCTGGGGAAAAGACTGTGACCATTCACCTTAGAGGTTTGTAAAATCATGAGGAGCACAGACAAGGTCACCCCTCAGCCTCCTTCACAGCCCCAGCCTATCCGGTTTCTCCTTGTAACTTAAGCCCTCCGGTCCAGGCAACATCCTTGCGATTCTTGCCACTGGGGGCAAGATACAGCTGCCAGTGAACCCACCCCACAGGTTGTTGGGAGTGGGAGGAGCATAGGGCACCCAGGGGGAAACCCACGGAGTCACAGGGAGAACGTGCAAACTCCACACAGACAGCGAGGACTGAAAGCTGGAGCTCTGAGGCAGCAGCACTGGCTGCTCGCCTGCCTTGAAGCCCACAGCACAGACAGCTCAAGCTCTTTGTTCCTGGGTTAGTATTCAGTCTCGCCTCCCTGCTCCCTCTTTCTCAGCAGCCTAGGCCCCCCCTTTTCCTGCAGCTCCTGTTGAATCTGCTTCCATCATCCCGTGGTTAGTGACCACGAAGCTATAAAAAGTTCTCATCTTGCCAACCCCCACCCCAGCGTGGTATTTAATACCTCCATCCCAATATCCCCAGCCCAGAGCAGTTCCACCCGATCGTTTCTGAAGACAGAATTAAATCTCTGTGGAAAAGAAACCATTTCCCTCCCACCCTGGGCTGATCGACACCCTGCAGTGAGCCACCGTGCATCAGCGCGTTACTCTCGGCAGCAGCAGGAGAGCCAAAGGGAGCTGCCTGCAGGAACAGCTGCAGTTAAACGCACTGGTTGATGCCAACTACAGCCCGTGCTGGTTAAATGCAGTAAAGGGGAGAGAGACACCAGAGTGGGGGGGGGGGGGGGAAGGGGGGGGTGGTTTGTTCAGTAGCACCACATGGGGCACAGACCCCAAGTGCTCAAGCAGCTGAAGCCACATCAGGTGGAAGCTTTGCCCCATTTAACATGAAAACAGTGGGGCCCCCTTCAGTCTGCCCCCTGGGGAGGCTTCAAACCAGACCGTATCCCTAGACATACCCACCCCCACCACCCATAGAAGACAATGGGAAGGGAGCTCTGGTGAACAAAGGGTTACTCTCTCTCTCTCTACTGGGAAACAGCTTGAGTCATGTCTGCTCGTGTAGTCAGCTTGGCTGATAAGGAGCTGCTGAGCTCCAAGGCCACAAGAACAGGGTTGTTTGAGTCTAACTGTGAAAGATGTGTTAACCTGTCTGGCTGCACACAGCAGCCTCAGCTTGACCAATGGTAGTGTGAGCTGGTCAAGCGTACCCAAATATGGGTATGCCTGTGCAGTAGGTGGACACCCGCCTGAGAACAATGTATTTAAGTTTGTTAGCACCCTGTATTCCTTGAGTCGGGCCACGTACAGGGAAGAGCAGCACTGACTGTTTGCTCCTCCATGTATCCCTGCTCCCGCTAACATTAATAAAGCATTAATCGTATTTTCTCTGGTTCTGCTGTTGTCTGATTTATTACACCCCCCCCCCAAAATAACTCCCAGGAGGCCAACGGTCAGAGCTCTCCGCTTACTCCCATTTTCTCTGGGAACAATTAGCCCTACAGCTCCCAGCACCTCCGAGCCAGCCCCTGATATCCGCTGGGGCAAGGAGACAGCAGGATGAGAGTCCTAGGATTTTAAACCACCCCCCAGCAATCTCCCTCCCACCACCACCACCCCCCCACCCCAAAAGATGGTTAACGGGACCAAATGGGGAATTTGAAATTTGAAATAGACACGAGTCAGGAGTGGCGAGGCGAGGGGAGGCTTTGTTCGCCCAGCCCGTGACTCACCTGCATCTTTTTGAGTCCGGGGAAGTCCCCCGGTGAGATCTGGTGCTCCCTCTCGAGCTTCTGGTAAATGTCCCCCAGACTGTTGATAAGTTCCTTCTTTTTGTTCTCCTTGCCAAAAACGCTGGGCATTTCTTTCTTCAGAGACGAGATGATGTAGGCGTGTACCTGCAGAGGAAGGGGAGGCAGCTGAGAGGTGGCCAGTGTTACTGGAGAGATGATAGGAGCTGGGCAGAACCTCACACAGAGCACCCTGGCACCATGGACTGGGTACAAAAGGAGCAGGAACCTGAAGCCAGTCGGACCGTGAATGGAGGTTGCACTTCACAGGCCGGACAGCAGAGGGAGCTTTATCAGCATACTGAGCAAAGCTCCCTCTACACCCTCCCGTGTCTCACTGCTGGGTTCAGACACGTAGTGAAGCTCCCTCTGCGCCGTCCCATCACACGCTCCTGGGGTCAGACAGAGCGACAATCCTTCTACACCGTCCCATCACACACTCCCGGGGTCAAACACAGAGTGAGGCTCCCTCTACACTATCCCATCACACACTCCCGGGGTCAGACACAGAGTGAGGCTCCCTCTACACTATCCCATCACACACTCCCAGGGTCAGACACATCACGAAGCTCCCTCTGCACTGTCCCATCACACACTCCTAGGACAGGGAGAGTGTGGGACAGTCAGAGTAAAAGGTTACAAGTCACAACACAATTTATTTTGCATAAATCCAGATACGTGCAGTCCCAGAGTGCAGCAAGTCTGGAAGGTGAGCATCAGGAAATGGTTACCAGGGGATTCTGTTCTGCCTTCAAACAGGAGGTAGAATTTGGGAAGAAGGTGGAGGGAAACCCCAGGGGAAGCTGCAGGGACTGGCAGTGACACAGCCAAGATATCTAGCCTGTTACACTGCTCATTAGTTCCTCAAAGAGATGCAGATGAGATTCAGCTGAAATGGTTCTAAACAGAAGTGGTGAGTGGCTAGTCCTGCCTGGTGGTGGTGAGCAGGAACTGTGAGCTGTGCTGGGTTCCCAGCCACACTTCAACAGCGTATACACACACCCTCCCTCCCTCAGGCACAGTTAATGGAGCAGGAAGGGACACTGCCTATTTATTCCCTCACCCACTCTCGGTCACACAGCTCCAGTACTTTCCAGCTGCCACTGAAACGTCAGCCACATAACATCCTCAGTGGTGTAGTGGTCAAGTTACTGGATCAGCAGCCACAGCCCCAGACCACTGATCCAAGGAGGCAAGTTCAAGTCCTGGAACAGCCACAGATGATAAAGTTAAATTTTAACAGCAGCTGATCTCCTCACTGAAACAGTCATTAAAAACCCATCTGGTTCACTCACACTCTTCAGTCTTGCCCAACCTGGTTTACATGCTGCACCAGGCACACCTATGTGCATGGCTCTTTAGTGTAACTAGGGATGGAAAATAAATGCCTGCATGTCCAGGGATGGACAAACCCGTGAGCAAACATGCAACGAAGGGGAACTCTACAGCAACTGCGGCAGCCATCGCCAGGTGAGGGGCCTCCTGGAACTGGGGCCATGCTCTTTACATTGACGAGTGCATCTTCCTCCCAGGTCTTCGGCATTCTTGGATTCCATCGCCATTGAATCAAGACCACATCCTGTTGTACCTGTCTGCCGGCAGGCGTGCAAAGGGTAAGAATTTGTGCACAGGCACTCCCCACTCAAATGAAGCAAGCTATCCTCGGCCAAGGAGAACACTGGCTGAGGGGGTGACCTTAGAGGTTTATAGAATTATGAGGGGGCTTTTTCTCAGGTTAGGGGAGTAAAACTAGAGGGCATTGGAATAAAGAGAGAGGGGAAAGATTTCAAGGAGACCCAAGGGTCAACTTTTTCCACACAAGAGGGCTGTGGGTGTGGAATGAGCTGCCAGACGAAGTGGTACAGGCGGGCACAATTTCATTTAAAAACACATTTGGACAGGTACACTGAAGGGTTTAGAGGGATATGGGCCAAATGCAGGCAAACAGGACTAGCTCAGGTAGGTAACGGTTGGCGTGGACAAGTTGGGCTGATGGGCCTGTTTCCACGTTGTTTTACTACGAATCTAGTTCACCTGCACCAAAGCCTCACTCCCGATGATCAGCAAGGCCCCTGTGGACGTTCCCAGAGCAGACTCCACAGAGACTGTGGTACTGACAGAGCAGAAGTAAAACCGAGACTCTTCATGTGTAGCCTGTGATCTCTGAGCACTCATGACTCACAGCTGGAAGCTTTGTACTTCCACACAGACCACAGCTGAGGACAGGCACCGACAAAGGTTTGGAATGAAGAGAGACCCTCTACTGACCTTAGACAGCATCCCTCCACGAAGGGAGCTCCTGGCACTGGGTCCATGTTCCCTGCATCACAACAGCCAGACAACACACTTTACTCTCCAGCTGCCTTTACAGTTAGCATGGACACAGTGGGCCAAAGGGTCTGTTTCTGAGCTGTATGATTAGGACTCTGAAGAGTGCTACACCGCACATAGGGTCAAGTGAAGCAGAGCCCAGTCAAAGGAACATCTTAGATGAGTTTGAGGTCAGGAACACTCTCCACTTGCCTGGGTGAGTGCAGCTTCAACACCACTCAAGAAGCTTGACCCCATCCAGGACAGAGCAGCCTGCTTGACAGGCACCCCATCCACAACCACTCATTCCACCACAGACACACAGTAGCAGTAATTTGTTCCGTCTACAGGATGCACTGTAGGGCTCCTTGGACAGCACCGTCCAGAACTACCACCTGTACCAGCCGGAAGGACGAGGGCCGCAGAAGCACGGGGAACACCACCCCCTGGAAGTTGCCCTCCGAGCCACGCATCATCCTGACATGGAAATATAATCGCCGTTCCTTCACCATCACTGGGTCAAGATCCTGAAACTCCCTCCCTAACAGCAGTGACTGTGTACCCACCCCTCAAGGACTGCAGCGGTTCAAGGCATCTCACCACTGCCCTCAAGGGCAACCAGGGACGGGCAATTAAATGCTGGCTCAGCCTGTGAAGTGCACATCCTTTGAATGAATATATACATACCATATGACAGCAGAGGTGGTCTGGGATGGGTCACACTTTAGTTTGAACCCAACGTGTTTTGTTGCGGTCAAGGTCACTCCAGTGCAACTCCAGGCAAGGTTGGGAGCTGCAGCCAACAGTGCAGGGAACTGCAATGCATCTTCTGCAAGGTCAGGTAATACCAGCTTCACCTCAAACCCACCAGTACCCTGTGCATCAGCCCAGGGAGAAAGCAAGGTGGGCCTAACCCGCACCATACACAGCAGCTGTTGGGGAGCAGTCCTCCTAAGAACAGGTCCACACACCACAAGGTCAAATCTGAGACAGGAACCACTTGACCAAAAGCAAGGAAACATCTCTCTCCAGTGGCCAAGGGTTTTCTCAACATAGCTTAAAAGGTTCCCCTCAGTCACATGTAGGATCAAGACACCCCACACCCTGTGCACGCAGATCCAATACAGTGCAGAGCTAGCTGGCTGTCATCTGCACGTTGTTACCCTGCTTTCTGCTCTTGCATCAGCTGTGGCTCAGTGGGGACTTTCCTGTAAGGTTTAGATCAAGTCTTAGTTCAGCGAGATGATGTTTCCTACGTAGTACTGAGGGAAAGCTGCACTTGTCAGAGCTCAATGAGCAGAGGACCTTGAGGAGCACTGACGTACAGAGGGATCTTGGGGTGCAAGTCCATACTTTCCTGGAAGGGGCCACGCAAGTAGATCGGGTGGTAAAGGCAGTATATGGCACGTTTGCCTTCATCATTCAGGGCAGCGAGTACAAGCATCAGGAAGTCACGCTGGAGCTATACAAAACATTAGTTCAGCCGCACTTGGAGTATTGCGTGCAGTTCTGGTCGCCCCATTACAGGAAGGGTTCGGAGAGGGTGCAGGAGAGGTTCACCAGGATGCTGCCCGGATTAGAGGGCATGAGTTACGAGGAGGATAGACAAAACTTGGGTTGTTTTCTCAGAGGCTGAGGGTAGAAGTTTAAAAATGATAGGGTAGACAGTCAAATCTCTTCCCACAACCCACAAAAAAAAGGTAGAAATGTCAAACAGTAGATGGCATAGCTTTAATGTGAGGCAAATTTGTTTCTTTAAAAAAAATAGTAGGTGCCTGGAACGAGAAATGGTGGAAGCAGACAATAGTTACATTTAAGAGGCTGTTGGATAAACAGATGAATATGAAGGGAATGGGGGGATATGGATCACATGCAGGCAGAAGGGATTCATTTGATTTGGCATCACACTCAGCAGGGATATGGTGGGCTGAAGGGCCTGTTCCTGTGCTGTACTGCTCTATATTCTATGACCACTCAGATTGAGTCTGCAGCAACTACTTCAAAGCAATGGAGGGCTCTCCGCAGTGTCTATCCCACAACCAGCACTAAAACAGACTTATTTGCAGAAGTTTGACGTGCTCCGCCTCCTAACACCACATCAATGCTGGGAGGTCCGACAGGAGGGCGAGGCCACAAACTCGGATATTCCGAGGTTCAGAATCCAAGTCCCGATGGTCTAGCACCCGGCCTGTTCGTTAATCTGGAGTGCGAGCTGGAGAACGGGAACGCGAGTGGGGGGTGGGGCCAGAGCCGGGGTCCGGACCGTGGACGGGATGTGCGACCGGAGCAGGGGTCCCGAATGCCAGGGGCGAGGGACGTGGGTGGGTTTACTGGAACATAACCCTTCTTGTAAGAAGTGAAGTTAAACAAAATAGGCATAACATTCAATAATCTAGAAAATCTGTTAGTTGGGCACTCCCCCCCCCCCCCCCCCCCCCCCCCCAGTGATGGGGATTATTGGATTTTCTGTTATTGGTTTGGGGTCTTCTCATCCACCTACTAGTGTACACACCCTTGGTAAGAGGGAGTGTGAACGGTAAGTGATAATTACTCCGGAAGTCACACTTCCAAACTTCTTGAACTGGGGGCAAAATTGAAGTCCCTGTTACGCATTTCAGAAAACGTGCGGCAAAACTTCATTCTACGGTCCCCAGAACAACGTGGCACAGCGAGTGCAAGGAGCCAGCTCAGGTCGGTCTTTTACCTTGGCCAGCCGCGCCCTCTTGATCAGGTCATTTAGTTTCCTCAAGGCTGCGTTCCTCGGCAGGCTCTGGATGTCCTTGAACAAATCCTGCTCCTCCGCCTCGAAGAGTTTCCTGTTTTCTGCGATGAGGAGTGGCTGGGACCAGAAGGAGCCGATGTAAACCCGGATCACCTCGGGCGTGTTGATGATCTTTCCTAGGGACCACATGAGGGCCCCGTACACCCTCATCAGCTGCTGCGTGTGAATCTGGTCAGCTTTGTTCAGCACCACCCGGATCTTGTCCTCGTGGTTCTTCATGGCCTTGATCACCTCTGAGAACTCGTCGGAGATGTCCAGCTTGTGGGCGTCGAAGAGCAAGATGATGCGGTCAACGCGCTCCGCAAACCACTCCAGGACGGCCGCAAAGTCATAGCCTGCAAAGGGAAGCACAGACGGGTTACCCTTCTGTAAAAGATAGCTGGGAATGTAAGGGTTAACGACAGGCAATGTAAGGGTTAATGGTATGCTTCTCATCGACAGCATCTTCCCAGAGTAAAGAATTACCTCAGACATGGGGTGATAATAGCTTTGACTAGATTTAAGGCCAGGTGTGAGTGAAGAAAGTAGTTTTTTTTAAAAAAAGACACATCTTGTTGTGCTAAAAGCTTTATGTAAACAACCTGCCTTAGTAAGTGCAACTTCCCGCCAAGCTTTCCTATGGAAGTGAGTATAAAGGTACGCAGTAACCAAGGCTTCTTTGAGTGGGAAAAGAACCGAGTTCAGGTTACACTGTTTACTCTTTCTCTGTATCCCTCACTCCCACCAGCGTTAAACTAATAAAGCATTAATTGTAAGTTCTTTGGTTCTGCTGTTGTCTGATTTATTACAGAGCGCGGGTTGACTTTGACATTGGTGTAGTCAGCAGGATTTCGCAAGGATATCTGGACACCTTTAGACTGAGTAGGTGGCCGATGGCATTCGGAAGGTCAACAGGAGAAATAAGGTGCCTTCAGACCCCTTGTGTCTGACTCCTACATTGACCTCCGGGAACACTTTGTGGTCCCTCATCTGAGGTAGATCTGGTTCCCTGCCGAAATCTGAAAGAACCAGGAAAAAAAAACAAAGATTCACAGGTAGGAGTGTGTTTTTTTTTAAAGAAATAATCGTTAGCCCTTGCATTCTCAGCTATCTTTTACACTTTGGTGCTCTCACACTGCTGGTGGTGGGCTGTAGAATATCAAGGGAGCAGAAACTTGGGCAGGTTTGCAGTCCGAATGCTTGCATATTTCCCACTCCCTTTAAACTCCAGGTTCACTGAAAAACTGTACTGCTTCAGTCCTCCCTGGGTTACTGCAGGGTTCCGCTCCCGTGAGCTGATCGTAACCCGAACAGTTCACAAGTTGGAAAAGATTCCTGCAGCCCGCAAATCCATCCCGCCAGTTTCCCCAAACGTTTGCTTGTACATATGGGCTGTACACAAAGGTCAGGTGCTCGTAAGCTGGGGAGGAGCTGAGATATGTAAATAAGTGTGTTTGGCTATTAAAGTGTTTGGGAGGGACATCCAATAGTCTGGAAAATCTGCCAGACAGGCGTCACCCAGTCCAGAGGGTGCCGGATTAATGAAGTTTCCGTCATGAGCCCAGGACTGGTCTGGGTCTTCACATCCACCCACAAGGCTGGGCGCCCAGGCGCTGCCCTTGGCTGTAGTAAAGAGAGAGCGCAAGTTGATTAGAACTGATAGTACGCTAATATGGAAGTTGCATGCTTCCAGACTTTCTGATCTGGGGGTGTAATTGAACCATTGCAAGTTCCTGTGGTGCATTTCAGGAAATGCATGGCAAAACTCGGAACAGTTGGGCAATCTGTACAATGGGATTACACCGTGGCCAAGACTGACCTCCTAGCACCAACTCACTGCACTCAACACCAGCAACTTCCTGCTTTGGACCATTGCTCTGCACCAGTTCCTCTGTGCAATTTATATTTTGCATCTTTGTCTGTCGTTGGCTCACAAAGCCAGTGATCACCCTCATTTCTCTTATAAAACGCCAGGGTCCTGCAGGCACAGTTGGCTTGAGGGTTATGTCACACAGGACTTAGCGTACAACTCAAATGCAGCAGAGATGCACCCTTCAGATGAGAACGTTAAACTAAGATCCTGCCTTGGGAGTGGGGTGGAGAAGCTGTAGAAGATCGCACAGTACGATTGGACGAGTTAGCATCACTGATGCTGGGCAATGTGAGATCACATTGATCTTTTAGTACCTTTTGGGGCTCATGGTATGAGAAGGCCTGGTTGCAAATGGGAGAGAATCATTAGCCTACACCTTCACCTCCTGTTCATGTTCATGTTGTTATACAGCAATGCAAACAGGCCCTTCAGCCCAACTCATCCATGCTGACCAAGGCACTTCCCTGTATTTGGCCCATATCCCTCTAAATCTTTCCTATTCATGGAGCTGCCCAGTGTCTTTTAAACATTGTCATTGCACCTGCCTCTACAGCTGCCCCTCGCAGCTCGTTCCATATACCCACCACCCGTGTGAAAATCTTGCCCCTCAGATCCCCTTTAAATCCTTGCCCTCTCACCTTAACCCTATGCCGTCCAGTTTTAGACTCCCCTACCCTGGGAAAAAAGACCGACCATTTACCTTCTGTACACTCCTCATGATTTTATACACTTCTACAAAAAGATCACCTCTCAGGGAGAACAGTCCCAGACTAATCAGTCCCAGAAACACTCTGAATATTTCCTGCACCCTTTCCAGCTTAAGGGCACCCTTCCTATACCCGGGCAAGCAGAACTGCACACAATGGTCTGCGGTCTCACCAATGCCTTGTACAGCTGTAACACGACACCCCAACTGTTGTACTCAATGCCCTGAATGATAAAGACAGGCATGCTAAATGCCTTCTTCGCCACCAACTACCTGTGTCACCACTTTTAGAAAACTATGTACCCATACTCCTAGGTCTGTTCTACAACACTCTCCAGAGCCCTGCCATTCACTGCGCAAGTCCTGCCCTGGTTTAACTTCCCAATATGCAGCACTTCACACTTGCCAAGAGTTAAATTCCATCTACCATTCCTTGGCTCACTTTCTCAGTTGATTTAGATCCTGTTGTAATCTTAGATGAACTTGTTCACTGTCCACTTTACCACCAATTTTTTGTCATCTTCGAACTCACTAACCATGCCAACTACACGCTCATTGAAATCGTTAATAAAAGGTGACAAACAGGGGGCCCAGCACCAATCCCTGTGGCACACCACTGGTTATAGGCCTCTGAACTGAAAAGTAACCCTCCATGTCAAAGCCCTGCAGAAGTTCACTCCAACACGTTTTGTGTCTTTGTGCTTAAAAGTTGTGGCCCATTTCCAAAGAACTCTGGTTAGGACGCATTTAGAGTATTGCATGCAATTCTGGTCACCTCACTATAGGAAGGATGTCGAGGCTTTAGATAGGGTACAGAGGAGGTTTACTAGGATGCTGCCTGGATTAGAGGGCATGTGCTATCAGGAAAGGCTGGACAAACTTGGGCTCTTTTCTCTGGAGCGGCAGAGGCTGAGGGGTGATCTGTTGGAAGTGTATAAAATTATGAGGGGCATAGATAGGGAGGACAAGCAATATCTTTTTTCCATTACTGAGCGATCCAGAGGGCATGCATTTAAGGGGAGAGGGGGTAGGTTCAAAACAGATGTGAGGGGTATGTTTCTTTTTACTGAGAGAGCAGTGGATGTCTGGAATGTGTTGCCTGATAGGCAAATTCATTAGGGGCTTTCAAGAAGGGCTCAGATGGGCACATGAATGAGAGGAAAATAGAAGGATATGGGCACCTTGTAGGCAAGAGGGAATAGCTATGTCGGCACAACATTGTGGGCCGAAGGGCCTGTTCTGTGCTGTACTGTTCTATGTTCACACAGGGACACGGCCCTGTGACATCAGTTTACTGGTTATAGATTCTCTCTGGTGCAGGAATGAGCAGGGCGTATCGTGCACTGTAGTTTCCAGGTCTGGTCTCCAGGGCTTCCCCCAGATGCACGTGCATAAACAGCTGTAAGCCGACACTCAGTTTAACCTCGGCCACGAGATAGTTTGGCATTGTGCATGACAATGCCGTTCGAGGGTTCTGGATACTCCATTGACTGAATGCTCAGAAGTTACTTATACAAATATGCATTCCAAACCCCTCACAGCAACGAGATGGTGGCTAGCCAGTCATTGACATTGGAGGCATAAATATGAACATAGAACACTACAGTACAGGCCCTTCGGCCCACAATGTTGTGCTGTATTTTTATCCTGCTCTAAGATCTATCTAACCCTTCCTTCCCACATAGGGTCTATTTTTCTATCATTCATGTGTCTAAGAGCCTCTTAAATGTCCCTAATGTATCTGCCCCCACAACCTCTGCAGGCAGTGCGTTCCACGCACCCACCACTCTGTGTAAAAACTTACCCCGGCATCCCCCTTATACCTTCCTCCAATCACCTTAAAATTATCTCCCTTCATGTTAGCCATCTCTGCCCTGGGAAAAAGTCTCTGACTGTCCACTTGATCTATGCCTCTTATCATCTTGTACACCTCTATCAAGTCACCTCTCATCCTCCTCCTCTCCAAAGAGAAGAGCCCTAGCTCACTCAACCTATCCTCATAAGACATGCTCTCCAATCCAGGCAGCATCCTGGTAAATCTCCTCTGCACCCTCTTTAAGGCTTCCACATCCTTTCTATAATGAGGTGACCAGAACTGAACACAATATGGCCCCAGGAACCTGGGCAGTCCCTTTTTCCAGTAGAGACCACAAATTCAAATTCATTTACAAGGCAGCAGGCGGTCTCGGAGAGAGCAAGAACAAAGCACAACCAACAGTATTCTCCACACTCACCCCAGAGGAGCAGGAACCTTTATAAATCACCGATTAGGTTCAGGCCACAGTCCTGTGTATTCCTACCATTTGCGTTAACTGACAAAGCCCTAGAGAGGGAGCAGAGATTTACTACAACGCCCCGGGGGGTGAGGGGCTCCCATTATATGAAGCTGGAGGCTGTGCTTCAGGGGGAGGGCGGGAGGAGCAGTTTACAGAGATTTGATGGAGAGAAACTATCCCGAGGCACAGAGATCACAGGTTCTTCACCCATCATTCAATTCTGTACCCAGAGTAGGGGAGGAGAACAACTTTGTGACTTTGCCTGGAAGATGATTCAGTGTGAAATTGCAAAGGGGAACTGGATCTCTTATCAAGAATTCAGGATGACTCCAGGTCCTGCATTGGGATCTACAACTCAAACACCAGCCCCCCCCCCCCCCCCCCCACACCAGTTTCTATTCCATTTTCCTCCACATTTTGTTCCCTTGTCAATTTAATTTTGTTACCTTGTATTTGCCATGTACTGTGCTGCTGAGAAAAGCTAATTTTTCATGGCAGTTATACCCACCTATGACAATAAACTTGGACTTGTCTTAGTCTTTTCCTCAAATCCATCCATTAGCTCAAACGCTCCCCATTCTGTGTGGGAGAGGTTTCCCCAAACTCCTATACTGATTAGTGGCTCTAATATCAATGACCAAGTTGTAGAGTGGTAAACATTACGTCAACCTTTGGAACAAGTAACGTTTGTCAAATGACAAAGTTAGGTGCTGCAGAACCATAAAGGATGCATCGACCTACACTGACCTGTGCACGTACACACACACGGGGAGAAAATCTCACCAACAGCAGTTTGGGAGCTGGGATTAATTGCATTCCATTACTCCCCAATGATGCTCATTAATGTTAATCACTTAACATACAATCTCTCACTGGCCACCATTCCACCACAGGCCATCAAGGCAAAGTTGGAGAACCTTTCTCCTTCCACCAGCACCAACATCAGGGGCAACATTTTTAGAGAAGAGTGCTCCAAGGATGGAAAGCAGCACAATATAGCCTCACACTGGAGTAATTTGGTCTCCCAGCTCGATACTAGTTCTGCTTTGACAATTTGCGGTGACTTGCTACAGCCAGTGCTGAGTCAGATTTAAATCTCAGAATACGAGGTCAGTCGGTATTTATGACTCATCCCCAGTTCCCCCTCAGATGGTGGTGGTTGTGATCTATGTCTGTGTACCGCATCAGTGAAAGTCCAACCACAATACTGGTGAGGAGATCTAGGATTAGATCCAAAGAATTCAGACACAAAGTCCTCCTACCAAACATTTAGGGAGTGGTGCCTGAAAAAGGGAAGGTTGCCCCGTGGACTAGTTGCCTTTCCGACGTTTGGTCTGGTTAACAGCGCTGTCTGATCTCCAGATCTGGGCGCCAAGCAAGGAAACTGCTGTCACTTCGTACTGAGGTGCATCACATTGGGTGTACAAGTCCAAAGATCTGAAGGCAGCAGCACGGGTAGTTGGGGTGGTGAAGGCAGTAAACAGGATGGCTGCCTTCATTAGATACAAAAGCAGAGGTGGTCCTGGTGCAACTTGGGTTAGGCCACAGATGGAGTACTGCATGTGCTTCTGGTTGACACACAGTAGGAAGGAGGTGACTGCACTGGAGAAGGTGCAGAGGAGATTCACCAGGATGCCGCCTGGGATGGAACGTTTCACAATTATGAGGAAAGACTGGGTTTGTTTCCCCTCAGACAGAGGAGGGAAGCTAATAGAGGTGTGGAACATTACAAGAGACGTAGGGTGAAGAGCAAGCAGCTTTCCTCCATGGTAAGTGGTGTGCAAGACCAGCAGACAGAGGTTTAAAGTGCAAAGCAAGGTTTGGAGGGGATCCAAGGAAGAAATTTTTCCCATCCAGAGGGGGGTTGGAATCTGTCTCAGACTAAAGGGACGTCCCTTTAAAACTGAGATGAGGAATTTCTTCAGCCAGAGGGCATTGAATCTGTGGAATTCATTGCCATAGAGGGTGGTGGTGGTCAAGTCACTGGGTGTATTTAAGGCAGAAATTGATAAGTTGGTAAAAGGGTTAAGGGGTTACAGAAGAGGCACGAGAATGGGATTGAAAAATAAATCAACAATGATTGAATGGCAGAGCAGATTTGATGGGCCAACTGGCCTAATTCTGCTCCTATATCTTATGGAATCGGGAACGCACTGAGAGGGTGGAGAGGCAGAGACTCTCACAACATTGTGCAGCAAGTGGATGAGCACTTGATGTGCCAAAGATGAGTATAGGTGGGCATTTGGTGGTCAGCATGGACATGGTGGGCTGAAGGGCCTGATTGTGCACTGCCCGACTAGACATTCCTCAGTTGGACAGCTGTTGGGATCAGAGAGTCAGAACATGATGGACTTTGCACAGAACAGCAATTCAAACAGAAGCTTGAAGACATCACAGGCACATCCCTCCTCACCATCTGTAGTATCTATTGAAGGCGCTGCCTCTTGGCGGCAACATTCAAAGATCCCCACCATCCGGGCCGTGCCATCTTCTCACAGCTCCCATCGGGCAGGAAGTACAGAAGTCTGAAGTCCCACACCACCAGGTTTAGGAATAGCTACTTCTCTTCAACCATTTGGTTCTTGAACCAACCAGCACAACCCTAATCACCATCTCAGTCCTCAGTACAACAACACTTTGCACTACAATGGACTGTTTCTTTTTGTTCCAATTCTGTTCTTTGTAAAAATTGTGTTTGTTTAATTAATTTTTTTCTTGTGAATGCTGCTTATCTGATGCTATGTGCCTGTGATGCTGCTGCAAGGAAGTTTTTCATTGCACCTGTGCACACATGTACAATAAACGCGACTTTGATTGAAGCTCTACTTGACTGAAGCAGACTCCAACACGAACTCTCCCCATGCACCACACACACTACCGATCTGAGGGAGATGCTCATTACGAATGAGGCAAGGGGCCTCATCGTCGAAAAGTAAATGTGAAACGGGGCCACGGGACTACTTTTGAAGAGGCATCACCCGTCTGCAGGAACCAGCTTCATCGATTGCAATCCGAGTTTCCCCACACGACAGCATTCAGTGACGAATACCCAGTGATTAAAAGACATGCTACTCAAGCCTTTCTTAGCCTTAATTTGGTTTAAAAAGCATATGATTAAAGGGTGCAGCAAACTGCTTTTCCCCTACAGCCCACAGCAGAGACAAGGGCAGCTCCCAAGACCAGAAAATCCCAACACAAGAGCTTCAAAGATCACTGAGAATTAGACCTCTCTCTCCAGGATACACAGGCCCTACCATTAAAGCAGGGAATGACAACATGCAGCACTGACGCAGTTTACAGTCAGCCACTGGATTACAAGTTCCATGCTGCTGTTCCGGGCAGAATTGCACAATTCCAGCAATTATTGTTGAACACTTCTGAGAGACTAGGATTGATTTGTTTAGAACATGCACAGTTTGTATTATATAAAAGCTTGCTGCAATTAACTCATTACACTGGTTACTTTAGAACAGAACAGGTCCTTCAACCTACCACCTCTGAGCTAACCAAAACTAATCCTATCTGCCTGTACATGTGGCTAAATGCACCTTAAACACTGCTTATTGCATTAGTTTCTACCACTTCCCCTTGCAGCATGTTCCAAGAACCTACTACTCTGTAAAAACATGACTTGTAAGTCTTCTTTAAACTTCCCCCTCTCACCTTAAAGCTATGCCCTCTAGTATTTTAGATTTCCACGCTGGGAAAGAGACCGACTCTCTACACCTCTCAATTTTATACACCGTCACATTTCCCCTCAGCCTCCGACACTCCAGAGTGAAAGGACCCAACCAAGCTTTCGTTCAATTTACTTGATATTTATGAAAGGGACTGACAGAGAGAAAAAGGAGACTAATCCCTAGCTTATTAAAACAAGGAGGAAGAGGACAGAAACCAAAAGCGAAAACAGCACTCGATCTCCAATTCCCAGCATAGGCACAGCCAAGCCAAGAATGTAATCAGGCTGCAACATGACTCCAAAAGACACGTCAGTGCACACCCAGGCTTCTAGAAATCCCCCACTGCCTTCCCAAGAAAAAAACTCCCAGCATCAGATAAAGGGATTAAAAAGGATAGCCCCCCGAATTCAAGCTGCTAGGCTCAACAGGGACCACAAAATGGTGACAGGAGTCATAATTAGCAAAGGTTTCACAGTGGATAGGCTGCACTAACAGAGACCCAGAGCACTGATCCAGAAACAAACATTCAAACTCTACCTTAGCAGCCGGGAAATTTAGATTCAATTAACTGAATGAAATCGGGAATAAAAAGCTGGCACTGGTAATGTTAGCTGTGAAAGTACAGGATTGTTGGAAAAAGCCATCTGATTCACTCAATCTTCAGGGAAGGAAGTCTCTCCAGGCTCAGTGTGAGCCGTGTTCGACACTGGAGCTGCAGTGATGTGCCAACTCTTAAGCATTCTTTGAAAGACAAGAGTTCAGGGGCAATTAGGGTTGGGGAATAAATGCAGTGTCAGTGAATAGCCCATGAAAGAACTAAGTTAACAAACAGCTCAAGGCAGTTTATGAAGACTCCAAGCAAGATCAGAGAAAGTCTTCAGCCAAGGAGTCAGGTGTCAAGCGGAGTGCGGGAAAGAATTCCAAAATTAAGGGTGTAGAGAGCTCGCTAATGGAGGCTAAAGTAATGGGGGATGCACAAGTGGCTGGAAATGGAGGGGAATGAAGGCACGTGCAAAAAAGGATCAGAGTGCAAGGGGTGAGAATTTAAGTGAAAAAAAATCAAAAATGCAGATACTGGAAATCTAAAATAAAAACTGGAAATGCTGAAAAACTTTAGGTGTGGACAGAGAAACAGGTAACACTTTGAGTCAAAGATCTTTGTGAGTATAGTTTCTGGCATTTTCTATCTTAGACTAGAGTTTTCAGCTTGAGATCGATTTCCGGTCTTTAATTTACTTGAGGGATGAAAATTCAATCCCTCCAAGTCCACCACAGAGGAGGCACACACTTGCCCAGGAACTGTCAGAAAAACTCTAGCCCAGGAATAAAAGGCCCAAACTTGGAAATCAAAATCAGTGTATTCTGGCACCCAGGGAGGGCAGTAGGAATTAAATCAGACCGTAAAGGTGAGGGACACACACAAGCCCCTTGAAAGAATCGGGACGGTGAACTGGACCCAGGGGACTGCTTACAGATACTGGAGGCCATGAAAAAGTTTAGGGAACTAGGAAAGTTCAAAGGCCCCAACCTTACCCTTGATTCCATGCAATAACTGGAGAAATAGGGTGGTCCTGGCTGGACTAAGGAGGGTGGGCTTTGGGTTCCGATGGTGGTGGGGGTGGGGGGGGTGGCTGTGGAGAAGATGCGCAGAGGAAGGGATGGCATTTGTATACACCTCAACAGGCCTGGAGCAGTACTGCACAAGCTGTTGGGGGAAGGTTTAAACCAACTGGGCAGAGGAACAGGAAACAAGAGAGCAGGTTCAGCAGGAAGGCAAGAAGCAGAACCGGAAAGAGAAGGCAGAGAATTAGTGAGTTCAGAAGGCAGGAGGTGACAGAGGCACTTGGCAGTGGTTAGAGGTACAAACAATGCAAGGATCCTTTCTGAAGGCACAGAATCAGTGTGAATCACAATGAAAGGCAAAAATGGGAGCTCAAAACGGCATTGTAGTGTAGCGGTTAGCGTAACGCTTTACAGCGCCAGCGACCCGGGTTCAATTCCGGCCATTGCCTGTAAGGAGTTTGTCCGTTCTCCCCGTGTCTGCATGGGTTTCCTCCGGGTGCTCCGGTTTCCTCCCACATTCTAAAGACGTACGGGTTAGGAAGTTGTGGGCATGCTATGTTGGTGCCGGAAGTGCGGTGACACTTGTGGGCTGCCCCCAGAACACTCTACACAAAAGATGCAATTCACTGTGTGTTTCGATGTACGTGACTAATAAAGAGATCTTACCTTATAAAAAGGTTTTCAGAAAAGTTACAGGAGATTTCGACAGAACACAAAGAATGAGTGCAGGATGTGCCTTGCAGATCGCAACGATCAAAGGAAAATAGCAAGCAAACACCATTAAGTGCAGGAAAATAACGGACGTTTCAATTACCACGTTATGGTGCCTGCTTTCTTCTCAAGACAGACATTTCAACCTTAAAACTCTGCATAATTATTAAATATTTCCTTTTGTTTTCTTGATCTGGCAAACTCGACACAGGCAGCATCAGAAGGATTGAAGCCGGGTCCCTGGAGTTGCGAGGCAGTCATACTACCCGCTGCACCAAAAGCCCTTACGATTCAAGTGCTCAATATCAAAGATTGGGGAGGAGGGGAGGGGCACGGAAGTTTAAAGGCGACGTGAAGGACAAGTGTTTAAAAAAATAAACAGAATAGGTGTCTGGGATGGGTGGAAGCTGGCAGTTAGATACACACATATGAAGGGAATGGAGGGATGTGGTTGATGCACAGGACATTTAGTACAAATTGGCATCAAGATCAGCACAACATCGTGGGCCGAATGGCCTGCCCAGTGCTGCACTGTTCTGTGTTCTAAATAGTTGTCTCCCACACCATAGGCTTGAAATGGGGAGGAGCGAGATCTGAGCTCACATTTGACAATGGGCCAGGGGAAAGCACAACGCACACTTTCCATTTCCCAGCCAGTTTACAGGCAACAATCCTGATTTATTCAAATGGCATGCAAAGTTTACAAAACTGCCCAAGTGCTCTGAACAACTCAGCCACGCTGTACAGAGCCAACTGTCACTCAATCAACACCTCCTGGGCTGGCATCTAAATAGTGGGGCTTTGGAAAATGCTAAAAGAGTTGGAAACAAAAGGTTGGCAAAGTGCAGCAATTTTACCAAGGCTAATACAAACAAATACACACACAGCAATTAAATTCAGCCTCTGGAATGTGCAGAGAAGCTCCCCCTAAATCAGCAGGATTTACAGGGACACATTAACAGCAACACATTAACACTGCTGGGATAGCATCTTACTTGTTGACTACCCAAACAAGGCCAATAACACCAGGCCCTGCAGGAGGTGATGAAACCCACAGCAGCCATTTTCAAGGGTCAGCTGTGTCTGAACTCTACACACACTCATACATGCCTGTTATCAGAATTGATTAGAACGACCCTCGGTCCTCTCCTCTATCCCCCACATCAGTGCACAAGCTCCTGTAAATGCCCCCCATTTTAATCCTGAGGCAGTCTTTAGGCCCACCCTGCCTGAGCCACTCGCCTCCAGGATGCATCTTTTTCCCCATTTAAGGAGAATAACCTGCATTTTCACAGCATTATTCACACTCCCAGGCACACCCCAATGAGCCACAGCCAGTGAATGAGCTCATGTGGAGGGGAAGTGCAAGAAAAGTGCAGGGATGCCTCGCAGACAGATGAACGGCCACTTTCTGTTTCAGTGGTACAAGGGGAAAATACTACCCAGGACAGTGGGTGTCTAATGCCAAAGTAATTGTTGACACTGGAGCGATAGGGAGGGGCAGCAATTTGGTACAACACCATGTCAAAAGCAGAACCTTTGATGTGGGAGCGCTACATCGAGTGTGCCGGCTTACTCTTGGGACAGAGCTCAAACCCACAATACACGGCTGCTGAAACAAGTGCAGTAGCACCGAGCCAAAGCTAACTTGCCTGAAAATGCAGTATGGAGTTACAGAGCTACACGAGTGACAGATGCCTCCACTGGAGGAAGTCTGCATCCCAGTGTGAAAGTATCAGCCCATTAGTATTGTTCCTTGATGTGCTAGTGACAATACAATATTCAGTGTCACACCCAATGCTATCAATACTTTGAGAGAGCATTTGGAGGTGTAACTTTTAGGCAAACAGTTATATAAGATGAACAGAGTAAGAGTAGCAGAGTGTGGAAACAGGCCCTTCGGCCCAACTCTTCCATGCTAACCAAGATACCAATCTAAGCTGGTCCCATTTGCCTGCATCCCTCCAAACTGGTTCTATCCATGTACCTGTTCAAATATCTTTCAAACGTTGTAATTGTCCCCGCCTCTACCACTTCCTCTGGCAGCTCGTTCCATATAGCCACTGTGTGTGAAAAACATGCCTCAGGTCCCCTTCAAGTCTTTCCCCTCACCCTCTGGTTTTAGACTCCCCTACCCTGGGGAAAAAAGACCATCTACCCTACCCATACCCCTCATGGTTTTACAAACCTCTATCAGATCACCTCTCAGCCTCCTTTGCTCCAGGGAAAGCCATCCCAACCTATCCAAGCACTCCTAACTCAAGCCCTCCAGTCCAGGCAACATCCTTGTGAATCTTTTTCGCATCCCCTCTAGCTTAATCACATCCATCCTATAGTATGGCAGCCAGAACCGCACACAGTACTCCAAGTGCAGTCTCAATGCTTTGTACAACTGCAATGTGATATCCTAATTGTTGTACTCAGTGCTTTCAAGGAACTATGTACTTGTTCCGCCCGCCCCCCGCGTCTTTCTGCTTTACATCACTCCCCAGGGCCCTACCATTTACTGTGCATGTCTTGCATTCTGGGAAGGTAAACCAGGGCATCTCTTTGCACTTGCCCAAGTTAAACTCCATCTGCCACTCCTCTGCCCACTTCCCAGTTAAGTGAACATTACGGTAGTTTTAAACAGCAATGATACTGTTCTGAATCAGTAGGGATTGTGTATATTTTGCTCAGTGCTCGCACTGTAACCATCATGGCCTCTTGTTTATTTTGAAAAGAAAAAGGGGAATTCAGGAACCGTGCACCATGACCAGAATTTAATAGAGCAGAGGTTGCTTCAGTGCCAAGCTCTCGGCCTTCGCAAATACAGCAATCTGTACATTGGGAGATTCCAACGAGACTGTTTGCGCAAACCTCCTGTTTATTTTTTAAAACTATATACTGGAGATAGGGAGAAACTTCCCATTGGCAGAGCAGTCAAATCTCAGGGTTGTAGAGTGAAGACGAGTGGCAAAAGACAGATTCCACCCCCACCCCCCCCAAACAGAATTTAAGAGATTGAGACATTTAAGAGACTCTTAGATAGACACATGAATGATAGAGAAATGGAGGGTTATGTGGGAAGGAAGGGTTAAATGGATATTAAAGCAGAATAAAAAAGTTGGCACAACATTGTAGGCTGTAGGGCCTGTACTGTACTGGAATGTTCTATGTTGAGGAATTGGCTGGGCTGTGAAATGCCCTGCCAGGGGTAGTATTTGGAGGCAGATTCAATGATAACATTCTCAAGAGGAAGTGGAAGACTACCTGAAAAGGACCTTTGCAGGAGTGTGAGGTGGTGCCAGGGATGCAAGGCTACACTTGAAGCTAGCGCAGAGAAAGTTCCCTGTTCACCGATCTCCAGCAAGATCTTGAATTCTCAACTGTTCAAATCCCCTAAAACCATCAAATCTCCGTCTCCCGGTCTTTGGATATCCCAATTTCTATCGCTCCACCACTGGCAACTGATTTCAGCTGGATGGGTCCCCAGTTCCCTGCCTCCCTGAACACTGCAACTCCTGGTCCATTACAACCCACCCCTCACCAAGGCGGGTGGAACTCCTCCCAACACATCAAAAACAGAAGGAGCAAGCCATTTCAGACCTTGCGTCATTCAATAAGGTTCCATCTCAGCACCACTTTTCTGCACTGACCCCATACCCTGTTATTTGCAAATGATCCAAGTCTTGAAGATACTCGGCAAGAGAGACTCCACACTCTAGGGCAGAGAATTCCAAAGATTCACCGCTGTTTGGGACGTCAAAATTCTCCTCTTTGCCTCAAATGGCTGACTCCTTCATTTGAGACTGACCCCTAGATTCTAGACACCTGGCCAAGGAGGAACACCAGCCCTGCATTGACCCCAACCTCTAAGAATTCAGTAAGTCTTAATAGCTTTGACGTTGAATTCTGTTTGGTAATACAAACTGGGGAAGTTATAGCACGTCACAAGTGCTGTCCAGATACAAACCACTACTTGTGAGCAGCAATTAGGTTACCAAGCAGGATCCACCCTGTAGCACACATACATTAACTGATCTCAGCCAGCACATGACCACTACTGGCAGCCGGAGGTCAGTGGAAGGGATAGCAATGGAGCAAGCAGAGTTTTCAAGCATCTACTGGCTAATGACTGCTCTCTTTCCTGCCAGACAACCCATATCCTAATCAACTGCTCCAACATATTCCAGGGTGGATCCTGCTTGGTAACCTAATTGCTGCTCACAAGTAGTGGTTTGTATCTGGACACCACTTGTGACGTGCTATAACTTCCCCACCTTGTGTGAAAGAGAGAGGTCAAGAGATCAGATTAGGCATGCAAAGGCACCATTTTCAGAAACCTTTGCATTCTCAACTTTTCCTTTCAAGGAGCTCAACTCCTCCTTTCGAGGACCTCAACTCCACCCACTCAATTTTTGCCCTTGCCTATTAAAAAAAAGGGGCTTGGAAATTTTCAGCTGACCACCACAGTCCCTCCATCCCAACAGACCGAGGTTCCCCACCTCTGCTCCTGGGTGCAACCCAGTTATGATCTGATCGGCTGGGCTTTGATCTTGAGCTGACGCCCCCTTGTTCTGGCTTCTATCATTTCCGATATCTTCTTATGATGCACGAGGCCATTCAGCCCATCAAGCCCACACCAGATCTCAGAGCAATCCCATTTCCCCTCTTATTTTCCAGTAATTTATTCTCTTGCATGAGCTCAGCGTCATCCCAACTGTCCTACCACTTGGGAGAATTTTTAGTAGCCAGTCACCCTACCAACCCCATCACCCACTAGACTTGCCTTATGCCAAGTCACATTGGCATTCTTTTCCACACACCAATGCATCCAAGCTTAATCCACACAGTTTGAGGCTCCACCATTACAGGCACCAACAGCTGCCTCCACCCCACCCCACTTTCCTTTCTCTTTGGATTAAAACACCGTATTTTTGAAAAAGATATTAAATAGATTAGGGACCCATTAGAGATTGAGCCAATCAAACCTATGAGCTTTGGAACTTCCTGTGATTACCATCTACAGCTGATGAAACAACAGATAGGCAAGGACTGGTTAGCCTGCTTCAGTTGAGAGAGGAATTTCACCTTTGGAAGAACTTCATGCTTTCTGCAGTTTCATTTTTTTATAGCTGCTGAACAGTTAGATCATAGTACAACAGAGAACAGGCCCTTCAGCCCACAAGGTCTGTGTTTAAACTGCACACGATCCATATCCCTGTTTAAATGCCTCAAACATCACTATAACTGCTTCCATCACCTCCCCTGGCAGCAAATTTCAGGCACTTACCACCCTGTGGTAAAAAAATTGCTAAGCAGAGGGAGAAGGGGCACCACAGATGGATGGGAGTTGGAGTAGAGGTTACAATCAGAGCAGTTATCATCTTATTTACTGGAGGAGTAATTTTTAAGGCACCGAGTGACCTACTCCATATACACATCTCTCAGTATCATCCTGCCAAGTCAGGGAATCAACACTGGTTCAATGAGAGCACCATTTATACCCAAAAACATTATCACCTGCTTTCAGATGTTTCTTGATATAAAGGCTGTGGAACCAGGGTACATCTCCTGGGTCTTGGATCATGGAGTCATGCAGAAACAGGCCCTTCAGCCCAACTCGTCCATGCCAACCAAGAGTCTACCCAAGTTAGCTCCATTTTCCCCTGTTTGGCCCATATCCCTCCCAACCTAATCCTTATCTGTCTGAATGTCTTTTAACCATTGTAATTGTACCCTCCCCCCCCCCCCCCCCCCCCACTTCCTCTGGCAGCTTACTCCATTCACTCACCACCTTGTGAGAAAGGTGTCCCCTCAGGTTCCTTTTAAATATTTGCCCTCTCACCTTAAATATGTCCTCTAGTTTCAGACTCCGCTTCCCTGGGGAAAAAGACTGACCATCCACCTCATCTACACCCCTGATGGCTTCATACACCTCCATACAGTCACGCCTCAGCCTCCCACACTCCAAGGAAAAGTCCCAACCTATTTTCTCGTAACTCAAACTCTGCAGTCCCGGTAACATCCTTAATGACATCTTTCCTCTAGCTGGGCGGCCAGAGCTGCGCACAATGCTCCAAGGGCAGTCTCACCAACGACTTATACAGCTGTAACATGACATCCCAACTCTTGTACTCCCGATGAAGGCAAACATGCCAAAAGCCTTCTTCACCACCCTGTCCACTTGTATCACCACTTTCAGGAACTTACTCGTTCCAGTAGGTCTCCATGTTCTACAACACTCCTAGACCCTACCATTTAGTGTGCACGTCCTGTTCTGGATTAACCTCTCAAAAAGCAACACCTTGCACTTGCCAGAGTTAAACTCCATCTGCCATTCCTTTGCCACTTCACCTAGATCCTGCTGTAACTTTAGATATCCTCCACTGTCCACTACACCACCAATTCTAATGTCATCATTACAGACAGGGCTTTAGTTTAGTGACCCTTGATAGAGGGGAACAGAGCAACTTGCCAAGTTACCCATTCGCTTGGAACCCAGACTGCGAAGGGTTACAAATTTAATCTGCACGGGCCAGAGAGTCACGTTTCCCGGAGCTGAAGTCAAATTTATGCAGACACAGAATTTCCAGTTTGTTTTGGACCAAACAATGGCTTTTAAAAAAAAAACAAAAGGGCACTCCGAATAATGGCAGTGTTGTGGAGGGAAAGAGTGACCAACACTGCACTGCTCAGTGACAGGCGCGTTGCCGGCAGCTCCCTCAAGCACAGTAACGTCCCTTCCCATACACCCACATGGCCTTTCCCAGCAGTGACAGGGATGTACAGCTACTGCAAGTCATCCTAGCAATAGGAGTCCCCTGTGCAAGATCAGTTCTTAGAGAACAAAACACTGCAAAGCAGCAGCACACGCTGCAGTGCATGTCCACAGACCCTAGGGAGATAAACACAGTCAAAATGGCATTTGGGATACTTGTCTTTAATAGAACAGAACAGCACAAACCCTTCGGCCCTTGATGTCAAACTAAACTAATCCTATCTGCCTGCACATGGTCTAAATTCCTCCACATTCATGTCTAAATTCCTCTTGAAGATCACTATTCAAAGGGCAGCACAGTAGTGTAGCGGTTAGCGTAACGCTACTACAGCACCAGCTACCCGGTTTCAATTAATGCCGTGGTCTATAAGGAGTTTGTACGTTCTCCCCGTGTCTGCGTGGGTTTCCTCCGGGTGCACTGGTTTCCTCCCACATTCCAAAGACGTACAGGTTAGGAAGTTGTGGGTGTGCTACGTTGGCGCGGGAAGCCTGGCGACACTTGTGGGCTGCCCCCAGAACACTATGCAAAAGATGCATTTCACTGTGTGTTTCGATGTACATGTGACTAATAAAGATATCTTAACTATTGTATCTGCTTCTGCCATCTCCCCAGGCAGCATGTTCCAGGCACCTACCACTCTTTGTTAAAAACTTTCCCCCCTCACCATAAATCTATGCCCTTTAGTATTTGATATTTCCACTCTTTGGGTGGGGAAGGGGCACCGACTATCTACCTTGGCAAATACTATAACAGCAGGGAGGTTACACTAGATCTGAACACTAGTTAGGCCTCAGATGCTATACTGCAGAGAGAATGTAACAGCATCAGAAGCTGCAGAGGAGATGCAAGATGTTGTCAGGGCCGGAGAGGGCGTGACAGCAAAAGTTTTTCTTAGAGCAAAGAAGGAATTTAACCAAGCTGTACAAAACAAGATGAGAGTTCTTCTTGATTATAGTTTCCCTTGAGGAGTCAGTAAGTAAAGGAGGCTAAAAATTAAAAAAATGGCAGAATAGATCTTTCTTCACCTAGGGGGTGCTGGGGACATGGACGTCATGGGCTGTAAGGGTAGGAGGAGGCAGAAGCTGACACTACATGTAAAAGCACTCAACGTAATGTAACAAACAAGGCTCTAGACCGAGTGGTGGGAAGCAGAATTAGGCTGGATCACACCCGTCAGCTGGTCATAGACAATGGGCTAAATGACTGCTTCCTGAGCTGTCAATTAACAAGTCCATGGATTCAGAGGAACACAATCAGCAGTTTAAAATCTGTTTTAATGGCAGTGCACTCTCTCAAGCTTATCACATTCAACTACAGTCCAAGAGTTCATTCACTTGAACTTTATTCCAATGCTTAAGACATCATTAAAAAAAGAGCCTCAAAGTACTGGTAGCGAAACCTCAGTAACAACGCCTTTGACCCAATGCCCCCCTTATTAAATATAGCAGCATCCCAGAGAAGGCTGTAGCACAACTACAACATACCCATCAAATCAGAATGCCTAGCTGAATGCCAGAACAAGTACTTAGAGCGATGCCTGTAAGTCCCGTTGAATAGATGTAAATATCTCAACACTCAGATACTGGCATGAGCTCAGAGTTCAAATGCAACCACAAGAGCATTTACATTCAGTAAATTAAATAATCTGAGTAAAGGTTTGTCCCTGTAACAGTGATCTATTAAATCGTTACAAAACCCAACTTCAGGGAAGGAAACTTGATGCCTGCATCCTGGGTAACCCATGTGCAGCAATGGGGTGACTCCTACCTCTCTTCAAAGTGGCCTGGGAGAGGTACTCGGTCACATCAAACAGCAGCAGTTTAATAAGAGGGGCAATAAATACCAGACTTGCCTGCAACACCCAAACATTGAATGAATAAGTTCACAGGACTACTAAGTGCAATCACAGAAGGAATTGAGATGGGATGCGAGACGGGCTTGGAAAGTTCCAGACTTTGGGACTGGAGGAATTGTGTTGAAATTGAAAAACTAATGGACAGGGGAGACATCTAGAACATGGGAGATTGGCAACAGTGATTTTGCTTTGAAACTAAGTCAAGACACTGTGATTGAAACATTTTGGGTCGTGACAGATAATGCGGTACAAAGGCAACCCCTCTCCAGTGAGAGAAGTGACAAGAGGAAAACCATTGAACTGGAACTTGCAAAACTGCTGGCTTATTCTCTGTTTGTTACAGGTTCAGGATCTCTGGGTGGAGAATACCGGCGGCACCCACCGACAGCAGCAACCCATCTCAGGGAGTACAACAGAAGACAGCAAGGATCCCCAGCTTTCACAGACTCAGACCACATACGTGTTGAAATCACTCTTTGCAGCATTAGGGGTGTACATGCTACAAATGGCCACTCCCAGAGTCTACCATTTTCTGTAATAGCCTGAACAAGAACCAGGAGGGAAAAACAAAATCTCAGCAGCACCTGGGAGCCAAGCAGGCAGCACCGCCCAGGGTTAAAGGCCCCTTCTTATTGAAAGCCACTCCGCCAGACAATTCACGTTAAAGGCAACACAATTCTTTTGACTGAATGTTAAGCACTGAGGGTCCTTAACCTGGATCTCCACTAACCAACCATGTGAAGACCAAGGCTGGAAGCACAAGGAAGACCATGCCTCCTGTTAGCAAGAGCACACTTCAACACTGCCACCCCGCCGCCAAAGGTGAGCTGGGAGGCCGGGCACCACTGGCTGTCAACACCACTCCTCGGTCCGCAATGGAAACCCAGATACCTCCAGTCAGCTCCCATAATCATTTGGTACCTTCCTGGACAAGGAAGCAAGGAGAGAGGCTGGCAATCCTCTACCCAAGGGCAACCTCTGGGTTCACATTGCTCAGTTCAACGATTCCGGTCCCCAATTCTGAACTGGATTAACACATGCCGTCAACTTTCTGAAATCACCACCAAGCAACAAGCTTGCAAAGAGAGTCAGCAAGGAAGCCTTGCAATAGGCCAACCGATGGTTGGGGCCAGAGCTCAGCTCAAGACAGTAACGGCCAAGGTATCAGTGAGAGCACTCTGTACCACTGACAGCAGACTCCCACCGTTAACAGTGTACACCCGGCAACGGCACCAGAAAGCTAATTCAATGAAAACGCCAGTTGCTGGGCACGTGGCCAAATGCCATTAACTACAGAGTACACAACAAACTAATGTGCACACATTAGCACGGGCTGGCCCGAGAGGTGGATGAATTCAGCCCTTATCAAAGCTAGCACAGTGCTTCCATCTAGCAAGCCAACCACTGTCTACAGTCCAAGGAGGCAGGGGGGAGCAGACTGTTGTGGATTTCCACTGAGAGTGATGGGTCACGAGAAAAAAGTTTTGACAAACAGACAGAGTGCCCTGATTGCTCTAAAAATAAATTTGAGGCACTTTACCAAGTCACAGATAGGACTGGAGACACCTTGTAGTTAAGGAGGTGCAGGGGGGAAAGAGAAAATTTCCAGGTGGGACATCTCCTGAACCACCCCACATTTTCTCCCCCCCAAATTTTCAACATCTCTTGGTAATTTGACAGTTAGGGACAAACTTTACCATCCAATGCAGTATTGAGGAATGCTGCAGAGAGGTGCTGTCCTTTAAATAAATTGCTAAATCAAGGGCCCCAACACAAAAGCTTAAAGCACATACCAGCAGAATGGAGGACAGCTTCTATCCCACTGTTGTCAGACTCCTGAACAGACCTCTCACACACTTGATCCCCCAATCTACCTTGTGGCCCTTGCACTTCATTTGTCTCCCTGCACTGCATTCTCTGTAACTGCAACACTATATTCTGCATTCATTTCTTTTCATTCTTACTACCTTTCTGTGCTTACGTATGGCATGACCGGTCTGCATCTTGGTACATGTGACAATGATAAACCAAAACCAGTTCACAGCAATGACACTATTGCCAAGGAAAGGCAGGTTGTTCCTCGTACACTGGAGCTGACACTTATTGCTCAAACACCACCACACATTACCCAAGTCATCCACACCCAATTCCACGAGGGGGGAGCCAAGTCCGATCACGGGCGCCCATCGACGGCTGGTTCTCACCTCTGCTAATTCGCTGTTTCTCTCCAGATAAGATGCCAGGTGTGTCAATGATGCTGATGCTCTCTAGAACTGGATTAGGTAACTGTGCGCAGTTAAACCTGAGCAAGAAAAGGAAAAGACAAATTAAAGTCAGTAACTTGGAAAGACCAGAATCATTTCATGCTGTTGTTCCAGTGTTAGAGAGGTTGCCCACCTCAACGATCCACTTCAGTTCCCAGGTGCACTTTTTATTTGGGGAATCTCTCACCACTTCAGATAATCTGTACTGGAACAAGCTATTAAACAACAGGGCCAACACTGCACAATCCATGGATCAGCAACAGATTCAAAGATCAGATGTTTTTGCAGAGATTATAGATGCTGGAACCTGGAGCAAAAAACAAACTGATGCAGGGCCCGAACTTGAAACATCAGCCATTTCTCAGCCTCCACAGATGCTGCTCGAGCCATTGAGTTCCTCCAGCAGTTTGTTTTTTGCTTCAGGAACTTACCAATTCACATCAATTCCAGCCCACATCAATTATGGCAGCTAAGAGTTTGGTCAAAGCTTCCAGACGCAAAAGACGAAGCTCAAGAATTAGGAACTAAATAACCGTTGAAGGAAATAGTGCTCAAAGCCTCCATGGGATTTTAAACCAGTAACTGGTTGGGTGCCACAGGGATCAGTATTGGGGCCTCAAATATGCATAATCTATACTGACGACTCAGAGGAAGTTCACTGCAACCAAATTTGTTGTTAAAGCAAAGATAGATGGGTCATTAAGTTGTGGGGAGACAGAGCCCACAAAGGGGGATAGAGATGGGTTAAGTGGGTGGGCAAGAAGCTGGCAGATGAAGTATAATGTGGGATCTCCATCTTAAAATGGAATGAGGCTACAAAGTATTGCAGTACAAAGATCTACGAGTCGGTGCAGGAAACACAAACAGCAAGCAATAAGCAATTTTGGTGCAGGGCACTGGTGAGATGACACCTACAGAAAGTTTGGTTTACATATTTACAGAAGGATGCAGTTATATTAGAGCTAGTGCAGGGAAGGTTCACTAGGTTGAGATCTGGGATGAAAGGGTTGCTGCACAAAGGTGGATTCTGTACTCAGTGGAATATAAAAGAGTGAGAGGTGACCTTATTGAACCATACAAGCCTGAGGGGATCTGACAGGATGCCTGCTGAGAGGTCATTTCCCCTACTGGGGTATCTAACCTCAAGGGAGAATGCAAGAATCATGATGGTTTTAGAGAAATTTCTCTTCTCAAATGGCAAATCTGTCGAATCAGCCATTGAATATAAATGTTACATACGTCAACTACAAAGGAGTCAAGTGGGGACTGCAGAATAATGTGGAGTCCAAGAATGGATTGGCTGTGAACTTACTGAGTTCAGAGCAGGCTCAAGGTGCTGACCTGTCTTCTCTTGCTTATCTTCTAATGAAACAGCCACAGCAGATTGCAAGGTTGTTTAAACACAAGTGCAGACACGCAGACACAGCTAAATAAAGGCTGAGGCAGTGATGTAGATTGTTCCAATTACTCGCCCAATCAAACTGCAACAAAAACCCTTTGCTCCAAATGGGAGCGGAAATTCTGTTTCATTTTTAACCAGGGTCTGAAATGGGAGTGAGTTGGACACTGCAGACTGTGTAGGCATGAGAGCATCACATGTGGAGTGTAGGGGGCTGATGGGGTGACCTTGTAGAGGTGTACAAAATCACAAGGGGCATCGACAAGGTGAATAGCCACAGTCTCTTTTCCTCCCCAGGGTAGGGGAGTCCAAAACTAAAGGGCATAGGTTTAAAGTGAGAGAGGAAAGATTTAAAGGGGACCTGAGGGGCAACTTTCTCTCTCTCTCTCACACACACACACAGAGAGGGTGGCAAGTGTATGAAATGAGCTGCCAGATGCTGCAGTAGACATTTAAAAGGCACTTGGACAGTTACACAGATAGGAAAAGTTTAGAACAATATGGGCCAAATGGACCAGATCAGTTAGGCAACTTGGTCAGCATGGACAAGTTGGGCCAAAGGGTCTGTTTCCGCGAGGTAAGGCTATGACTCTAAGCAGGGCCAGGCAGATAACCACACAGCTCCCCCACCAGCCCCCCCCCCCCCCAATACGCTGTGGGGGTAGGGCACCTGGGCAGTCCCATCCTCAGCTCACACAAAGCAGACTCTATTGAAGTATGGGGGGGGGGGGGGGGGGGAATAGGAGTAGGGAGTGGGGAAAGAGCAGGTGACCACAGAAAAATGAGGATCAGAGAGCTTCAGGAGGGTAGAGGGAAGATCACAAAGGCAGGTTCTTAAGAGAATGGAGGACATGGAAACAGGTTCTGTTCTAAAAGAGACTGGATAGGCTGGGACTGTTTTCCCTGGAGCGAAGGAGGCTGAGGGGTGACCTGATAGAGGTTTATAAAAATCATGAGGGGCATAGATGAGTGATCAGTCTTTTACCCCAGGGTAAGGGAATCTAAAGCTGGAGGGCATAGGTTTAAGGTGAGAGGGGCGAGATTTAAAGGGGACCAGAGGGGCAAGAGGATGGTGGGTACGTGGAACGAGCTGTCAGAGGAAGTGGTAGAGGCAGGTATAATTACAGCATTTAAAAGTCACTTAGATGTACTGTACATGGATAGGAAAGGTTCAGAGGCATATCGAGCAAGCAGAGGCAAATGGGACTCTCTCAGGTAGGCATGAACGTGTTGGGCGAAGGGCAACTCTGAAGTCAGCATGCACAAGGCTACAGTGAGATTTCATGTTAATGCTGACACTTCCTGCTTTATTGAGTGAAACTCTTCCCACGTTTGAACCCCTTCCCTGCCAACAGTTTGCAACTTCAAATCACAACCACCCCGACTGGGGTGCAGTACACAGCGCCACGTTTCCAATCCACAAGCAACAGTTTAAAATCAACTAATGAGGCCAAATAAAAATCTGCATTCCCCCCTCATACACAAGACTCAGCTCAAAAAATGGAAACTATTTGCAGCCACTGGCTCTCTGCCCATTTATTGCAGGAATAGGATCCAGCTCGGAATGTCATACTGGGTCGGGAGCTTTCATGGTAATCAGCCGCAGATCTTGCAAACAATTCTGCTTCTACAGCAAGTTCAATCCTGCAACGATGCCAGACTGCCTACAGTGTACACAGTGACCCTATCCCACAAACCTGGTCAATGGTACACTAGTGTACTGGGCTGGTAATGTGGAGGCTTGGACTCCACTCGACTGGAATACGATTGATTGAACCAATCTGGAAGAAAACGCTGGGCTCAGTAACAGTGGTCATGAGACCACCAGATTATCAGTAAATCCCACCTGAAGCACCAGCACCCTTGAGGTTAAGTGCCATCCTTGGCTGTCTGACTCCAGAACCACAGCTACACACAGGTCCTCCCCAGGTTCCTGGGGACTGATCACAAGAACCTGGAGAGTTGGGAACTTGAGGACAGAGTTCCTAACCCGAACCCACACAGTTCCCATGTCTGAAGTATGACTGCAAACAGACTCCCCATGTGGTAGAAGAATGCCTTCAGCTGGCAAATCCACCCTGCCAGTCTGGATGGTACACAAGTCATGTTTACAAGCTGGGGTGGAGCTAAAGTCAAATGTTCAACTGATCCAACAAGCCAAGGAGCAAAACAGGGACAGGTTGCCCACCAAAGACTAGATACCACCACCACTGGCACATCTGCACCACATTTCACTACCCACCAGAGCTGAGAGAACAAGCTCTGTACTGCTCCAACATTCCCAACTGGACTGTAGGCGAGGAAACCACCTGTACAACAAGTGTTGGGCAGATATTGGAAAAATGGATGTTTGGAGAAAACGGCAAAATAAAATCCAATCAACCACTTCCCCATCTGTGGGAATCACCCCCGATCAATAGTCCAAGCAAAGAGAACAGCATGATGGGAAGAGCCAACTCATGTCCAATACACTCACCTCTGAAGACTCCCCCCACCCAAAACAAAACCCTGCCTGCTGAAACCTTCCATTGAGCCATGGCTTGTTGCGTTTCACACTTCCCCAGAAGTGGCTCCCAACATCAGCCCCAAATGGGCCAGTTGAAAATGTTAAGGTTACACCCCACTGCGCTGGACTCTGTCCAGCTGAGGAAATGGTTTCACCTTATCCACCCTAGCAAATGCTTTAATCATCTTAAACACCTCAATTACATCGACCTTTCATCTTTTATACCCGAGCGAATACAAACCCTGGCTACACACCCCACTATCAGATGTCTTTCACTGACATTCTCCTTAACTAGGCATGTCCCCGAGCAACACAAACCACCCCCACTCTCCAAAACTCCTGCCCTACTACACAGGTGAAAACTCTCATTACACTGTTTGTCCACATTACACTGTATGGCCTACACCAGCAGCTGTTGGAGCCTGCAGCACTATTCATGCATTGATACTGCATCTATCACTTCCCTTTCGGGACACCCTGAGGAAGCTTACACAAAATCTGTGCTTAGCAGCTCCTGAGGATGAGCACTAAGATACTGGAGCAAATTCTCCTGCTCTGTAAAATGGGAGCCATGGATTCTTTACACTTGGGGTTTTAAACCCCTTTAATACCTCAGCCAGTCCCACACCAGCTGGAAGAAGAGGTTCAAATCTCTGACTGGAGCCCAAAAATCTTCCAATTCAGAGGCCAGACTGTGAATCACTGAGCCACACCCAGGACCGTAGCAACAGTTACCAGTGTATGGAGTCACACCAGCAGAAGACAAGCTGACGGCAGGACATCCACAGCCCTGCAAGTGCACACCTCCTTTGATGGCTCACCATTGCTACCTCAAGCCCATCGCCCTGGAAGATGCAGGTGGGGAAGGCTGGAGTTGCTGAGCACAGGGTGGGCCCAAGGGGGAATCTTGCAAACAACACCCCTTCTCTCAGGTAGTCCCTTGGGATTGAGAATGAATTGCTCCCACTCCAGCTCTGTGGTGTCCAATGTGACTGGAGGAGCCAGTGTTGGACTCGCTGACCCTGCCACCAGCAAGCTGGGGGTGCTCAACAGGTAGGTACTCCTGGCACATGACTCGACAGATCCTGACGACCTGAAGACCCCTACACTTGGGGGTAGTCCCAAGTGGACCCCCTTGGTGACCCTACCAGGAGCATAGCTCCAGAAAGCATCACTCTCGGGATCTCAGGACCACACAAGCTTTTCCACCACAACAAGGTGACGATCCATGGAGAAGGTAGACCGACAGTGACGTCCCTGACAGAGAACAATCCAAACAAGACCTCAACAGTGGAACAGGCGGACGAAGTTATTTCGAACTCAACGGTGTGAAGGCGGATGAAGGCCACAACAAATTCATCAGCTCCAATCGTCGTGGCTTCCATGCCATTGGAATCAGTTGGTTGATTTGTGAAATATCGTGTGCTTTTTGTAGTGCAACATCAAGTACATGTTAAACAAATACACGCACAGGCATCTTCACTCCGGGCAACGTGATGGCTGGAAGCTCCAAGTCAAGAACCGGCATGAAAGTGGTGAATACTTGCCCATAAATAGATCAACAGAACGAAGACCATCATCCTCAACCTCGAGGGACAGCCACCATGGCAACAACCCCCTTGGTGTGCACTTGGGACTTTGCACTAGGAGTGTTGCACTTCCATCCACTTCCCCGATGAGAGAGCGAGGACAATCTTAAACAGTTCCTCATTTCACTGGACTTGGAGCATCAGGCATCCTGTCAGGCAAACCTCACGGGCTGCCATCAAGACCAACATCGGTCTGGGAAAGTATGCCCCAAGTGGTGTGGGACAGTAATTGCGACCTTGACACTGCTGGGAGGGGGAAGCCCAGCAAAGAGAAAGCTGCAGCACCTACAAGAATCTTCAGCAAGAAGCGTCGAGTGGATCGTCCATCTCAGCCTCCTCCAGCGGTCTTCAGCCAATTCAATTCCACGCGACATTAAGAAATGGATGATGGCATTGGATGCAGCAAAGGCTACAAGTCCTGGCAACGTTCTAAATACCCTGTGCTCCAAGCTTGCTGTGACCTCGGCCACGCTGTTCCAGTACAGCGACAACACAGGCATTTCGCTCCCCCCCCCCACCCCGACAATGTGGAAATTTGTCCCAGTTTGTCCCAGGACAAATCCAATCTGGCCAATCACTGCCCCATTAAACAAAATGGAAGGGGTAATTGATGGTGCTATCGGGTAGCACTTGCCCAGCAGCAACCTGCTGACAGAAGCTCAGTTTGGGTTCTGCCAAAGTCACTCGGCTCCCGACCTCATTACACCTTGGTCCAGACATACACAAAAGAGCTGAACTCGAGGCGATGCGAGTGTAACTACCCTTGAGATCAAGGCAGCAATAGATTGGGTACGGCATCTCGAAGCCTTGGCTAAGCTGGAGTCAATGTGGAATCAAACCGAGCACAGAGGAAGATGGTCGTGGTGGTCAGAGGACACCTCAGCCACAAAACATCTCTGCAGGAGTTCCTCAGGGCAGTGTCCTCAGCCCAACCACCTTCAGCTGCTTCATCAATGACCTTCCTTCAACTGCACGGTTAGAAATAGGGGTGTTTGCTGATGACTGCTACCCCACTGTGATAAGACTGTGATAAGACTGTGTTGGACTCTGACCTCACGATCTACCTTGTTGTGACCTTGCACCTTATTGCACTGCACTTTCTCTGTAGCTGTGACACTTTACTCTGTATTGTTATTGTTTTTACCTGTACTACATCAATGCACTCTGTACTAACTCAATGTAACTGCACTGTGTAATGAATTGACCTGTACGATCGGTATGCAAGACAAGTTTTTCCACTGTACCTCGGTACAAGTGACAATAATAAACCAATATCATTGACTACTCCTCAGGGAATGAAGTCAACATCCAAATGTAGCAAGACCAGGATAATATCCAGACCTGGGCTGATATGTGGCACGAATGTTACTTGCCACCCAAGTGTCAGGCAGTGACAATTTCCAACAAGAGGAAATCTAGCTATCACCTCGACATTCAACAGCATTACCACTGGCAATATAGGGGTTACCAGTGACCAGAAACTGAAGTGCAGTAGCCATACTCCAACTGCTCTGCCTTCAGTACTATAATTCCAAGCAAACTCGTCACCAGACTCCGAGACCTGGGACTCAACACCTCCTTCTGTAACTGGATCCTTGACTTTCTGACCAACAGACTGCAATCAGTGAGGAGAGGCAGCAATACCTTCCAGCACAATTATTCTCAACACTGGTGCTGTGTAATGAACTGACCTGTACGATCTGTTTGCAAGACAAGTTTTTCACTGTACCTCGGTACAAGTGACAATAATAAACCAATACCATGGTCAAGAAAGCTCACCAGCACCTCTCCTTCCTCAGGAGGCTAAAGAAATTTGGCATGTCCCCTTTTGACACCAACTTTTATCGATGCACCACAGAAAACATCTTACCTGGATGCATCACAGCTTGGTATAGCAACTGCTCTGCCCAGGACTGCAAGACACTGCAGAGAGTTGTGGACACAGCCCAGCGCATCACAGAAACCAGCCTCCCTTCCATGGACTCTGTCTATACCTCCCACGCCTTGGTGAGCAGCCAGCATAATCAAAGACCCCACCCACCCAGGTCATTCTCTCTTCTCTCCCATCAGGACAGAGATACAGGAGCCTGAGGGCACATACCAACAGGCTCAAAGACAGTTTCTATCCCACCGTGATAAGACTATTGAACAGTTCCCTTATACGCTGAGATAGACCTCACAATCTACCTTGTTTGACCTTGCACCTTATAGTCTACCTGCAATGCACTTCCCTGTAGCTGTGAAACTTTACTCTGTATTCTGTTATTGTTTTTACCTCTACTACCTCAATGCACTGTGTTAATGAATTGATCTGTACAAACTGTATGCAAGAAGTTTTTCCACTGTACCTCAGCACAGGTGACAATAATAAACCAACACCAACATACACAATGTGGCGAGGGGAGCAGGTCAGAGGCTGAGAATCCTGAGGCAGGTAACTCCCCAGAGCCTGTAGAGCCTCCTAGAAAGCTCAAGTCAGGAGTGCGAGGGAATGCTCTCCCACTTGCCTGCAGCTTCAACAACACAAGCAGTTCGACGCCATCCAGGACACAGCAGCCCACTCGACAGGCACCCCATCCACAAACCCTCCACTCACTCCACCATTGACACGCAGTAGCAGCGGTTCTGTACATCTACAGGAGGCACTGCAGCAACTCACCGAGGCTCCTGAGACAGCACCTTCCAAACCCACCACTCGAAGGACAAGGCCGGCAAAAGCACGGGGAACACCACAGCGGAGGTTGCCCTCCAAGACGCACACTGTCCTGACTTGGAAATATGTCGCTGCTCCTTCACACCGTTGCTGGGTCGAAATCCGAAAACATCCCCCCTAATAGCATTGTGGGCATGTCCACACCTCAAGGGCTGCAGTGGTTCAAAGGGCAGCAGCTCACCGCCACCTTCGAGGGCAGCTGGGGATGGGCGAAATAAAATGCTGGCACACATCCCTCGAATGAACTAAATAGGTGCCAGCAATCCAAGTCTCAGGGGCACAAAAATCACTGCTGGCCGGCACACCACAATCCTGAAACATTCTCAGGCAGACAGCGGCTGCGCTAACACAATGAAGGCAAAACCAACATTCCTTCAGTGTTACATCACCAAATTCCTAGAGCAAATTGACAAGGAAGCACCAAGAATTATTTTAAGAGCCAACACCACTGACACCTGGAATAATTTTAAGGACAATTGCTTAATGCTGGCTCCACTTATATCAGTCTTAAACAAACCGCTTCCCCACACCCCCACCCCCTCCCCCTCCCAGAGTACTTTGGAAAACTTAGATCTGAAAGCCTGTTTATAGCAAGAGGCCATGGGAAACATCAGGTCAGCCTAGAGGATGATGTAATGAGTCCTAATAGTCTCAAGTAACAGTGCTAGTGGGCAGGGCAGGACTGTCAAGGCATGGGATCAGTGACCAGAGCAATGCGATTAAAACTGCCTGGGTTGTTGGTGTCCAGGAGGGGGAGGGGCAGAGCCATTGCAGATAACAGGATCAGAATCCCAGGGCCAAGTGCGAGACGGAGCCAGTAGACAAGCAGACAGCAGACTCAGCGTAGAGCTGCAACACCAGTTACAGGTGCTGTGACCCACCCACATTTCATTCAAGAGTTCTAGTGTTTCCCTGGCAGCTGCCTGGATGTGGAAAGGGGTCAGTCCGGAGTTTTTTTCTGGCAAGATCCAAAGGTGATAAAGGTTAATAAAAAGCTGGATAGAAAGGTTAGTTTTCTCCTGTGTCTGAGAGCAGCAGCGCAGAGGCTTAGGGAAATGGCTCATCCAAACAAAGATTGGCGATCACAGGTCCAACAGGACTCTGCGGCCGTAGTTTACACTACACATCCTGTTTCACAGCTCGCTTCTATTCAAGAGCGGCACCTCCATCTCCTGCTGATTAAATGGTTCACATAATAGTGACACCCACTGTAGTTAATTTATCCGGGCAATGAACTGTGACTCAGTTGCGAGCATCGAGGTTTGAAGCACTCAGGGCAGCAATGCATTCATCGTTTCCGTGTCTGTGACATCCTGTACAGTCAAAGTCGAGCACTCCCCACCTCCAGCAACAGCGATCAAGTTACTACAGCAGCACAGAGTCCCAAGACTGTCAACTTGGTGAAAGGAGTTTAAAATGCAGAGGCGGCTGTACTTAAATCTGCAATAGAGCACTCATCATGGGAAATGCAAATGCCACAACTAAGTCATAACAAGAGACTGCAGATGTGCAAAACATGAGCGGCTGGAGGAAATCAGTGGGTCAGGCAGCATCCGAGGAGGGAAATGGACTGTCAGCCTCTACAGATGCTGTCTGACCTGCTGAGGTTTTCCAGCAGCTTGTTCTTTGACCATAGAACCCAATTTGGCTCAAATGTTCCCTTGGGAAAAGAAACGACCGCTCTCACCGAGGTCTGTCCCAAACACAATCCAAGGCTGCCAATATTCCAGGGCAGAGGCAAAATAACAGCATTTGCCAAGAAAACATTCCAAAAAAGAATAAAATCCAGCACCCCATCAAGGAGTCAGGTTAAAGTTGATCCAAACTGTGCACCCACAACGAACAACTTCCCAAACACAGCAACATTACAACTTTAGCCCAAACACGCCATAAAAGCCAAATCCTAGGGACATCAAGACGGTATTTGATCGAGTCTGGTGTCGAGGAACCTCTCAGTCAAAAACAAACCCATCACTAGAAGAAAAAGATTTTACCCGTAGGAACAGGGCAACTACCACCCTTACATCTCCAGGTAAAACCGTCCATCCCCAGACGCATCAAGTCCTGGACTGTCGTTCAATGGCAAGTGGCATTCAATCTCCAAAACTGTCATGACAGGAGCACTACCTCCTTCCTTCTCCGGATCGAGGACAACTTCAGTCCCGAATTCTCCCGACCTCTGTTGGGGCACACCAGCTATGAACCAACCCCAACAGGTCCAACAACGAGGGGAGTCAGGATGACACGGGGGCAGGTCTCTGCTGCACAGATCCTGCATTCAGACACACACCACTTACAGCAAGGGTGGCACATGAACAGGGACACAACTTTCAGCGAGTCAAAAATCTCGGAGTGATAGTCATTGACCTCGGGGTGGGGTGAGTGTGCAGTGCACACGCTCCTGTCTACATCAATGGTGCCGAGGTTGAGAGCTTCACGTTCCTAGGAGTGAACATCACCAATAGCCTGTCCTGGTCCAACCACGTAGACGCCATGGCCAAGAAAGTTCACCAACATCTCTACTTCCTCAGGAGGCTAAAGAAATCTGGCATGTCCCTGTTGACCCTCACCAATTTTTAACCGATGCACCATAGAAAGCATCCTATCTGGATGTATCACGGCTTGGTATGGCAACTGGTCTACCTATGACCGCAAGAAACTGCAGAGAGTTGTGATCACAGCTCAGCACATCACAGAAACCAGCCTTACCCCCATATACTCCGACTACACTTCTCGCTGCCTCGTAAAGCAGCCAGCATAATCAAAGACCCCACTCATCCCAGACATTCTCTCTTCTCCCCTCTCCCATCGGGCAGAATATACCAAAGCCTGAAAGCAGGTACAACCAGGCTTAAGGACAGCTTCTATCCCACTGCTATAAGACTACTGAATGGTTCCCTAGTACGATAAAATGGACTCTTGACCTCATTCTACCTCGTTATAGCCTTGTACCTTATTGCCAACATGCACTAAACTTTCTTGTAATTGTAATAGTTTATTCTGCACTCGAATGAACCAGTGAAAGGAAAAACCCTTGAACCTCCAGCCTCTCTCTCTACTAGGCATGTATCCTGCTGGAATGCAGCCAACACAAGCGGAACAATCCCAAGATTGGAACTCAGACACTGGAATCCAAACTGCAGCAACCATGCCCCAGATTTTGACAGTGGCATTCCATTGGTGGGGGAAGGGGAGATGACACAGAACACAGACTTATCTGCAGTCGAACAGGGAGACCATCATACAGACTGGGATCTGCAGCCAAAACCGGGCTGGATTCATGAAAGTGGAGGTTTGTTAACTCAGGCACTAAATGATAGGGGCAAGAAAGGAAAGGGGGAGAAGTCATGCAGGAATAATGAACTAACCCAGCCGAAAGTTCCCAGTATTGCACACCAAGCTTTGGGCCAGGTGGTGTTTCTGACAGAAACTACAAATTCTCCAGATGACATCCTGCACTCAAAACCAGCACGACTACTGTCACACCAGCCTCCCCGCCGACAATTACACATACGTTGTAAGTCAGTCCTCCTGGTGGAAAGGGCTTTAATACAATACTTCCCTATCTAGGATACTCTGCCAGAATGAAGTACTTTACACCTGGGTCTAGACTTTAGCTCCACTAGCATCTCTTAACGACTGGAAATAAACTTTACAGAAAAAAACCGTGGCAAGGAGTGTCCCAAAGCACAGCATTAACCCTGTACAGCAGCAGTTCAAGGCAGTGGTCAAGGGACACACCCACTACCCAAGCCTGAGGAGGGAAACCTCTCTCCAGCCAGCAGAGATTATTTTACCAGAGGATTTCTGGAATGTCACAACAGTCTGCCACACTACATTGCCTACAGCACAAGAGGTCTGTTATGGATCATTCATTCATTGCCCCTCTGACCCTGCACCCAAGGAGAATGCCCCCAACTCCGCACCCGACACAGGAAGAGGGGGCAAGGGGAAAGTCCCCCAACACTGTGCCCAATAGGGGGTGGTGTGGCAGGAAGAGGGGGAATGCCCCCGACCCCAGCCGCAAGCAGGGAAGAGGGGGCGAGATGAGGAAAGACCCACGACTTTTGAACCAAATAGGGCAAGTCAAAAGGGAAGACCCCCACCCAAGGATGGAAGAGGGGGCAAGAAGGTGAAAGAACCACGCCCCCGATCCTGTGCCGGGGGGGAGGGAAACGAGACATAGGGGAAAGCCCCCCCAACCCTACGCCCAAAGAGGGAAGAAGAGCTGAGGAGAAGGGGAGCAGAGGGAAGAGGAGGGGGTGAAATGCCCCCTGAGCCCACACCCAAGGGTGGAAGAGGGAGCAAGGAAGGGAAAGACCCCCCCCCAACCCTATGCCCAAGAGGATGTGGGGGCAAGGGAAGTTGGGAGAAAGGGGGTGAGGAGGAAAAAGGAGGGGCAACGCCCCTTCCAGCTGACACCCAAGGGCAAAGAGGGGGCAAGAAAGAGAAAGACCACCCCCCCACCTTATGCCCAAGGGGTGGTGTGGGCAGTGGGCAAGGGAAGAGGTTGGGAGAAAGGGGTAAGCAGAGAGGAGGGGTACGGAGAGGGGCAATGCCCCCTCCAGCTGACACCCAAGGGGGAAAAGACCCCGAGGGTGGGGGCGGGGGGGCAAAGGAAGGGGGAGGGGGGGCAAAGGAGGGGGAAGGGGGGGCAAAGGAGGGGGAAGGGGGGGCAAAGGAGGGGGAAGGGCCCCCGACCCTCCCACCCCCGCGGGGGCCCGGCCCACCTGTTGAGGAAGGCGTTGCCGAAGGCGTTGAGCTTGCGGAAGGGTTTCTTGGGGTCGACCACCAGCGCGTTGCCGGGCACCACGCCGTCCTGCTCGCCGTACATGACGGCGATGAAGGAGTCGGTGGTGGGCTCGGGCCCGATGCGCATGCCGGGGAAGTCCTGCTCGATGAGGTGGCGGATGAAGGTGGTCTTGCCGGTCGAGTACTGCCCGACGAGCAGCACCATCGGCTTGTTGTCGAAGTCGGCGTCCTCCAGCGCGGGCGAGTGGAAGTCATGGAAGCGGTAGGTTTCCTCCAGCGGCAGCAGCTTCTGCGCGTACAGCCGCTTCAGGCCCTCGCTCACTGTCTGGAAGAGCTCGGGCTCCTTCTTGCGCCGCGCGTCCTTGCCGATCCAGCTGAACATGACGCCGACCGTCCGCTCCCTCCGACCGCCAGCCGCCGCGCCTGCGCGCCGCACGCCCACCGGCCTTATATAGGGCAGGGAGGGGACGGGGCGGGGCTTCGCCGTCCGCTCTCGCGAGATCTCGTCGGGCCGGTGGGCGGGGCCTGGCGGGTTCTCGCGGGATTTTGCCTGCCCGTTGCCGGGGGAACGGAGGGGCGGGTCAGGTGGAGGAGAGGGAGGGGCTTAGGGAATGAGAGGGTGAGGAGGGGAGGGGTGAGGAGGGGAGGAGAGGGGAGGAGAGGGGAGGGGGAGGAGGAGGGGAGGAGGAGGGGAGGGGAGGGGGGAGGAGGGGAGAGGAGGGGAGGAGGGGAGAGGAGGGGAGGAGGGGAGAGGAGGGGGGGAGGGGAGGGGAGGGGAGGAGGGAGGGGAGGAGAGGAGGGGGGAGGGAGGGGAGGGGAGGAGGGAGGGGAGGGGAGGGGGGGGAGGGGGGAGGGGAGGGGGGGAGGGGGGAGGGGAGGGGGGGAGGGGGGAGGGGAGGGGAGGGGGGGGGAGGGGGGAGGGGGGAGGGGAGGGGGGGAGGGGGGAGGGGAGGGGAGGAGGGGGGAGGGGAGGGGAGGGGGGGGGAGGGGGGAGGGGAGGGGAGGGGGGAGGGGAGGGGAGGGGGGGGAGGGGGGGAGGGGGGGGAGGAGGGAGGGGAGGGGAGGGGAGGGGGGGGAGGAGGGAGGGGAGGGGTGAGGAGGGGAGGGGGGGAAGAGGAGGGGGGAGGGGAGAGGGGAGGTGAGGGGGGAGGGGAGAGGGGAGGTGAGGGGGGAGGGGGAGAGGTAGGTGGGTGGGGGACTGGGGGGTGGAGGAGAGGGAGGGGGTGGGGGGCTGAGGGAAGGGGTGGGGGAATATGGGGTGAGGGGTGGAGGAGGGGGATGGCGGCTCAGGGAATGGGTGGGTAGGTGGGTGGGGGAATGGGAGGAGAGGGAAGGGGTTGGGGGTGAGGGGTGGAGGAGGGAGGGGATTGGGGGCTCAGGGGATGGGAGGGTGGGGGATGTATGAGAGGGAGGGATGGGGAAATGGGAGGGGGAGGGGTGGGGGACGGAGGGTGGGGGAATGGGGGTAGAGGAGAGGGAGGGGGTGGGTGTGGGGCTGAGGGAATTGGAGGGTGTGGGTGGGGGAATGGGCTCAGGGAATGGGAGTAGGTGGGGTGGGGAATGGGATGGTGGGGGGTGGAGGAGAGGGAGGGGGTCTGGTGGCGGAGTGGTGCAGGAGGAGGAGAGCAAGGGGTAGAGGAAGGTGGAGGGGAAGAAGAGGGGGTGATGAAGAGGGAGGTGCAGAAGAAATGAGAGGCAGCGGGTGGAGGGGAGGGGAGGGTGGGATGGGTGGAGGAGATGGGGAGGGAGAATGGGTAGAATGGGGGTTGGAGGAGGGGGAGAGGGGTGGTGAGGAGGAGGAGGAGTGGGAGGAGAAGGATGGGACGGGAGGAGGAACAGAGAGGTGGTCCCAGAAACTCCCCTCACAGGACCTCAGCACCACTTTCTCACCCATGATGGGCTGAATGGCCATCCGACCCAACAATCCCCTGGGAGTTACGGAATAACCTGAACCTTCCGTCCCCAGCAGCCTCCGTGCCCGTGGAAGCTGGTTGAAGGGTTTGGTGTGACAGAGAGCAGCTCATGAGGGAGAAGAAGATAACAACACCGGAACAGCACCAGCGCCACAGTGCAGCCGGGCACGTTCCTGGGCTCGGAGTTTCCTCTTCACTTGGAATGATGTCCAACGCGGAACTCCCCCAACAGAAACGATCCACTCGGCTCCCCCCCCCCCCCCCACCCCCCGTTCTTACTCTATTTCCTCCCTTGTGTTCACTTAGCAGTTTGTAGCAATTTATTATGTGTGAGGATGTACAGTAATTATGTTCAATATATAATTTGTAATCCTCCAGCCCACCAGATCCATGCCAACTACTAATCCCATTTCCCTGCATGGGGACAGTATCCTTTTATACTTTGCCTATTTAAGTGTCTGTCTAAATGACTCTTAAACATAGTGATGGTATCTGTATCCACCACCTCTGGCAGTGTTTCTAGATATCAACCATTCTCTCTTTAAAAAAAAACGTAGCCTTCAAATCCCCTTTAAAACTCCTTCCTCTAAACCTATGCCCTCTTGTTTTGATATCCCTACCATGGGAGATAGATTCTATCAGTGTCTCTCATAACCTTGCATACCTTTCTCAATGTGTAATAATTAATGATAAGCAGTAATATATAGTTTTAACAATCTCTTTAATTATCTGTAACGTACAGTGTCTGGATGTCTCTGCAGAGGCAGCACACAGTGTCCACTGGCTCTCTGGAGGCCTTCTGGGACCGCAGGGGCTGGAGTGTGTCCTAGACAGTGAGGGTAGCGTTTTAATTTAAGTTTTGTTGACGTTCTGAAAGAAGTTAGTGGTAAAACATACAATAAGTCCCCCAAACTGAGTGTCTATGTGAAATGTGGGCAGCGTTGACCCCTGGTGGCGGTCAGCAGAGGCAGCAGGGATTGACCGAGGAAGTCCCGGAGAAGGGGAGGGCTGATTCACCCCTGGCAGCCCCTTCCAGGCACCCACCACTCTCTGTTTAAAACAAAACTTGCCCTGCACATCTCCTTTGAACTTTCCCCTTCTCCCTTTAGATGCATGCCCTTTAGTATTAGACATTTCAACCCTGGGATACAGACACCGGCTGTCTACTCTGCCTGTGCCTCTCAGAATTTTTAAACTATCAGGTTTCCCCTGACCCTCCAGAGAAAACCCAACTCTGTCCAACCTCTCCTAACAGCTCATGCCTTCTAATCCAGGCAGCATCCTGGTGAACCCTCTCCACACCCTTCCTGTAATGGGGTGACCAGAACTGCACACAATACCCCAAGTGCGGCCTGGCCAAAGTTTTATACAGCTGCAATGTGACTTCCTGACCCTTGTACTCAATACCTCGACCGATGAAGGCAAGCACACCGTACGCCTTCTTTACCATTAAGAATTCTTGTGAATGTTGTGCCTCTGATGCTCTGTGCCTGTGATGCTGCTGCACCTGTGCACACGTGGACTTGTGCATGTGACAATAAACTCGACTTTGACCTGACCAGAATATCTACTATTCAGGAAAAGATGGACTTGGACCCCAAGATCCCTCTGTACATTAGGAAGAGGACAGCCCTCCTGTGCAGAGGCCGTGACAATGACTGGAGGGCAGACCTCCTCAGCCATGCCTTTGTTCAGGCCTCGATGGTCACATTGGGGTGGGTACAACTCCTGAACCCAGGTACAGTTGGGATAGGGGACAGGATGGCTGGAGTGGCTGCCTGAGCTGCAGAAGATCCCAGCTCCAAGAGGGTGGAGTGGTCATGGGGTGTCCAAGGCCGAGACAAAGCAGTGGAATGAGGGACCAGTAGAGAGAGGAGAGAACTGAGGTGGGGAAAGGGAGAGGAGGGGCCAGGGTGGTGGCTTCAGTTCTGATGTTCGTGCAGAGTTTTCGTGGTGGGTCTTGGTCTCCAGGGGATTGTTTTTTAAGAGTCCGTGTCTGACCCCGGGAGTGTGTGATGGGACAGTGTGGAGGGAGCTTCACCCTGTGTCTGACCCCGGGAGTGTGTGATGGGACGGTGTGGAGGGAGCTTCACCCTGTGTCTGACCCCGGGAGTGTGTGATGGGACGGTGCGGAGGGAGCTTCACCCTGTGTCTGACCCCAGGAGTGTGTGATGGGACAGTGCGGAGGGAGCTTCACTCTGTGTCTGACCCCAGGAGTGTGTGACGGGACGGTGTAGAGGGATTTTCACCCTGTGTCTGACCCCGGGAGTGTGTGACGGGACGGTGTAGAGGGAACTTCACACTTAGAGACTTGAGCTGCCTGCGGGATCTTGCTGTATGCCATTTATCTGCTGCATTTCCTGTGTTACAACAGTGCCACCGGGTCTGTGAAGGGTTTGGGCCCTCAGGAGGTGACGATAATCCCTGTTTCCCCTCACGTCTCCTGAACAAACCAAATAATAGACCCTCCCCAAAAACCTCCAGTGTCTGTGTGTGAAATGTGGGCAGCGGTGACCCCTGGTGGCGGTCAGCAGAGGCAGCCGCTGAGCAACGACCAGCAGCATCAGCCCCGCTGTTGGGATTAACCGAGGAACGTCCTGGGGAGGTGGGGGGGGGGGGGCTGATTCATTCATCTGCCATCCAGAAAAGTAAGCCTTTCATCTGCACCCCCACTGGTAAACTGTCCTGTCTGGGAACAGAAGGTTATAGGGGCAGAGAGGGTGTGGGGATAGGGATGAAAATCAGGTTTATTATCACTGACGTATGTCAGGAAATGTGTTGTTTTGAGGCAGCAGTGCAGTGCAGGACGTAAAAATTACCATAAGTTACAAAAATAAATAAATAATGCAAAAGAGGAACAATGAGGTGGTGTTCATGGGTTCATGGACTGTTCAGAAATCTGATGGCGGAGGGGAAGAAGCTGTTCCTGAATCGTTGAGTGTGGATCTTCAGGCTCCTGACCTCCTCCCCAGTGGTAGTAATGAGAAGAGGGCATGTCCCGGGTGGTGAGGTTCCTCAGTGACGGACGCTGCCTTCTTGAGGCACTGCCTCTTGAAGATGTCCTCGAGGGTGGGGAGGGTTGTGCCCGTGATGGAGCTGACTGAGTCTACAACCCTCTGCAGCCTCTTGCGATCCTGCGCATCGGAGCCTCCACACCAGGCGGTGATGCAACCAGTCAGAACGATCTCCACCATACATCTGTGGAAATTTGCATGTCTTTGGTGACGCACCGAATCTCCTCAAACTCTGAACGAAGTAGAGCTGCTGGCGTGCCTTCTTCCTGATTGCATCAATATCTGCCATAGGTATCTCTTTATCCAAGATGGATATGATCCCAGAACTGGACAAACAGCAGCTACAAGTTATTAAACCCCCCCCCCCCACTGGAAGTCATCTCGCAGGGTCACTCACCCCCTGGGCCGCAGTGTCCTGGGAGCCCAATGTAGACTGGAACTGTCACAGACCCTCAGTCCGGATGGGGAGTGTGGTACATTTCGAGTCAGGGCGATGGAGTCCGTCCACGATGGGGCCAGGTCTGGGGAGACCACATTCACCATCCCAAGGACAGATCGGGCCCTCCATTCCTGAGGGGGTTGAGGTGAGCAGGTTCGGCCGAGACCCAATGGATTTGGAAGAACGGAGGTGGGAGTCACGGAATTATACAGCACGGAAACAGGCCCTTTGGCCCAACTCGTCCATGCTGACCGAGTTGTCTATCCAAGCTAGTCCCACTTGCCTGTGTTTGGCCCGTATCCCTCTAAACCTTCCATATGCATGTACCTGTCCAAGTGCCTTTTAAACCTTGTACTTGGACCTGCCTCTCCCACTTCCTCAGGCAGCTCGTTCCACACACCCACCACCCTCCATGTGAAAACTTGCCCCTCAGGTCCCCTTTAAACCTTTCCCCCTCTCACCTTACACCTAGTATTAGACTCCCCTACCCTGGTGAAAAGAGTGTGACCGTCCACCTTATCTGTGCCCCTCATGATTTTAGAAACCTCCATAAGGTCACCCCTCAGCCTCCGTCACTCCAGGGAAAACAGTCCCGGCCTGTCCAGCCTCTCCTTATAACTCAGGCCCTCCAGTCTGGGTAACATCCTCGTGAATCTTTCCTGCACCCTCTCCAGCTGAATAACTGGATGCTGGGCGACCAGAACTACACATGGTACTCCCAATACTACCTGTACCCTGAGGTCTCTCTGTTCTACAACACTCCCCAGGACACTATCGTTCACTATGCAAATCCTGCCCTAGTCTAACTTCCCAAATGGCAACAGTGTCGGGCTTGGGATTGTGAGGGGGCTTGTGGGGAAGACTTTCACAGTGAACGGTCGGGCTCTGGGGAGGGCTGTACAACAGAGGGACCCAGGAGTACAGGTACATCGTTCCCTGAAAATGGTGTCACAGGTCGACAGGGTGGTGAAGAAGGCGTTTGGCATGCTGGCCTTCAGTCAGGGCACTGAGTACAGGAGTTGGGACATTACGTTGCAGTTGTACAAAACGTTGGTGAGGCCACATTTGGAACATTGTGGTTTTGGTCACCCTGCTATAGGAAAGACGTCATTAAGCTGGAAGGAGTGCAGAGGAGATTTACGAGGATGTTGCTGGGACTCGAGGGACTGAGTTATGGAGAGAGGTTGAGCAGTTTGGGACCTTGGCATGCAGGAGAATGAGGGGTGACCTTATAGAGGTGTATAAAGTCATGAGGGGCATCGATAGGGTGAATGCGCAGTCTCTTCCCCAGGGTTGGGGAATCAAGAACTAGAGGGCATGGGTTTAAGGTGAGAGGGGAGAGATTTAATAGGAACCTGAGGGGAACTTCTTCACCCAGAGGGCGGTCAGTATGTGGAACGAGCTGCCAGAGGAAGTGGTTGAGGGAGGTACATTAACAACATTTAACAGGTACTTGGACAGGTACACAGGTGGGAAAGGTTTAGAGGGATATGGGCCAAACACAGGCAAATGGGATTAGTTTAGATGGGCATCTTGGTGGGCATGGACAGTTGGGCAAGGGTTAGACAGCCAGTGTCTTTTTCCCAGGGTCAAAATGTCTAATACTGGAGGAAATGCATTTAAGTGAGAGGGGAAGGAAGTTCAAAGGAGATGTGTGGGGCAATTCTCTTTTTACACAGAGTGCGGCGGGTGCCTGGAACGGGCTGCCTGGGGTGGGGGTGGAGGCAGATATGATTGAGGCCTTTAAAAAGCATTTAGACAGACAGGGAATGGAGGGGTGTGGATCATGTGCAGGCAGAAGGGATTTCGTTTAATTCGGCATCGTGTTCAGCACAGACATTGTGGGCCGAAGGGCCTGTTCCTGTGCTGTTCTGCGAAGACCAAGGGGTCGGAGCCCCTGGCCCTGAGCGAGGGGCTGCTGGTGGATCCCTCGGGAGTGTCGGCCCCTCTGACGTCCCGCCCTTCGTTCCGGTGATTCCTCCCCACCCTCCCTCCCTTCCTGCACCATGGGGGGGGGGGGTGTGGCGGGTTGAGTTTAGGGATCAGCCTGACCCCTCCCAGTCCCCAAGGGAGAGCAGCCTCCACCACGTCCCCCTCCTTCCCCCGCCCTCTGCCCCCTGCCCCCCTCAGGGGTGGGACCCCCAGGGTCAGGTCAGGGTCCCATCCCAGGGCGTCTCCCGGATGGAGCGCCGAGCCGTGGCTGCCAGGAGGTGGGGCGTGTTCGGGAGTAACTGCCCCCCCCACCCCCCCCGGGACACCCCAACGGGGGAGGGGCTCATCTGGGAAGGAAGCCACTGGGGGGGGGGTCAAATGTACCTCAGGACACACAGGCTCCCCCCGACCCTTGGGTGAGGGGATGCCCCAGAGAGGGAGCACGTGGTAGGAACCGTGGGGACGGGACTGTGTCCTGGACAAGGTTTTGTTTGAGGAAAATATGTTTAAATATTTAAAAAAAGAAATGGGGAAGACGGGATGGAGATTAAACGTGGGGGGGGGGGGACGGGGGTGGGGGTAACGCGGGTGGGGGGGGGGGTCTGAGGAACTCCCAGTCTTTGTACAAACATACACACTGATACACAGGTGTACACACACACACACACACACACACACACACACACACACACATAGACTCCCACTCCCTCAACCTCTCCCTCCCACCTCCCACCTCCCCACCCAGCGCCTCCCACCCCCCACCACCGCACCCCCACCAACCCCCTCACTACCCCTACCCTCACCACCCCAGCACCCACCCCCACCCCTCACCCCCTCCCACCTCTCCCTTCCCCTCCTCCCACTCTCCCTCCCCCACACCCCCCTCTCCCCCCCATACACCCTCCTCTCCCCCACCACCCTCTGCCCCCTCTCCCCCCACCCCCTCCCCACCCCCATTCCCCCCAACCCCCCCTCCCCACCCCCATTCCCCCCAACCCCCCCTCCCCACCCCCATTCCCCCCCACAGCCCCTCCCCACTGTCTCCTCGGCGACGGTTCCACGGGGGCTCCGGGCGACCCTCGGCGGTAGCAGCAGCCCCACTGGGACCGGACACCTCCGCATGGAGTTGCTGTTACAGCCGATGACCACCAGCCGGCGGTGCTGAGCTCCGGGGGCCGGGGCCGCACTCGCTGGCCGGCCGACCCGCGGCTGCGGGACCCTCCGGGTGGTCGGTGCCGTCTGTGGGGAGAGAAGTCACACATTGAACGGGGGGGGGGGAGAGGGGGGTCTGGGGGGAGGGGGAGGGGGAGGGGGAGAGGGGGGTCTGGGGGGAGGGGAGAGGGGGGTCTGGGGGGAGGGGGAGAGGGGGGTCTGGGGGGAGGGGGAGGGGGTCTGGGGGGGAGAGGGGGTGTGGGGGAGGGGGAGGGGGTTGTGGGGGGTGTGGGGAGAGGGGGAAGGGAGGAGGGGAAGGGGAGAGGGGGATTAGGGGAGGAGGGGAGAGGGGGAAGGGAGGAGGGGAAGGGAGGGGGGATTGGGGAGGAGGGGAAGGGAGGGGGGATTAGGGGAGGAGGGGAGAGGGGGAAGGCGAGAGGGAAGGGCAGTAAAAGGGGGACAGGAGGGAGTGTGAGGGAGACGGAGGGAGTGAGGCCACTCTGGGAGAGCGGGATGAAGGGAGGGGAAGGGAGGCAGAGACCCGGAGCCACTCCCTACCCACCGGGCTCTGTGGGTGATGTGGTGCTGCCTGTCCATGGGAGGGGGCGGGGGGACGTCTTCGTCAGACCCCTGACTCCCGCCCCCCCACACCCTGACCCACAGACTCCTGGAGCTGCCCCCACTTCCCGCCACATCCTGCCCGGATCACTGCCCCCGGATGTGGGATACACGGAGATTGGAGCCCAGCCCAACTCTCCACAGTTTCACTTTAAACCGGTGACACACACACACAGGGCGGGTCCCTCGGTGCAGGAGGGGAGAGGGAGAGAGGAGGGAGGAATGGAATGGGAGGAAAGGAGGGGGAGTGGGAGGGGGTGGGCAACAAGGGTCAGGGAGAGGTAGAAGGCAGGCTGAGGGAAAAGGAGGGAGAGAAGCATCAAGGAGAGAGTGGGAGAGGTTCTGGTGCCCGGGTGGGGAGGCTCTACGTGTGCGGCCAGTCTGTGTGTTTATGGCCTGGTTTCACCCTCTTCCCTGGGACGTGGAGTGTTCCGACCTGACTGGGTCCATCTCCCGGGTCCAACCCCCACCCCGGGTCCGACCCCCCCCCCCAACCCCCACCCTGGGTCCGAGCCCCCAACCCCCACACCGGGTCCGTCCCCCAACCCCCACCCTGGGTCTGACCTCCGAACCCCCACCCAGGGAGGGAGGGGTTGAGGGAAAGGTTCAGGGTAAAGGGTTCGCGAGTTAAACCTCAGAGCCCCTGTTGAAAGCCTCGAGTTGTGGAGCCTGACTCTCCTGAGGAGCTGCTGGGTGCAGTCCGGCGTGAGAGCGCGGTGGGTGTTCCCATGGGAACGACTGGACTCACCTGGGGCTTCCAGCAGCCGAACATCTCAAGTCAGGACAGACCCACAGTGCACTCCAGGTAACCACTGATCACTCTGTGTTAATCATTAGCCCCAGTAAATATTTGCCAGAACAGGGAGTGGGTGAACTCTGGGGAATGTAACGATAGCTCAGAGCAGTGGAGGGGGTGGGACACGATGGGTGGGAGCTCCCTGTAACAAAACCTGACAGAGCTGGAAACACTCAGCAGGTCAGGCAGCATCTGTGGAGAGAGAAACAGGTAATGTCTCATGTCCATGACAGACACAGGGTGAAGCTCCCTCCGCACCGTCCCGTCACACACTCCCAGTGTCAGACACAGGGTGAGGATCCCTCTACACAGACCCATCACACACTCCCAGTGTCAGACACAGGGTGAAGCTCCCTCCGCACCGTCCCGTCACACACTCCCGGGGTCAGACACAGGGTGAAGCTCCCTCCGCACCGTCCCGTCACACACTCCCGGGGTCAGACACAGGGTGAAGCTCCCTCCGCACCGTCCCATCACACACTCCCGGGGTCAGACACAGAGTGAAGCTCCCTCCGCACCGTCCCGTCACACACTCCCGGGGTCAGACACAGAGTGAAGCTCCCTCCGCACCGTCCCGTCACACATTCCTGGATCTAGGATATTGGGAAGCAGCTGAGTAGAAGACTGGAGCTGGGAGAGCAGGGTAGAGAAAAGGATGAAAAAAAAGAGGGAGTATTGTGGAAGGCGGGAGGGATTGTAACATCGCAGGGCGGGGCTCCCTGTGGCCGGGCAGGACGTCGGAACCAGAGTGAAGGAGGTTTATTGCTGAAACTTTGGACTTTGAAAAGTTTGGTCAGCTCCTGCTGACTGGGTGTGGAAGCCTCTCCCTGCCACAGATCCGTCAGGAGAACCGTGTGGCCACACCAGAGTGGGAGTGATCATCCTTGGCACTCGTGTCCTTCCCCGTGTACGTCCGTGTCCTTCCCCGTGTACGTCCATGTCCTTCCCCGTGTACCTCACCGATGCAGGTCTCTGTCTCTCTGCTGGTGGTGGTGGTGCCCTGCCTTCCCCCACAGCGGCCGAATCTGCTGCTGTCACACCCCAGCAACACTGCATCAAAGAGAGGCCCAACAGACCCCTGTGTGAAGGCCAGTGTGTGGAACCGTCCCACACACACTGTCCCTCACTGGGGGACGGTCCCACACACACTGACTCTCGCTGGGGGACGGTCCCACACACTGACCCTCACTGGGGGACGGTCCCACACACTGACCCTCACTGGGGGACGTTTATCGTGACGACCTCTGGCAATTCCTCCCCTCCCTGCCCAGATGCTCCAGGCACCTCTGTTGCTGCAACTGTAACCCACTGGATCCCAGTGTCCCAGTACCCTGGGGCTGCCTACCCTTCCTGGAAGGTGAGGGGGAAGGGGTGGGGTGAGGGAAAGAGAGAGGGAGGGGGAGAGTGTGAGAGAGAGGGATGAGAAAAAGAGGTTGCAAAAGAGTGTGAGGCAGGCAGACGTAGAGGGAGAGTGTGCGAGAGGGATGGGAGGGACTGAGGGGACGTGATGGAGGTCGAGAGAGGGGGAGATGGAGGGAGATGGAGTGAAAGGGAGTGAAAGGAGGGGAGAGAGAGAGAAAGGGGAAAAATATAAGTAGAAAGAGTGAAGAGGGGTGGAGGGTTTAGGGAGACCGAGAGAGGGAGAGAAGATTTCACGCCAGCTTTGACCCCGTTTCTCAGCCTGAGTGGTCAGCACCAGTTGCCTCCCGTCACCGCCACCAGGTGGCAGCAGGTGTCCAGGATGAGGGTGGACAGATCTGGTCTCCCACTGCGGGCAGGGCAGAGGGGAGCCAGGCCAAGTGACCGGCAGCTTGGTCAGGGAGAGTGACCGCAGGGAGGCGGAGAGGTTTGGGGAGGGGATTCAGGGGATGATCGAGAGGCAGAGTTCACGGAGGGAAAGGAACATTGAGGGGTCCGAACTCAAAGATAAAATCTTAAGGTCATTGCAGTTCAAAATGACACCTGTATTTGGGTAATAAGTGGGAATGGATCAGAGTGTTGGGAGGACTGTTCAGTGGCACAGCAGGTAGAGCCGCTGTCTCACAGCAGGAGGGGGACATGTACTGCAGTCCTCACAGCCAGCATGGACTCGATGGGCTGAACAGCCTCTTTCTGTGTCGATATGAGTACTAGATTAGCTTTGAGTGTTGATGCAAGTGTATGTGACTGGTCCAGAGGAAGGGTCTCGGCCCGAAACGTCGACTGCCCGGTTCCCTCCACAGATGCTGCCCGACCCGCTGAGTTCCTCTGGCACTTTGTGTTTGTTGCTCCAGGTTCCAGCGTCTGGTGCCTCCAGCGAGGCTCGGCAGCCGTGTGTCACAGGACACTAGGAGCGGGAGTGGGCCACTCTTCCCTTCGAGCCCATTCCCCACCATTCAGTATGATCATGGCCGATCGAGGGTCTCCTCACCTTCCCCTCTGCACCGGTTCCCCTCAGTCCCTCAGTCTTCCAAATATTTATCCATCCCCATATTAAGTACATCCAGCGATCCGGCATCCACCACTCTTGGGGGCACAGAATTCCTGCAATTCTCCCCGCCCCCAGAGAGAAGAAATTTCTATGTGCCTCAGTTTTAAATGGCCAGCCCCTTGTATTGTAACTGCACCGTCTTGTTCATGACTTTCCCGCTGAGGGAAACCTCGACATCTACCTCTCGCATCTGATATATTAAGAGGATCCACAGGGAAGGTTTAGACCAAAGCCACGTACCCTGGCTCTCAAAGGGTCAGGGGGTTTCCAACAGAGATGAGCAGGAATGTGAGAAGCTGCAGAGAGCAGTGGACTCAGCCCAACACATCACGGGCACATCCCTCCCCACCATCGGGAGTATCTACAGGAGGCGCTGCCTCAAGAAGGCAACATCCATCATCAAAGATCCCCACCATCCGGGCCGTGCCATCTTCTCGCAGCTCCCATCGGGCGGGAGGTACAGAAGCCTGAAGTCCCCACACCACCAGGTTCAGGAACAGCTACTTCCCTTCAACCATTCAGTTCTGGAACCAACCTGCACAACCCTAATCACTGCCTCAGTACAGCAACACTGGGACCACTTTGATCACTTTGCACTTAAATAGACGTGTTTTTGTTCTAATTATGTTTTTGTCTTGTAAAATTTGTGTATAATTTATGTTTTTCTTGTGAATGCTGCTTATCTGATGCTCTGTGCCTGTGATGCTGCTGCAAGTAAGTTTTTCATTGCACCTGTGCACACATGTACTTGTGCATCTGACAATAAACGTGACTTTGACTTTGTAAATTCCACGTCTACAGTCCTTGCCAGCGTTGTACCAGCTGGGAACTGCAGCCCATCTCACAGCCCCGCCACTCAAAGTGAAGAGCCAAGGTTTTGGCATCATTATTAAACGCCTGGCTTCAGATTACCAGCAGGAGAGAGCTGTTTGCCGTTTGTGGGATCTTGCTGTGCCCACGTGGGCTGCGGTGAGGCCTTTGTTTCAGACATCCCAGGAATGGTTGGGAGTTTGAGGACATTCAGCGTGTCACCAAAGGCTGTCGCAAATTTCTGTGGAAACAAAGGACTGCAGATGCTGGAATCTCAATGAAAAACACGATGATGCTGGAGGAACTCAGCAGGCCGGGCAGCATCCGTGGAGAAAAGCAGGCAGTCAATGTTTCGGGTCAGGACCCTTCTTCAGGACAATAAACGTTGACCGCCTGCTTTTCTCCACGGATGCTGCCTGGCCTGCTGAGTTCCTCCAGCATCATCATGTTTTTCATACAAATTTCTACAGACATACGGTGGAGAGCATTCTGACTGGTTGCATTACAGCCTGGTGTGGAGGCTCCGATGCACAGGATCACAAGAGGCTGCAGAGGGTTGTAGACTCAGCCAGCTCCATCATGGGCACAACCGGTGCCTCAAGAAGGTGGCATCCATCACTATGGACCCTCACCACCCGGGACATGCCCTCTTCTCATTACTACCATCGGGGAGGAGGTACAGGAGCCTGAAGACCCACACTCAACGATTCAGGAACAGCTTCTTCCCCTCTGCCATCAGATTTCTGAACGGTTCATGAACCTGTGAACACTACCTTGTTATTCCTTATTTTTTTGCACTTTTTTTTGCTTTTGTTTCATGCAGAGGATGGTGAGTACATGGAACGAGCTGCCAGAGGAAGTGGGTGAGGCAGGTACAACAGTATCATTTAAGAAGCACTTGGATAGGTACATGGAGGGGCAGGGCTTGGAGGGATATGGGCCGAACAGGAAATTGGGACTAGCTGTGGTCGGCACGGACTGGTTGGGCCGAATGGCCTGTATCGCGCCCAATGACCCTTTGACTAGCTTCTGTAATTTATAGTAATTTGATGTCTTTGCACTGTACTGCTGCCACAAAACAACACTCACATCTTCTAAGTCAGTGATAATAAGCCTGAGTCTGACCCCTCCCACTGTTCCCCGGACTGCCAGTCGCGAGGGGAGAGAAAGATCCCAAGCCAGTGGCTGACGGCTTGCCTCAGGGAAGCCCACGGGCTTGGCGTGGGGTGGGCGAGGGGAGCTTTGCCCTCCTCAGCCAATCCCGACCAGAGTCTCAGCGGGTCAAGCAGCATCTGTGTTGGGGGGAGGAGGATCTGTCGACATTTCGGGTCAAGACCCTGCCTCAGGAATGATGCACTCGATGCGGATTTCCCCCACCGTGTCCTACGCTCCACCACGCGTTGCGTCTCTCTCTCTCTCTCTCCCTCCCACAACTCCGGGCCTTACTTTCCCCAAACGTGCTGGGGTCCGCAATTAATTATGCGCTGACCTTGGAAACAAAACGTCCTGCAGTTACTGCTGTCTCGATTCCCCTCAGTGCCCTGGCCACCGGGCACTTTGGGGTCGGAGTCAGACAGGGAGAGGGTGTGGGAAGGGTGAGAGGTGGACAGGAGGTAGAGGACGACAAAATAGAACAAAAACATTGAAAGAGAAAGAATTAAAAGGCAGTCCTGAGACAGGGAACGCCACCCACCCCCCCACCATTTGTTGTTCCAGATTCCAGCATCTGCAGTCTGTTGTGTCTCCGGATGATCAGGGAACCTCCAGAAGCCATTCAGCCCATCGGTTCTGTGTATTCCCAGCTCTCAGTCACTGTCCCTGTGGGTAACATCTGGTCCGAGTGCTTTTGGATGTGGGTGGGGTTTCCATTGTCATTCCCCCCCCCAATGCTCGCTGAGTGACATTGTTTCTTCCACAAGCCCCCCCCAACAATCCTTTCACCAATGTCCCAGTTAATGACCTCCCTGTGAGATTAATCAGCCCTCCCCAATCCCCCACGTCCAGCTGCCATGGACTGGTACACCTCCATTAAATCTGCCCCCCCCGGGTGACTGGGATCCTCCCTTCCAGCAACACCCGCTGCGCTCTCGCTGTCCTGTGGTGACCAGTGCTGTCCAGCTGTTTCCGACTGTGGCCTCTCTCTTCTGCTCTCTGCCATTACGGCCGGGGACCTCCCCTTTGTGGCCTCAACCCCAGAGCTGCTTCGTCCCAAGATCCCCATTCCTCCCTCTATCCCACCACTGCTGCGAGCTTCCAAGACCTCGGACTTCCCTGGAGTGGGTCCATGTGTCTGATCCGTCTCTGTCTCCCTGCAGCCTGGACCATCCTTCCCATTGGCCCCACGGATGCTCTTGCCATCGTCGATTGGCATCTCAGTCATGGTCCTACCTTGTCCAGAGATAGATTACATCTACCGCACCGCCCTCATTGACCCTCCTCAGGGAAATATGTGTGAGAAACTACATTCCCTGAAACCCATGCTGATGGTCCATGATTTACCTGTTCCTCTTCGTGTGACAATGCCCCTCCAGGAGGCGAATGCTTGTGGTAGGGGTCTTTCACGTTAATGCTTGTGGGAGCTTGCTGTGTAATAAATTGTCTGCCATGATTTACCACTGCTGATGTTGAATTCATGGACCAACCACTGACCATCAAGCATTCATGTTGTTTTAATCCCACCCCCAGATTCTACCCGTCATTCACACACTGGGGGGTGACTAACACCCACCTGCACGTCGTTGGGACATGGGAGGAAACTGGAGCACCCGGGGGAAACCCACTCGGTCACAGGGAGAACGTGCAAACTCCACACACACAGCGCCGGAGGTTGGGATCGAACCCGGGTGTCTGGAGCTGGGAGGCAGCGTCTCTTACCTGCTGCACCATTGGGGACACACTGCCCAAAAGGTCAGGAGGGGAGGAGGTTCAACAGATTCCTTCAAGACACTTTGGAAGATTGGAGAATACTTTCACAGAGCTGGAATTTTCTGCCCTGCACGGGGCTGAATGGGAGTGTTGAGGGGTGTGGAGTACAAGGATAACAGGACTTGAGCTGAGTCAGGATGGGGTCCAGGGCTTGGTTGAAGGATTCATTCCCATTTCGCCCCTTTGCCAATGGACAGAACATCACGAACCTCACTCGATCCTGGAGTTTAATCCGGATAAGTATGAGATGTTGTGTTTTGGGAAGACAAATGAGGGTAAGACTTTCATAGTGAACAGTAGGGAGGGCTGTAGAACAGAGGGACCTAGGAGTACAGGTACATGGTTCCCTGAAAGTGGTGTCGCAGGTAGACAGGGTGGTGAAGGTGGCTTTTGGCTCGCTGGCCTTCATCGGTCAGGGCACTGAGTATAGAAGTCAGGATGTTATGTTGCAGTTGTACAAAACGTTGGTGAGGCCACATTTGGAACATTGTGGATTTGGTCACCCTGCTATAGGAAAGACATTAAACTGGAAAGGGTGCAGAGGAGATTTACGAGGATGTTGCTGGGACTCGAGGGACTGAGTTACGGAGAGAGGTTGAACAGGTTGGGACTTTATTCATTGGCGTGCAGGAGAATGAGGGGTGACATAGAGGTGTATAAAGTCATGAGGGGCATCGATAGGGTGAATGTGCACAGTCTTTTCCCCAGGGCTGGGGAATCAAGAACCAGAGGGCAAGGGTTTAAGGTGAGAGGGGGGAGATTTAATAGGAACCTGAGGGGCAACTTTTTCACCCAGAGGGCAGTCAGTATATGGAACGAGCTGCCAGAGGAAGTGGTTGAGGGAGGTACATTAACAACACTTAACAGGTACTTGGACAGGTACATGGATGGGAAAGGTTTAGAGGGATATGGGCCAAACACAGGCAAATGGGACTAGCTCAGATGGGAATCTTGGCCGGCATGGACCTGTTGGGACGAAGGGCCTGTCTCCGTGGTGTATGACCCCCTCACCACACCCCTCATCAGGGGCTGCCCCTTCCCACACCCTGCACAGGTATCTTGGACCGGGACAGCTTACATAAGCCCAGAGACTCTGGAAAGATGGGGAGATCTCAGACCACAGGTAGACGAGGGACAAGACCCAAAACTAGCTCAGAAAAGGGCAGTCAACTTTAGTAAATATTAAATTAAAAAGCTTAAAGAATAAAATAAACAATGCTTAAATAAGACATGGCCAAAACTCAGCAATTTACAGTGAACACTATACCCAAACTTCTATGCTATCAATAACGCAAACAGCTTAACTTGGGAAGATATGGTCCTGCAATGGTTAATATTGCATGCAAGACGGCCTGATCTGCCCAGCTGGTTAATACAGTTTAATATTCTCCGCCAGGAGTTAGAGTTTGTGCAGGAGGCAGGCAGCTTCTTGGGATTAAGGTCCTGGAATTGGCGGCGTTAGTTGTCAACACTGGCATGGGTTCCGTTGAAACCTCTCCCTGATGCAGTCACTGTGATCTCCTCCTGGGGGTTTCAGAGGCAGTTCTGTGGTCCCCAAGACGGGGAAGAGGCGCTCTCGTCCACGGGATCCGGTTGCGCTGGGATGTCCACAGGCTGCCGAGGGACGTTCCTCCAAACCCGCCCCACGGCTCCCTCTGCCGGTATCCCCAGTCCTCTGGGAGATTGTGGGCATCGCCCCCCAGAACGTATCCAGAAGGCACAGGGATCCAGTGATCGGTGGTGGGGCCGGCGATGGGACAGTGAGGGGAGAGACAGTGGGAGGGCAGGAGAGGGGGGAGAGAGAGGGGGGGATGGGAGGGGTGGAGAAGAGGGAGTGAAGGGGAAGAGAGAAGATGGCATGCGGGAAAGGAGGTTGGAGAGACAGGGAGACGGGGAGGGAGAGAGGGAGAGGGAGGGGGGAGAGAAGGGGGGAGAGGGGGGGAAGGGAGGGAGGGAGGGGGTGGGGATAGAGATAGGGCAGCAGGAGAGGGTGGGAAGAGGGAGCGAGAGGGGAAGGGAGAGAGCAGGGAGAGGGATGGGGGGGGGAGGAAGGAGGGGGAGTCAGGTCACCCGTCGAGCAGGATCTGAGGGTCTGCTGTGCAGGAAAGGGGTTCCCCGTTGACCCACCGCCTCCCCCCCCAACCCCAGTGTTCTCAGTCAACGAGTCCAACGCTCACGGCTCCTCTGTCGCGATCACCGCCTCTGCTTCTCACACCTGCAGAGAATAGGAAGATCCCATGGTGAAGAGTGAATGGGGGGGGGGCGCGGGGTTTGGTCCTGGGGCACTCGAGGTGAGGGTGGGGTAATGGCCCCTGAACCAGGGTGTACAATCGCCTGCCCCATTAACCCTTTCCTGCAGGCCCTCCATTTCCCCCTTTAACCCCTTCCTGCACCCTTCCCCATTAATCCCCCTCTCCTACCCTGTTAACCTCTTCCTGCCCCATTAACACCCACTTATTAACTCCTTCCTACATGTCCCATTAAACCTCCCCATGTTTAACCCTTCCATTAACCCCCTTCGTGCTCCATTAACCCTCCACTATCCTGTTAATACCCTCCCATTAAACCCCGTCAAATTAACCTCTTCCTGCCCCATTACCCCATCTCCCAGCCCATTAACCCCTTCCTGCCCAATTAACACCCACCTATTAACCCCTTTCTACAGCACTCTTCCCTTAACATCCCACTCATTAACCCTCTCCTGCCCACCCCCGCCACCAGCCCACCCCCGGGGGCAGGTTAACCCTTGCCCACCCACCTGCACATGTGCTCGTTCAGTTCTTGCCCGCGTTGCCTGCACTTGCTGTGGGAGAGCCGGCACTTGCACTCACAGGTCAAGGGGTTCTGCTCGAAGTGATGCCGCCTCTTTGATGAGCAGGGGCTGCAGGGTGTCCTGGGGGGGGGGAAAAGAGGGAGAGGTGTTTCAGGGGCAGGACAGCCAACAGCCACAGAGCGCAGTCGAGTGATGGACTCATCAACTGGCCGCGGTGTAACCCAGGGGCTCATCCCCACGTGGGGGCTCCGTCCCCTTCAGTAAGGGTGATCCCTCACACTACCCCTCACAGTGAGGGGGATCCCTCCCCCTCCCCCCACACTGAGGGGAGGATTACCTCATGCCCCAAGAATGTGGGGTTCCTCACTACCCACAGTGAAGGGAAGCTCCCTCACCCCTCACTGAGGGGAAGCTCCCTCAACCCCCCCACTGGGAGGCTCCCTCAACCCCCCCACTGAGAGGGGAAGCTCCCTCATCCCCCAATGGAAGCTCCATCATCCCCACTCTTGAGGGGAAGCTCCCTCACCCCCCTGGCCCCACTGAGAGGAAGCTCCCTCACCCCCTGGGACAAGGGTTGGACAGAGCCACCCCTTGGGACCCACCAGAGCCCTGGACAGTTCATGAATCCAACAGCCGACACCACAGAACACAAACCAGGCACAAAGGAGGCTGCAGACCCGGCATCAGGACCCTGGGGAGCTGGGGACGGAGACCCGGCACCAGGACCCTGGGGAGGTGGGGACGGACAGAGGCAGCAACGGCTCATGCACAGACACCAGCAAACCCGCAGCCCTGCTCACCACAGGCCACGTCCCAGGACAGGAGGGGGTCCACACTCACGGGGCAAGAGGGCAGGGGGAGAGGTCGGGGTGGGGAGGGGGAGGGAGATCGGGGTGGTGAGGGGAGAGGATGGGGTAAGGGTAGGGGGGAGGTCGGGGTGGGGATGGGGGTCGGGGTTGAGGGGGTGGAGGTCACACAGGCATCAGTCCTCTGCAGTCTCCACACACACATACAGGTTTGCCGCTGCCATTTTCCTGGTTTTTTTCCGATGTCCTCTGCCTGTCTTTCGTCGGGAATGTTCTACTCTGCAAGAAAAATATCAAATCTCTAGCACTTGGGTTGGACAAGGACTGGGAATGGCGCAGGACAGACCCGGAATATCCCGCTCTCTGATCCTGGGAATGGTGTGGGGTAAACCCGACACCGTCCATTGCTTTCAAGTTCCTCTTAGCCTCCCCAGTTCATCGTTCCTGGAGCTTTCCGATGGCAGAGAATCTCCACGCTTCCCTCTCCCATCCGTTCCACCCTCCAGACCTCTCCCTGCCAAAGCCGCTCCCTCCACGAAAACCCCTCGCACCCTGACCCCACGATTCAGCAGGGTGTGGGAGGGAGTCACGCTGCTCACTCCCTGGTGGAACCTCCCCGAGTTGGGAAGGTCTGGGTCGGAGCTGAGGCCAGAATCTGCTCCGACACCCCTGTGCCCGCACTGAGGGAGTGCTGCAGTGCCACAGCTGCCAGCTTTTTCCTTAACCATCTGCCCTCCCAAGAGCTCCCTCGTCGACCATTGGAGGAATTCAGCCTGGTGTCCACGGCGCTGACCCTTAACCCTCCACCTGCATCATCATCTGGTCACGGTTACGCTGCTGTTTGTGGGATCTTGCCGTGCAACAAGGCAGCATCCACACTTCCAACAGTGCTTCACTGGTTGCCGGGTGCTTGGGATGTCTGCAGGTTGGGAACCGTGCGAAGGGTACACCAATCTATGCACTAACTACTGCAAACACTAAATGGGACAGGGGTTCCTGCTCCCCATCACTGCCCGGTGACCCCTGGGTTAGAGAGAAGGGAGGTGGGGGAATAATACAAACATACTAATCAGAACAGGAGTGGCTCATTTGTTCCCTCAAACCTCTCCACCATTTAATACGGTCATGGGTTATCTGAATGTAACCTTTCACCCCCTTGGTTATTGAAAAGCAATCTACTTTTGCTTTAAAAATATTCAAAGACTGAATCCACTGGTCTTTACAAAGGAGAGTTCCAAAGATTCACGACCGTCTGAGAGAAAAATAATTCTCTTCAACTCGGTCTTAGACGTGCAACTCATTGAATTAACATTGACCCCACGTTCTAGACTCTCCCACAAGGAGCACCCTCTCCACACCACTCCCACTCTGTTAAGATCCCACAGGATGTTGGATTTTTCAGTCAAATCCCCTCTCCCTCTTCCTGTCTCCAGTGGGTACAAGCCCAGCCTTTCCCCATGGGACAACCTGCCTGTTCCAGGTTTCAGTCCAGTGAAGCCAAAAGCGAGCAGCTGGAGGAACTCAGCGGGTCAGGCAGCGTCTGTGGAGGGAGGTGGACAGTCAATGTTTCGGAGTCCAGATGAAGGGTCTCGACCCGAAACGTCGACTGTTCATTTCCCTCCACAGATGCTGCCAACCCGCTGAGTCCCTTCAGCATCTCGTGTGTAGCTCCAGATTCCAGTCTCTTGTGTCTCCTCCAGTCCAGTGAACATTCTCTGAACTGATTCCCAAGCACTAACAACTTTCCTTATATAAAAGGGACCAATACTGTACACAGACTCCAAACACGGTCGCACCAACTGAACCGTAACCTCTCTACTTTTGTATTCAATTCCAAAACAAGGATGTTCTGTTGGTTTTCCTAATTACTGGCTGTATCTACACCGGAACCAGCCATGCACGAAGACTCCTACATCCCTCTGCATCTCAGCGCTCTGTAATTGCTCACCGTCGAAGTAAGAAGGTTTTTTTCCCCCACCTTTCCCACCACAATGGACGATCTCACATTTTCTCCACATTATATTCCATTTGCCAGATCTCTCTCCTCTCACTGGACATATCCACGTCACTCTATTGCCTCTTTGTATCCCCTTTACAATTTACAGGTACGAAGTGTTGCGTCAAGGACGTCTTCAAGAGGCGGCGCCTCAGGAAGGCGGCATCCATCGCTGAGGACCCTCACCACCCGGGACATGCCCTCTTCTCATTACTACCATCGGGGAGGAGGTACAGGAGCCTGAAGACCCACACTCAACGATTCAGGATTAGCTTCTTCCCCTCCGCCATCAGATTTCTGAATGGTCCATGAACCCATGAACACTACCTTGTTAGTCCTTTTTTTTTTGCACTATTTATTTATTTTTGTAATTTATAGATATTAATGTCTTGCCTTGTACTGCTGCCACAAAACAACAAGTTTCATCTCATATGTCAGTGATAATAAACCTGATTCTGATTCATTTTTGTAAGTTAAACCAGGGCAGGATCTTCAGTGAACAGCAGGACCCAGGGGTTCAAGTACATGGTTCACTGAAAGTGGCATCACAGGTAGACAGGGTGGTGAAAAAGGCATTGGGCACGCTGGCCTTCATCCGTCAGGGCAGTGAGTACAGGAGCTGGGACGTCATGTTGCAGTTGTACAAGACGTCACTGAGACCTCACTTGGAGTACTGTGTGCAGTTCTGGTCGCCCAACTATAGGAAGGGTGTCATTCAGCTGGAGAGGGTGCAGGAAAGATTCACGAGGAAATTACCAGGACTGGAGGGCTTGAGTTATAAGGAGAGGCTGGACAGGCTGGGACCGTTTTCCCTGGAGCAAAGGAGGCTGAGGGGTGACCTTATGGAGGTTTATAAAACCATGAGGGGCATCGATAAGGTGGACAGTCACCGTCTTTTCTCCCAGGGTCGGGGAGTCTAAACCTAGAGGGCAATGTTTAGGGTGACAGGGGAAGGAATGAAAGGGGACCTGAGGGAAAAGTTTTCCACACAGAGGGTGGTGGGTATATGGAACGAGCTGCCAGAGGAAGCAGTAGAGGCAGATACAATTACAATGTTTAACAGACACTCAGACAGGTACATGGATTTGATGTCCTGGAATAATCTTTTATTGGCAGCTTATAAAGTGCATCCTGGAGATCCAAGTATAGGACCTCCACTGGTTGCCCTGTATCCCCTGAACATTCAAAAGACTTCAATAAGTTCCTTTCACTAAAATAGGGTTCCTGCTCCCCTTCACTGCCCAGTGACCCCTGGGGTAGAGAGAGGGGGAATCAGCCAGGGTTCCTGCCCCCCGTCACTGCCTGGTGACCCCTGGGTTAGAGAGAGGGGAAATCAGCCAGGGTTCCTGCCCCCCGTCACTGCCTGGTGACCCCTGGGTTAGAGAGAGGGGGAATCAGCCAGGGTTCCTGCCCCCCGTCACTGCCTGGTGACCCCTGGGTTAGAGAGAGGGGAGCAAGGAAATGTTTGGAACAAGGGAGAGGATGGGACAGAAGTTTGGTGGGAGAATGACAATGAGAAATGGAACATGAAGGTTAGACGAAGGGGATGGAGGGGAGGGGAGGGAGCAGGGTACGGTCACAGGGGAGCAGTGTTGGGAGGGGAGGGGAGGGAGCAGGGTACGGTCACAGGGGAGCAGTGTTGGGAGGGGAGGATGGAGGGGAGGGGAGGGAGCAGGGTACGGTCACAGGGGAGCAGTGTTGGGAGGGGAGGATGGAGGGGAGGGGAGGGAGCAGGGTACGGTCACAGGGGTGCAGTGTTGGGAGGGGAGGATGGAGGGGAGGGGAGGGAGCAGGGTACGGTCACAGGGGAGCAGTGTTGGGAGGGGAGGATGGAGGAGGGGGAGGGGGAGGGGGAGGGGAGGGGCAGGGACGGATCGGCTCACCCTGTGTACACTGCCCCGCCGTTTGCTGGCCACGCGTGGAGCAGGATCGAGGGGAACGGTGCTGACTCTCCGCAGCCCGGCCTCTCCCGCTGACCCGGCTGCAAACAGGATCCCGCCGGAGGGCTTCTGTGGGAAGATAAAAACACGGAGAGGGGGAGGGGGAGAGGGAGAGGGAGAGAGAGAGGGAGAGAGAGAGAGAGAGAGAAAGAGAGGTGGAGGGAGAGAGAGAGAGGAGGAGACAGAGACAGAAGGGATGGAGAGAGAGGGAGAGAGAGAGGGATGGAGGGCGGAGGGGGGGTGAGAGAGGGGTGAGAGGGGGGTGAGAGGGGGGAGGGGGGAGAGAGAGGGGAGAGGGGAGAGGGGTAGGGAGGAGGGGAGGAAGGGGGGAGAAGGGGGAGAAGGGAGGAGGGGGGAGATAGGGGGGAGGGAGAGGGGAAGGGGAGAGAGGGATAGAATGAGCAGGGGAGATAAAGAGGGAGAGCATCAGAGAGCAGCCATCTATGCCCAGCAAACCCACAGAAGGAGAAGGAGAAATCGCCCTGTGCCAGCGAGGAAGTGGGAGGGGCACGCGGAGGCATCTGCCCCTGCTCACAACCCACCCACCCTGCTTCAGCATGAAGAGCACTGGCGTGAGGGAGGGGGTTCAATGCAACACCCAGCCACTCCCTCCCCACCTTCAGACTAAGCCAGCTCTGGAACCTGAAGGCAGGTCACCATCCACACATGGATGGTTCCAAGTCACGATCCAACTACATCAACGATGATCCCTCAGCCAAACAGGCTGGGTAACAAAGAGAGTTATTGCTGCAGAGACGGAGGTTTGCTCTGTATCTAACCCGACTTTTAATTCCGTCTTCATCCCCGGTAGTTTTAATAATTTCTATTAAAACCTCAACTAAATCTGAACTAAAACACTGCGGCACCCACCAGTCCCAGAAGGCCTCCAGAGAGCCGCTGGACCCGCGTGCTCCCTGTCCACCCACGCTCAGAGACTCCATCATCACTGCTGTGTCATTTCTCACCCCCGGTGTCTGGCACATTCCCTTCCCTCTCCCCAGCACTCCCACCAGCTCTGTGATTTAAAACCGGTTTGATTCCTGACTTATTCTGGTTCTGATTCAAGTTCATCCACCTGAAACGATGACAGTGTTTCTCTCTCCACAGATGCTGCCTGACCTGCTGAGTGTTTCCAGTGTTTTCTGTCTTTGTTCGAGATGGGGTCAGAGAGTTCTACAGTGCGGAAACAGGCTCTTCAGTCCAATTCGTCCATGCCGTCCAAGGTCCCTAATTGTGTTAGTCTGAGGGATATGGGCCTGTGTTTGGCCCGTATCCCTCTAAACCTTTCCTATCCATGCACCTGTCCAAATGCCTTTTAAATGTCATTATTGTACCTGCCTCACACACTTCCTCTGGCAGCTCGTTCCATACACCCATCACCCTCTTTTGAAAAAGTCCCTTTTAAATCTTTCCCCTCGCACCTTAAACCTATGCCCTCTAGTTTTGGACTCCCCTACCCTGGGGAAAAGACTTTAGCTATTCACTCTATCGATGCCCTCATGATTTTATACACCTCTATAAGGCCACCCCTCAGTCTCCTACACTCCAGGGAATGAACTCCTAACCTGCCGAACCTTTCCCTATAACTCAGGCCCCCGAGTCCTGGCAACATTCTCGTAATTTTCTTTGCACTCTTTCCAGCTTAATGACATCTTTCCTGTAACAGGGCGACCAAAATTGTCCACAACACTCCAGGTGCGGCCTCACCAATGTCCTGTACAGCTGCAATATAACGTCCCACCTCCTGTACTCAGTACCCTGACTGACAAGTGCCTTCTTCCCCACCCCGTCCACCTGTGACACCACTTTCACCTGTACCCCTAGGTCTCTCTGTCCTGCAACACTCCCCAGGGGCCCCACCATTTACTGTGCAAGCCCTGCCCTGGTTTGTATTACCAATATACGACACCTCACATTTATCGGAATTAAACTGCATCTGCCATTCCTTGGCCCAGTCGATCAAGATCCCGTTGTAATCTTAAATAACCTTCACCATCCACGACACCACCAATTTTAGTGTCATCCACAAACTTACTAACCACGCCACTGATATTCTCATCCAGATCGTTAATATAGTGAGGAACAACAGTGGACCCAGCACCGATCCCTGTGGGACCTCGATACACATGTAACCTTTGTAGTTTTTGAGCCTGTATGCTGTCCCTACCCTGGGAGTGTGTGAAGGGATGATGTAGAGGGAGCTTCACTCTGTGTCTGACCCTGGGAGTGTGTGATGGGACAGTGTAGAGGGAGCTTCACTCTGTGTCTGACCCGGGAGTGTGTGATGGGACAGTGTAGAGGGAGCTTCACTCTGTGTCTGACCCTGGGATTGTGTGACGGGACACTGTGGAGGGAGCTTCACTCAGAACAGCTGCTCAGAGATTTGAGCTGCCTCTGGGATCTTCCTGTGTACAAATTAGTTGCTGTGACTCCTGCACTACACGGTGCCACCCGGACTGTGAGTGTTTGGAACCTCAGGAAGTGGCAATAATCCTTCGGTCTCTCTCGCAGCCTAAAACTAACAACAGACAAGCGATGCACTTACCTTTCTGGGACACGTTTTATCTCTTTCTTTGGTCTGGAACAGAAGAAAGCGACAGGTTCAGACCAGGTCTGGGCAGCGTGTAGAAGTACAGTGGTAGTTGGTGACCCCACCAAACACTCCAGCCACACCACTGACACAATTCTCACCCTGACACTCCCATCGTCCACACTTCCTCCCAATCTTTTCTGCTTTTGAATAGGATGCAGTGATAGATACAGCACGGAAACAGGCCCTTTGGCCCAATGAGCCCGTGCTGACCACCAAACACCCATTTACACCCAATCCCATTTTATTCTCCCAACTTTGCACCCCTCACCCACACACCGGGGGCCAATTAACCCACTGGCCCCGCACGGCATTGGTATGTGGGAGGAAACCGGAGCACCCGGTGGAAACACACGCGGTCACAGGGAGAAGGTGCAAACTCCACACACACACACACACACACACACACACACACACACACACACACACACACACACACACACACACACACACAGCGCCGGAGGTCGGGATCGAACCCAGGTCTCCAGAGCAGTGAGTCAACGGCTCTACCCGCTGTACCAATGTGCCAGCTCTTAAGCCTGGCAAGATGTGGAGGACAAGCTTCCAAGAGGCGTGTGTCTTAGGTTAAGCTCTGAACTATCTCTGATAATCCGGCACCACTCTCTGGTGGCGGACTCGCAGATTTTCCAGACTATTGGATGTTACTTCCATCACAACCCAAACACTTTTACTTCTCATTTCTTTAACATGTTACACTAGTATAATAAATTCTCCAGTGAACCCAGTGAGTTTAAGGGAGTGGGCAGTATACAGCAGTCCGGACCCTGACTGCAAACCCCCCCCATGCTTCTGACCCCTACTCCAGCCACCCTGTGGACCTCCCGGCTCACTTCCCGATTAATGAGCGAGCCAGATGCCGGAGGAATTGGATGCGGGATTATCGGAATTTTACTGCTTGGTTGCTGTTGCTTCAATCTTTTAGCTGCAACTTCTTTAAGTAAATACAACTGCCACTGTAAAGTCTGAACTCTGTCTTCAGATGGTGACTCCACTGACTCACTCCAGCACGCCGTGCTAATCCCATATCAGGAGCATGGCAGCTCAGCAGTTAGTGCTGCTGCTGCTCCCAGCTCTGGAGACCCAGGTTCCATCCTGATAGGGTTCTTTGAGGAGGTGACCAGGAAGATTGATGAGGGTAGTGCAGTGGATGTGGTCTACATGGATTTTAGTAAGGCATTTGACAAGGTTCCACACGGTAGGCTTCTTCAGAAGATCAGAGGGCATGGGATCCAGGGAGGCTTGGCCGCGTGGATTCAGAATTGGCTTGCCTGTAGAAAGCAGAGGGTTGTGGTGGAGGGAGTGCATTCGGATTGGAGGGCTGTGACTAGTGGTGTCCCACAGGGATCTGTTCTGGGACCTCTACTTTTTGTGATATTTATTCATGACAGATGAGGGGGTGGAAGGCTGGGTTAGCAAGTTTGCAGATGACACAAAGATCGGTGGTGTTGTGGATAGTGTGGAGGGCTGTCGGAGCTTACAGAGGGATATTGATAGGATGCAGACCTGGGCTGACAAGTGGCAGATGGAGTTCAATCCGGAGAAGTGTGAGGTGGTACACTTTGGAAGGACTAACTCCAAGGCGGAGTACAAGGTTAATAGCAGGATTCTGGGGAGTCTGGAGGAGCAGAGGGATCTGGGGGTTCATATCCACAGATCCCTGAAAGTTGCCTCACAGGTGGATAGGGTAGTTAAGAAAGCTTATGGGATGTTAGCTTCCATAAATTGTGGGATCGAGTTTAAGAGCCATGAGGTAATGATGCAGCTTTACAAAACTCTGGTTAGACCACACTTAGAGTACTGTGTCCAGTTCTGGTCACCTCATTATAGGAAGGATGTGGAAGCGTTGGAAAGGGTGCAGAGGAGATTTACCAGGATGCTGCCTGGATTGGAGAGTATGGATTATGAGGAGAGACTAAGGGAGCTAGGGCTTTACTTATTGGAGAGAAGGAGGATGAGAGGAGACATGATAGAGGTGTACAAAATATTAAGAGGAATAGATAGAGTGGACAGCCAGCGCCTCTCTCCCAGGGCACCAATGCTCAATACAAGAGGGCACAGCTTTAAGGTAATGGGTGGGAAGTTCAAGGGAGATATCAGAGGGAGGTCTTTCACCCAGAGAGTGGTTGGGGCATGGAATGCGCTGCCTGGGGCGGTGGTGGAGGCAGGTACATTGGTCAAGTTCAAGAGATTGTTAGATAAGCATATGGAGGAATTTAAAATAGGGGGATATGTGGGAGGAAGGGGTTAGTTAGTCTTAGGCGTGTTTAGCAGGCAAGGTAGCATAGTGGTTAGCATAATGCTTTACAGCGCCAGAGACCTGGGTTCAAATCCGGCCACTGTCTGTAAGGAGCTTGTATGTTCTCCCAGTGTCTGTGTGGGTTTCCTCCGGGTGCTCCGGTTTCCTCCCACATTCCAAAGACGTACAGGTTAGGAAGTTATGGGCATGCTATGTTGGTGCCGGAAGCGTGGCGACACTTTTGGGCTGCCCCCCAAAATCACTACGCAAAAGATGTACATTGAAACACTCAGTGAAATACATGTGACTAATAAAGATCTTATCTTAAAGGTCGGCACAACATGGTGGGCTGAAGGGCCTGTATTATGCTGTATTGTTCTATGGTTCTGACCTCCAGCGCTCTGTGTGTGTGTGTGTGTGTGTGTGTGTGTGTGTGTGTGTGTGTGTGTGTGTGTGTGTGTGGGGTTTGCACGTTCTCCCCAAGTGCTCCGGTTCCCTCCCACATCCCAACGATGTGCGGGGTCGGTGGGTTAATTGCCCCCTAGTGTGTGAGTGAGGGGTAGAATCTGGGGGGTGTGGGGGAGTTGATGGGAATGTGGGGAGAGTACTAGAGGGCATGCATTTAAGGTGAGAGGGGGATAGTTCAAAGGAGATGTCTTTTCAAAGGAGAATATCTTTTACACTGTGACTGGTGGAACGGGCTGCCAGGGAGGTGGTGCAGAAGAGGTTCACCAGGATGCTGCCTGGATTAGAGGGTATGAGCTACAAGGAAATGTTGGACAAATTTGGGTTTGTTTTCTCTGGAGCGTTGGAGGCTGAGGGGAGACCTGATGGAGGTCTATAACATGATGAGAGGCATAGATAGAGTAGACTGTCAGAATCTTTCTCCTCAGAGAGCGGGAACCAAAAACTAGAGGGGATCGGTTTAAGGCGAGAGGAGAGAGATTTAATAAGAACTTGAGGGGCAACCTCTTTACCAAGAGGGTCGTGGGGAAATGGAACAAGTTGCCAGAGGAAGCGGTTGAGGTGGGTAAAATAACAATGTTTAAAAGACATTGGGACGGGTACATGGATAGGAAACGTTTTCCAAACGTGGGCAAATGGGACTGGCTTGGATGTGCACCTTGGGACAAAGTGCCTGCTTCCATGCTGTCTTACTTTCTGTGATCCTATAACAGGTTGAAGGGGTTCAGGGAATAAGGAGAAGGGGCTGACAGGAACTGATGGGCCGAACAGCCAGTGCCACTGTAAGCGAGAAAGGTGATTGTGAATGTTTGAGCTGTGTGTCCACTCTGGGCTCCTGGGTTATAGTGTCTGTCCAGTGCCCAGGTTAGGGAGACCTTCCCCCCACCCACCCCACCCCCCCCAACCCAGGAGCAGGGCTCCTCGCCCAGAGAACGCCCCAGACACCGGCCCTGAGCTTGTTGCATCGATTTCTGGCTCTTACCTACATTCACAGCGTCTGTGCTGAACAAAGGACATTTCCTCCAAGTGGCTGCTTCGATGTTTGACTTTTAGTATCTGCAAGAGGAGAAAGTGGGAAAGGTTTCCAAAATTCCGAGGGGGAGAATGGACACAGATCACGGAAGCAGAGGCGGGAACTATGAACCCACTCACCCACACACATGTATACCCCAACCACCCCCAAACACCCCCACACACCCACCACCCCCACACACCCCAGACACACTCACACACACCCACACACACCCTCACCACCCCCACACACCCCCAGACACTCACACACACCCCCATCAGCCCCACACACCCATACACACCCCAGACACACTTATTTACACACACACTCACATGCACACCCCTGTACACATATGCATATACATACACACTAACATACACAGACACACACCTCCAGACACTCACATACACACCTCCACACACACACACACACGTTGTGAATGAATACAAACATATTACAGTAGCATGGTCTCTTACAATCATTTGATCAGAATGACCAGCCATCAGCAACACCAGCTTCCAGCTGTGGCAGGGGGCTGTGATAGCATAGTGGTGATGTTACTGGACCAGCGCCCAGTGTCTGGAACACTGAACCGGAGCCTGAGTTCGAATCCCACCCCAGCAGCTGTGGAATTTAAACTGAAGTCACCAAATAAAGCTGGCACTTGTGGCTGGTCCCGGGTACAGAGAGGGCAAAACTCCGGGGTCGTCGCAAAACCTTGCTCGTTTCGGGGAGGTGGGGGGGGAGTCAGCCATCTGCAGCCGGGCCAGCATTATATGTGGTTCCAGGCCCAGCAGTGGGGGGGGAGTGAGGAGGGGGTTTCAGGCCCACCAGTGAGGGGAGGGGTGAGGAGGGGATGAGGAGGGGTTTCCTGACCCACCGGTGAGGAGGGGGTTCCAGGCCCACCGGTGAGGAGGGGGTTCCAGGCCCACCGGTGAGGAGGGGGTGAGGAGGGGGTTCCAGGCCCACCGGTGAGGAGGGGGTGAGGAGGGGGTTCCAGGCCCACCAGTGAGGAGGGGGTGAGGAGGGGGTTCCAGGCCCACCAGTGAGGAGGGGTGAGGAAGGGGCTCCTGGCCCACCGGTGAGGATGGGGTGACGAGGGGGGGTTCCAGGCCCACCGGTGAGGAGGGGGTGAGGAGGGGGTTCCAGGCCCACCGGTGAGGAGGGGGTGAGGAGGGGGTTCCAGGCCCACCAGTGAGGAGGGGTGAGGAAGGGGCTCCTGGCCCACCGGTGAGGATGGGGTGACGAGGGGGGGTTCCAGGCCCACCGGTGAGGAGGGGGTGAGGAGGGGGTTCCAGGCCCACCAGTGAGGAGGGGGTTCCAGGCCCACTGGTGAGGAGGGGGTAAGGAGGGGGTTTCAGGCCCACAGGTAACAAAGGCTGCTGACAACAACATTGGTCGATACAGAGCGAAATACCCTTTGCCTGTCACCACAAGCTCATCCTGTAACCTGCTCGCTCACTCACTCACTCACAACTACACACTCTCACGAGTTCGAATCCCACCCCAGCAGCTGTGGAATTTAAACTGACATCACCAAATAAAGCTGGCACTTGTGGCTGGTCCCGGGTACACACACACATACACACCCACTCTCACACTCAATCTCACACGCACTCACCCTCTCCCACGCACCCACTCCCACATATTTTCCCATTGGGTTGGACCCTAAGAGCCCAGCCTGTAGCAGTCGGTGCCAACACTGAGGAGGTGCCTGAACCATTTCCCAGTGGGAGACACAGCCAGCCCTGCCTGGGGAGTGGACAGCCGTTACCGACGGTGAGGGCCCTGCTCCATGTGTAGTTGGAACAGGATCCCTGTTGTCCTGAGGAGGTGTGTAGGGGATGGAGGGTGGAGGGAAGAGGTGGTTTACCTGCATGAGGACGGTGTCGGTGTCCGTTGGGACGCACTGAAGCTGCTCGTCGTTACAGCAGCCGGAGCACCGACTGAGGAGGACACAGGAGGGCACGAAGATGTACTCCACCTCGTTGGGGTACTCGCCACTGATGGCCACCAGCGTCTCTCGGGTCTGGCACACCGACCGCCAGTAAACGTCCATCCATGTCACGGCTGCGGGGGCACACGGGGCGGCCGTTAAATCTGTGCCTTGTGGAACAGTCGAACCACAGCTCCCTCCACCCACCTCTTCACACAACGGCGCAGCGGGTAGACAGCTGCCTCATAGCACTGGAGACCCGGGTTTGATCCCGACCTCCGGCACTGTGTGTGTGTGTGTGTGTGTGTGTGTGTGTGTGTGTGGAGTTTGCACATTCTCCCCGTGACCGCGTGGGTTCCCCCCCCACACCGCCCCCCCCCCCCACCCCCGGGTGCTCCAGTTCCCTCCACATCCCAGTGACGTGCAGGGTTGGTGGGTTAATTGGCCCCCAGTGTGTGGGTGAGGGGTGGAATCTGGGGGGGGGGGGGGGGGGAGTTCATGGGAATGTGGGGAGAGGAAAAATTGGGATTAGCGTAGGATTAGTATAAATGGGTGGTTGACGGTGGGCATAGACTCAATGGGCCGAAGGGCCTGTTTCCGTGTTCTGTCTCTCCAAGACCACCTCAGTATCCACATCCCACCTCGGAGGGGCCACACTCACAGTTTCTATAAAACTGTTCCAAACATTAAAATGTTTCCAGCTCCAGCTATTTAACTGCAGGGGCATCAACTCCAAATTACTTTCCATTCTCATGAGTGAGAGATACACAGACTAACTTCCCCCCTTCCAGGGATCTATATATAAAAAGCCCCTGAACCCCTGGATTAGATCCCAGCCTGTAACCCACACCCGGGGATCTGTTATTCTATATATAAATCCCCTGAACCCCTGGATTAGATCCCAGCCTGTAACCCACACCCGGGGATCTGTTATTCTATATATAAATCCCCTGAATCCCTGGATTAGATCCCAGCCTGTAACCCACTCCTGGGATCTGTTATTCTACAAATAAACCCCCAAACCTCCAGGAGTGAGAGACGGGACAGACTAGAAGGAGCGTTACTCTGTGTCTTAGGAGGTTAAGAAGGTTTGGCTTGTCACTGAACACTCTAACAAACTACTACAGATGTGCTGTTGAAAGGGTCCTGACTGGTTGCATCACGGTCTGGTACGGCAGTTCGAATGTGCAGGAACGTAAGAAGCTGCAGAGAGTAGTGGACTCAGCCCAATACATTACGGGCATATCCCTCCCCACCATCGGGAGCATCTACAGGAGGCGCTTCCTCAAGAAGGCAACATCCGTCATCAAAGATCCCCACCATCCAGGCCGTGCTATCTTCTCACAGCTCCCATCGGGCAGGAGGTACAGAAGCCTGAAGTCCCCACACCACCAGGTTCAGGAACAGCTACTTCCCTTCAACCATTCGGTTCTTGAACCAACCGGCACAAACCTAATCACTACCTCAGTACAGCAACACTGGGACCACTTTGCACTAAAATTGACTTTTTTTTGTTCTAATTGTGTTCTTTCTTGTAAAAATCGGGTATAATTTATATTTAATTTATGTTTTCCTTGTGAATGCTGCTTATCTGATGCTCTGTGCCTGTGATGCTGCTGCAGGTAAGTTTTTCATTGCACCTGTGCACACATGGACTTGTGTACATGACAATAAACTCAACTTTGAATTTGACTTTGAACCCTGGGAGTGTGTGATGGGACCATGTGGAGGGAGCTTCACTCTGTGTCTGACCCTGGGAGTGTGTGATGGGACGGTGCAGAGGGAGCTTCACTCTGTGTCTGACCCTGGGTATGTGTGCTGGGACGGTGTGCAGGGAGCTTCACCCTGTGTCTGACCCTCCGTCCCAGCCCTGGTGGTGAGCAGTAACGTGAGAGCTGGAGTCAGACCCCTACCTTGGTTTGCCTGCTGACGGGCTTCTCGAGGAATCGGTGAGGGCTGGAAGGGAAAGGAACAGGTTAACAAGCCGTCCCTTGGGAGTCTGTAAACGCCGGCACCCTCCACTGAGCTGAGGCTGGACTCCGCGATGCTCAGCCTAACCTCCCCTCCATTCCCCCCCCACCCCAATCCCCCTCAAGGGCCGTGACAAGGCTCGAGGGGCTGAACGTCCCCTGGAGAAAATGACCGACATAATGAACAACATTCTTACACTTCGTAATGATGTAGGAGGAGGCCATTTGGCCCAGCCTGTCCGTGCTGGCTCTCTGAGCCCCCTCCCATTCCCTCACTTATTTCCCTGTTACCTGTTCCCCCTATGGTCCCATCATCTCCCCCCTCACCCACACAATAGGGATACCTTAACCCACCGAGCCCGCAGGTCGCTGGGATGTGGAAGGAACTTGGAGCACCCAGGGGAAACCCACGCGGTCACACGGAGAATGTGCAAACTCCTCGCACACAGACAGACAGCGCCGGAGGTCGGGATCGAAGCCGCGACCCTGGAGCTGGGAGGGAGCAGCTCTAACTGAAGGAATGCTGCACCACCAGCCCCCAGCCCTTCCCTGATCTCTGAGGGTGGGGCTCTCTCTTTAAGGGCAGTGTCGGTTGGGGCGTCTCCCTTGACGTGCCAGATTCCTGGCACTCCCTCAAAAAGGTGTACACACACACACACACACACACACACACATACACACACACACACACACACGCAATCACACATGCATTCAATTGCACATGTGCACATACAATCATACATGCACACACGCGTACAATCTCGTGCATGAGGTGTGCACAGACCCAGGAGCATGCAGATGGATTCAGCGTGTACACACACTTGCACACTAGCAGACACGCACTCGCACATGCTTGTGCATACACACGTGCACACTCGCACCCAGACACACTCGCACACGCACACTCACACTTGAGCGCACACACACGTGCACTTGCACACAGACACACACTCACACACTGAAACCCAAGTGCAGACCCAAAGCTCACAGATACGACACACACAGCTACACCCCACACCTGCTGTATCAATCCCTGTGCTGTAGGGTCCTCTGTCAGGGAGGAACAGCCGGGAGCATCGAATCCAGGCAACAGTGTAGAAGACAATGGGAAGGGAGCTCTGGTGAACAAAGGGTTACTCTCTCTCTCTCTCTACTGGTAAACAGCTTGAGCTATCTGCTTGGTTATGATACAGAGTTACTGAGTTGTGAAACTTCAAGGCCATTAGGAAACAGAGTTGTGACTAACTGTGAAAGATGTGTTAACCTGTCTGGTTCCACTCAGCAGCCTCAGCTTGACCAATGGTAGCGTGAGCTGGTCAAGCATACCCAAATATGGGTATGCCTGTGCAGTAGGTGGACACCCACCTGAGAACAATGTACTTAAGTTTGTTAGCACCCTGTATTCCTTGAGTTGGGCCACGTGCAGGGAAGAGCAGCACTGACTGTTTGCTCCTCCATGTACCCCTACTCCCGCTAGCGTTAAACTAATAAAGAACTTTTTGTACACTCCTTGGTTCTGCTGTTGTCTGCTTTATTACAGCGCGGGTCAACTTTCACAGCAGTGGTGGCTAAAGCAGAGGATGTCTGGGGAATCCCCTCTCTCTCTCTCTGTGTTGTTAGGAACCAGATGGGTTAACTAGAACACATGCAGCGGCAGGGTCAGCCACCAGCTCCTCGAACCCGTGCCGAAATTCGGTAAGGTCAGTGCTGGTCTCGTCTGGGCCCCTGTGCCACTGTCCTGCCTTGTGCCCCAGAGTGTGGTTTGCAAAAGCCTAGTATGTAGGTATTGCAAGTAATTTAGGGAAGCTGACGGAATGTGATCGTGTGTTCCGAGGGGTGGAGTGATTTGGCTTCAGTTATACCGGTCGCTGGGGAGACCGCATCTGTAGTATATGCAGAGTATCGATCTCCCTAGTTAAGGCAGGTTGTTAATCTATTGGAAGCGGTTCAGGGACAGCCGGATACCCAGAATTGGCAGGTTGTCCCACGAGGAGAGGTTCAGACAGGCTGGGCTTGTATCCACTGGGCACAGACAGGGTGAAAGCACACAGACTTCTTCCCCAGAGAGGGGGTAAAAACAAGAGGGCATAGGTTTACGATCAGAGGTGAGAGATTTAAAAGGGAAATCAGGGGCAGCTTCTTCACACAAAGGGTGGTGCGTATGTGGAACGAGCTGCCAGAAATAGTGGTTGAGGCGGGCACATTAGCAACATTTAAGAGTCATTGAGATAAGTACATGGATAGGAGAGGTGTAGAGGGCTCTGGGCCAAATGCGGGTAGATGGGATCAGCTCACTGGGCAACACAGTCGGCATGGATAAGTTGGGCCGAAGGGCCTGTTTCCGTGTTGTATGACTCTTAGCGAGAGGGGACTTGATCGAAACATACAGGATCCCAAGGAAGGGTATGGAAACAGTGTTTCCCCCTGTGGGAGTATCTAGAGCACAGTTTCTCCCCAGGTCACAACAGGGCTCTGTTCCTGAGAACCGTCCATAGTTCAGACAGTTTGGAAGTGTGGCCACCTGGCGATACACTTAAATACAAACATCAGCTGTGCTCCACCATCAATCCTGGCTGCTCTTTCTCCCCCAGATCTCTCTGCAAGTTGCAATGATATTCCCACCCCCGGCAGAAAATTCCTGCAGTCCCGCAGCAGCCGGCAAGTCCATCCGCGCCGGTCTCCCAAACGCTCGATCGTAAGTACGGGCTGTACGTAAGTCAGGTGTTGGTAACCTGGGGAGGAGCTGTAAGTAGAAAGGAGGTCACCTGTAGAGGACCGACGAGGCAACATCGTCCCTGTCAGAGGACGGAGAGCCTTTGGAACTCTCTTCCTCCAAGTCCGAATGGAAGCAGAGTCCTTGAATATTTCAAAGGCGGAGGGAGATAGTTTCTCCATAAACATGGGGGTGTAAGGTTACTGGGGGGGAATACAGGAATGCTGAGACGAGGTTATGATCAGATCATGCATGATATTTCTAGATGGTGGGACAGTCTAGATGGGTTGAGTGGCCTGCTCTTAATTCGAATGCCTGCCTGGTGGCCACAACTCTCGACTCCTCCACAGTCAAACAAACCTATCCCGACCCTGAATATACTTGGAGACTGAGCAGAGTTTGGGAGGATGTGGATCTCAAGGGCTCACAACTTTCTCGGAAATCCATCCACATCTCTCTCTTCATCAGGCCACCACTTATTCTGAGACTGTTTCCCTCCCTCTTGATTGTCCAGCAAGAGGAAATGTCCTTTAAGTATTCATCCTGTCAAAACCTCTCTCAGAATTTTATACACCTCGACACCTTCAAAAGTTCAATGAGGGTTCACCTGTCCACCTCAAGGCTGCATGCTTAGCCCCCTGCTCTGCTCTCTTTACACCCAAGAAAAATCCAATGCCATCTGTAAATTTGCCGATGACACCACTGTCGTTGGTTGAATCACGGGCGGCAGAGAGTCAGGGGACAAGACTGAGGTAGAACATCTGGTTGACTGGTGCCGCAATAACAACCTCATGCTCAACGTCAGCAAAACCCAGGAGCTAATCGTTGGCTTTAGAAAGGGGAAGTCGAGAGACCACATGTCAGTTCTCATTGGTGGGTCAGAGGTGGAGAGGGTCAGCAGCTTCAAATTCCTGGGCGTTGACATCTCGGAGGACCTGTCCTGGGCCCACGAAGAAGGTGTGCCAGCGTCTCTACTTTCTTAGAAGCTTAAGGAGAATTGGCATGTCACCGAACACCCTAACAAACTTCTACAGATGCACTGTTAAAAGTGTCCTGATTGGTTGTATCACTGGTACAGCGATTCCAACGCACAGGAATGCAAGACGGTGCAGAGAGTAGCGGACACAGCCTCGGTCCATCATGGACACAGCCCTCCCCACCACTGACAGCATCTACAGGAGGTGCTGCCTCAAGAAGGTGGCATCTGTCATCAAGGATCCCCACCATCCGGGTCATGCCCTCTTCTCACTGCTACCGTCAGGCAGGAGGTACAGAAGTCCCACACTGCCTGGTTCAGGAACAGCTACCTCCCTTCAACCATTCGGTTCTTGAGCCGACCTGCACCAACCGAACCCTACCTCAGCAATGGGACACTGTGGGCCACCTCTTGCACTGCCGTGGACTTGTCTCTGATAGGACGAGTTGGAATGGCTTAATGGGAACAGTTATCAGCACATTAATCTTCTTCGTGTGTGTAATAGGTTGTTACAGTGGTGAGATCTGCCCAGCAGACTGGACTTATACAAGAGGGATAAGAAAATCCAAGCTAACAAAACTTTGGTTGGACCACATTTGGAGTATTGTGTGCAGTTCTGGCCAACCCATTACAGGAAGGATGTGGAGGCTTTGGAGAGGGTGCAGAGGAGGTTCACCATGATGCTGCCTGGATTAAAGAGTATTAGCAATAAGGAGAGGTCGAACAAGGCCACAAGACAAAGGAGCAGAAGTAGGCCATTCAGCCCATCGAGTCTGCTCCATGAGCTAAACTAAAACTATTCCTATCTCGCCCCAATTTCCACCTTATCCCCATATCCCTTGATACCTTGACTAATTAGATACCTATCAATTTCCTCCTTAAATGCCCCCAATGACTGGGCCTCCACAGTTGTATGTGGCAAAGAATTCCATAAATCCATTACCCTCTGGCTAAAGAAATTTCTCTGCATCTCTTTACTAAACGGGTACCCTCTAATTCTAAGAGTGTGCCTTCTAGTCCTGGACTCACCCACCAAGGGAAACAGCTTAGCCACATCTACTCTGTCCAGTCCTTTCAACATTCGAAATGTTTCTCTGAGGTCCCCTCTCATTCTTCTGTACTCCAGTGAGTACAGTCCAAGAGCCGACAAACGCTCATCGTATGTAAGCCCTTTCATTCCAGTAATCATCCTCGTAAATCTTTTCTGAACGAAATTGGATTGTTTTCTCTGGAGCAGTGGAGGCTGAGGGGAGACCTGATAGAAGTTTATAAGGTTATGAGGGGCATAGATAGAGTAGACAGCTGGTATTTTTCTCCCCAGGGGTTGAAATGTCTAATACTAGAGGGTGTGCATTTAAGGTGAGAGGGGGAAAGTTCAAATGAGATGTGAGGGGCAAGTTTTACACAGAGCAGTGGGTGCCTGGAACGGGCTGCCAGGGGTGGTGGTGGTGGAGGCAGATACGATAGAGGCGTTTAACAGGCTCTTAGACAGGCAAGTGAATATGCAGAGAATGGAGGGATGTGGACATTGTGTAGGCAGAAGGGACTAGTTTAGTTAAGCATTTAATTACTAGTTTAATCAGTCCAGCACAACATCGTGGGCTGAAGGGCCTGTTCCTGTGCTGTACTGTTAATGTTTCAGATGAGCAACCCTGAGAAAGATACGTTAGTCTGGATAGCAGCGAAATGTGGGTGAATCCAAGGGGATTCTCCTGATTGGGTGAACACCCCCCTCACCTGCCGGCTCTTGCTCCACCCCTTTTACACTGGCCATCTCCCCTCTATCTTTCAGTCCAGGTGAAGGGTCTCAACTTGAAATGTCGACTGTTCATTTCCCTCCCCAGATGCTACCCGACCCACTGAGTTCCTCCAGCAGATTGTTACTCCAGATTCCAGTGTCTGGGGCCTTTCATGTCTCCATTACCCCTCTGGGTCAGTGAATCGGGATCAGAATTATCATCGCTGACTTATGTGACATGAAATTTATTGTTTTGTGGCATCTTGCTGTGTGCAAATTAGTCGCCATGTGCTACCCCAGTACTCCATTGGCTGTGACATCCTTTGGGATAGCTCAGGGCAGTGAGAATCGCTGCTGTATTGGGAGTGTCTTGCCATGGAGTGGATGCTTCATGGACAGAATGCTGCAGCAGTACTACCTTGTACCAGGAGATGGTGATGTTGCACCACAAACTGCTGGGCCCCACCTTTTAAAAGGGTGTTGAAACTCCTCTCTGTGCCTTCCCTTCCTGGCTACCTAGGTACCTTTACGAGGCAGACACACTGGATCGAGTGTGGGATAACGGCCGGTATCTTCAGAAGGGTAACGATTCATTAGACTTTATTGCAAGAACATTTGAATGCAAGAGTACAGACGTCTAAAACAGGGCAGAGGTAAGGTCACATCTAGAATGCTGTCTGTAGGTTTGGTCTCCCTACCTATTTATCTACTTGGGATAGGAGTACATCTAAAATTCATCACATTGATTCCTTGGATGGCAATGGGATGGAAGATATTATCCTGAGAGGAGAAATTAAGAACACTGGGACTTACTCCTATTTATTAATGATCATTTCTCTTGGTTTCGACAAACGAGAACTGATCTCTTCGGAACATCCAAATGAGGCTTGACAGAGAGGGCATTTTCCCTGGCTGGAGGGTTGAAGACCAGGGGTCACAGGCTCAGAATCGGGCCAGAGAGGAGAGGAAACGTCCTCAGCCAGTGAATCTTTGGACTTCTCTCCCCGTGAGGCTCAGTGGCTGCGTATATTCAGGACAGAGGTGGAGACACAAGAGGCTGCAGATGCTGGAATCTGGAGCAGCACACAAGATGGAAAGGGACGGTCGACATTTCGGGTCGAGACCCTTCACCTGGACTGTCAACCGTCCGTTTCCCTTCACAGATGCTGCCTGGCCCGCTGAGTTCCTCCAGCAGTTTGCTTATTGCTTCGGGACAGAGGTAATGGGTTCACTAGTGTCCAGGAATCGAGGGCTATGAGGATCAGTGCAGGAAAGTGGCCCTGTGACCTTACTGAATGGCGTAGCAGGTGTGACAGGCTGAATGGCCTACTCCTGCTTTCCCATTTTGTTCCCTTACAACATAGGAGGCCATTTGCCCCATCAAATGTATGCCATCTCACAAAACTATCCCTCCCCCCACTTATTTCGCTATACGCTCTCAGCTGGCCCATTAACATCCACTGATATCCCCACCACCCACATGCTGGGGACAATTCACAGCGGCCAATTCACCCACTGGCCCTGCACGTTGTTGGGACATGGGAGGAAACCAGAGCACCTGGGGAAAATGCACGCGGTCACAGGGAGAACGTGCTTCCATTACTTACGTAGGGGTACAGATATAATGAGAAAGAAATGCAGAGGTGATCCAGACACAGAGCACATCATGTACCTGCAGTCACTAATTCACAGCTTGACACAGGTTGCAGGTCCCAACACAGACAGGTGGGCTTCTGTCCCCTTTCCTCTGCCCACTCCGAACTCTCAAAGGCTTCTGACCCAGCTGCTGCTGTAGTTCTACGTCAGTCTGAGTTATCTGGAACCTGTGACCGTCTGCCATGCAGTGCTTCTGTTGTGAGTCAGTGTGTGGGGTTAGGGCATCAGAGCAGGAACTGCAAGCTGCTCTCTATGCATTAGCAAAGCTGTAGCCTTGCAACTGGTGCTCACATACCTGAGAGGGCAGCTCAGTGCTGGTGTTTCACATCACAGAACAGGTTTTGATCTCAGTAACAGAGTGGACCACGTACTCCCAAAATCAGACACAGAGTGAAGCTCCCTCTACACCATCCCATCACACACCCCCAGGGTCAGACACAGAGTGAAGCTCCCTCCACACCGTCCCATCACACACCCTCGGGGTCAGACACAGAGTGAAGCTCCCTCAGCATTGTCCCATCACACACTCCCGGAGCGAGGACACTGTTTCAGACAGGAGGAGAATCAGAGAGGGGCTTCAGAGGAAGATAACCACTGTGTCAATGTTTATTGGGTGCAGGGTTACAATCACAACATCTGTTGACTGTGACAGTGCTAAACATGATCCAGGACCTATTCTCACTCGAACAGTCTGGTCAAGACCCCTGGATGATAGGAAGGAAACGTCAGGCAACCCCCACCTAGCCTGCATGGAAAGACAAGCAGAGACTAGTGTTGCTTAATCTCAGGACATCCCAGATGCTTCCCAACTAATGGGCTGCTGTTACAATGTGGAATGCAGCAAGCTCCCTCAAACAGCAAAGTCAGAATGGCCAGATTGCTTATTGAAGACAAAGAGTGTTCATCAAGGGATAAAGTGGCCAGGACACTGGGAGCAAGTCACAGCTCTTTTTCAGAACACCAGCAACGATCAAACTCAGAGTGGATGGAACATCTGTAGAAAGACAGCACCTCTGATGGTGATGCACTCTCCCAGTCCTGCGCTGTGGTGTCTGTGAGATCTTGTACACAAACAGCTCGAGGGGGATTTGAACCCATGACCTGTCACACAACCAAGTCACAGATGACTGGTTGTTAACAGTGGTGCAGTGGGTAAAGCTTCTGCCTCCCAGCTCCAGCAACGCCAGTTCAATCCTGACCTCTGGTGCTGTGTGTGTGTGTGTGTGTGTGTGTGTGTGTGTGTGTGTGTGTGTGTGTGTGTGTGTGTGTGTGTGTGTGTGTGTGTGTGTGTGTGTGTGTGCGCACCTTCTCCCTGTGCTCCAGTTTCCTCCCACATCCCAATGTTGTGTGGGGTCAGTGTAAATTGCCCCCCAGTGTGTGTATAGGTGAGGGGTAGAATCGGGGGGGGGGGGGGGGGGGGAGTTGATGGGAATGTGGGGAGAATAAAATGGGATTAATGCGGGGTCAGTGTTGATAGTCGGCACGGACTCGATGGGCTGAAGGGCTTGTTTCTGTGCTGGATCTCTTGGGGAAATACAGGAGACAGGATGGTCAAAGCCACAGGTTCGAGGAACATCTTAAAGAGGAGAGGGAGAGAGGGGGTTGTTGACGGAGGGGTTTCTGGGAGCTCGGAGCCCTCGGGGAAGGGCGGCCCAAAGTGGAGGGAGGAGACCTGCGGATGAGCAAGGGGTCGGAATGACAGGAGGGCAGAGATTCCGGAGGGTCATGGGAATCGAGGAGCAGGGTGAAGCCATCGTGAGATCTGAGGTGGGTGAGAATCTCCCAGAGCTGGGCTGGAGGGGGAGCTGTGAATGGCTGGTGAGCACGTGCGCTGAGGGGTGAATGGGTCTGGGTGTGGGAATCACTCCCAAGCACTGGGTCGATATACAGCAAACAACCCTGTCATACAGTCACACAGCACAGAAACAGGCCCTTCAGCCCATTGAATCCATGCCGGCCATCAACCACCCATTTACACCGATCCTATTTTATTCTTCCCGCATTCCCATCAACTCCTCCCAGATTCTACCCCTCACCCACACACCGGGGGCAATTTATGGGGGCCAATGAACCCATCGACCCCCACGTCTTGTGGGAGGACTCAGGGGAAACCCATGCACCCACAGGGAGAACATGCAAACTCCACACACACACACACACACACACGCGCGCGCGCGCACACAGCGCCAGAGGTCGGGATCGAACCTGGGATGCTGGAATCATGGGGTGGTGACTCTACCCACTGCGCCATCCTGAAGCCACAGAGAGGAGGTTTGCTGGTGTTGGCCTCTATCAGACCATGCCTGAGGTGGTGAGATCACAAAAATACGTAAGCTCTGGGCCCTGTTCGTAGGTTCAGAACAGATCGATACTGACTGAACACTCCTTAAGGGCAAGTGTGTGAGGGACCTGACCTCCAGCAACTTACAAGGGGAGAGAGATGAGACAGACAAACTCAGATGAGCCAAGATATAGAAGGTTACAGACATAGTGCTGGTAAATGGGATTACTATTGATAGATACTTGATGGTCAGCATGGATATGATGGGCTGAAGGGCCTGTCACTGTGCTCTATGATTCTACGTGGCCAATCTGATGCTTGGAGAGAAGGCCACTCAGTTCTTTCTCACCTTTACAAGCCCCTCAGGCACCCCAAATGCTTTGAAAATCAGAATAAATAACTGCAGATGCTGGAAATCTAAACTAAACCCAGCAAGTACTGCAAACCTCGGCAGGTCAGGCAGTGTCTGTGGAGGGAGAAACGTTTCACGTTTCTGCTCCTCTCTCCACGGACACTGCCTGACCTGTTGGGTGTTTCCGGCATTTTCCCGTTTCTTCCCAGGAAGGTTCTGCAGCCGGCGAGGTACTTTTGAAGGGCGTCACTGTTGCGATGTGGGAAACCGGTCGGCTGGGGTTGGCACAGCAAGATCCCACAGACGAGCGATGGGATGAGCACCGGTCTCGGCGCCATGGGGATGGCTTCCCCGTTCTGTTTCCAACACGTCGGAGAGAGTCTTGGTTTAGCTCCTGCAGTACTGCCTGGGGTTAGCCCAGGTTCGCTGCTCTGGTCTCCAGCATGGAATTAAAACCTGGGAGAAGGTGGGAGAGAAAGCGACCATACAAAACGGGAAGGGAGACTTTCACAGACACCACCCCCCACCCCCACTTCAGACCAACGTTGACTCCCTAGGAGGGGGTTCAGGCCTGGGAAGGGTGGCTCCATCCGACTATACGCACCCTGTCATCTAGTGGTCACTGTCTGCATTCTGATGGGTTATGTAACAGGTGACAGGTGGCAAATCACAACCTGGGATCTAATCCAGGGGTTCGGAGGTTTATAGATAGAATAACAGATCCCCGGGAGTGGGTTACAGGCTGGGATCAAATCCAGGGGCTCAGTGGGTTTATATATAGTATAACAGATCTCCGGGGCTTACAGAATGGAACATGATAGAGGGGTTTATAAACATACTAACAGATACCTGGGCAGCTGGAACACTAGTGGTTTGCTTTTACCAACACCTACCACCCTTCACGGAGTGGTGTTGGTGGATGGCACAGAGGATAAAGGGATGGGGTGCTATGTAATACATGAAGGTTGTGGGGCATTGTGTGGTCAGGGAGGGTGGCTGCGATGTAATAGGGAACTGTGGGCTGGAGGTGGGGAGCAGTGTGCATTATCACCTAAGCCTAATTTGGGAGCTGACGTTGTCAGAAGGTTCAGAGATAAACTCACGACCCAAGCGGACACTCTTACAGTAACGGGCTTAGAGAGGACCTTATTCAGAGGAGAACTGTTCTGGTGGAGCCACTCAGAGGGAGAGCTCTCCCCAGTGTTTCAGCAGCAATATAAAGGAAGAATAGTTTGGAGACACAGGAGACTGCAGACACTGGAAGCTAGAGTGACCAACGATCTGCTGGAGGAACTCAGCAGGTCGGGCAGTATCTGTGGGGGTGGGGAGAGGAATTGCCAACGTTACGGGTCAGAAACCCTGCACCAGGGCTGGATTGTCGATAGATTAGGGTTGTTGTGTCTCACTGAGGCACTGCCAGAGGCATCTGTCTTTTAGAGGGGTTAAACCAAAGACAGACTGGCCTCAGGGACGGATGCAAAAGATAATTGGCACTGAAAGAAAAATGTTTCATTCCACACCCATTGTGTGGCAAAGCCTTTCACCACCGCCAATCGAGTCGCTCTGTAGAGCGAGAAGCATGATCTCGTTAGAGGGGAAAGCCAGCAGGGACAAATGTGGGTCCTTAACAGACGGGGACTGGAGAGATTATAATGGGGGCAGAGGAACTGAACCAGGTCTCGGTGCCTGTCTTTGTGGAAAATACCCTGCAGAACTGGAGCTGTGGGAATGAGGAACTGAAGGGTATCAGCTGGTGAGGCAGAAAGCTGGTTAATGCCAAGGAGCCAATGGTGCACATCCCAGAGTTTTGGAAGAGGTGGGGTTAGAGACAGTGGGTGCATCATCATGGAGATACAAGAGGCTGCAGATGCTGGAATCTGGAGCAAAGATAAAACAAGTTAATGGAGGAACTCAGCGGGTCAGGCAGCATCTGTGGAGGGAGATGGAAAGGCGACGTTTGACCCTTCCTTTACACATGCTGCCTGGCTCGCTGAGTTCCTCCAGCAGTTGCTCTGATGTATTATCAGGATCTTCCAAGATCCTGGAATGACTTCTGTGGGTTGGAGGGTAGGGAATGTGACTCCCACTATTTACAGAGGGAAGGAGAAATTAGGGGAGTAACTAGTTAGCTTAACATCAGTTGGGAAAATGTTGGGATTTATACTGCAAGGTTGCAAGAGTAAAACATCCAGGTGAGAATGATACGACTGCACAGAGTGAGCATGGAAAGTATGCTTGACCAGTGTGGCGTTCTCCCAGGATGTGACCGGTAAGGATAGAGGGCGAGTCGGTGGATGTGGAGACTGTGGCAGATGCAATATAACGTGGGAAAATTGGGGTTATCGAGAAGCAGTGTTTTTTTTTAAATGGCGAGGGTTTGGGAGACGTTTTTGTGCTGAGGTCACGTCGCTGGGAGCCAGCAATGCAGGTGCAGTGAGCGGTTGAGTAGGGTTTGAGTTCAGAAATGGAGGTGTCTTACTGCGGGTTGTACAGAGACCACTTCTGGAGCACTGCAGACACTTTTGGTCTCCCGATCCAAGAGCGGATTTACGTGTCACAGAGGGAGTACAGCGAAGATTCACCAGAGTGGTTCCAGGGATGGTGGGTCTCCCATGTGGAACTGTATTCTCTAGAGTTTAGAGAAAGCTCCATGGGCTGAATGCAGGGTGTTTCCCCTGTCTGTGAAGTCCAGGACCGGGGGTCACCATCTCAGGGTAAGGGGTCGGCCGGCTAGTACTGAGATGACGAGAAACTCCTTCACTCAGAGGGCGGGGAATCTTTTGAACTCCCAACCTTGGAGGGCTGTGGAGGTTCAGTCACCGAGTTCGCTCTAAACGGCTCTGGGGATCGGGTGATCAGGTTATTGTTGGATTGACACCCGCGGGATCTTGCTGTGCCCCGTCCCCCACGCTGCGGAGTGAGAGACTCGGGACAACCCGCCCCCCCCCCTCTCTCTCACCGACCAGCCGCGGGAGGGCTCGGCGTTCCCCGGCAGTAGCAGGTCAGAGAGGGTGCGGGAATCCAGAGTCCCGTCCTTTGCTGCAAACCGCTCCCCCTCGTTCGCTTAAACTCTCGCTAAAGTTCAGACGCATCGGAAACATTCCAACGCCCGGACTGTCTCTCACCCCGCCTCCGCCAGACTGTGTTTTCAGGTGCAGTCCCGGGACAGGCAGAGCAACAGACAAAATGTCTTGAAAGAGAGATACAAAGACCCAGCTGCCTGTACCCCATCCCACACTACACACTGACAAACAGACAGACACAGACGGAGTATGGGGACGGCGCGGCTCCAGGAACCCGGGTTCGATCCCGACCTCCGGTGCTGTCTGTGTGGAGTTTGCACGCTCTGCCTGTGACTGGGTGGGTTTCCCTATACACCGTGGCCGCTGTGAATTGCCCCTAATGTGTGTGTAGGTGAGGGGTAGAATCTGGAGTGGGGGGAGGGAGGGAGTCGATGGGACTGTGGGGAGAATCAAATGGGATTTAGTGCAAATGGGTTTTCCAGCACGGATTCAGCGGGCCGAAGGGGCTGTCTACCTGAATGTCAACCAATCCCTCCACCGCGACAACCCCATTCTTTACCCTTCACCTGCGGACACGCCGGTCTTTGGTGCAGAGGTTGGGAAGAGCACCCCCTCGCCACTCATCTCTCCCTCCCTCCCTCCCACCCCAACCCTCCCACACTCCCCGGCCCGGATCACTCACGGTTGAGCGGCGGATCGGTACCTTGGCGAGAGCCGACCGGAGGAGGAAGAGTGCGAGCTGGAAGTGCAGGATGGTCAGAGCCGAGGGCAGATCCATCTCTTCAGCAGCCCGGGCGCAGGAAGAGTTGGGGAGGGGAGGGAGTAGGGGGTGGTGGTGTGGGGGAACCACCCCCGCCACCTCCTTACCGCGGGCTCCGGGCTGTACACTCCATGTCCCGTCCAGCGGTGCACCCTGTCCTGGGAGAGCGTGTGTGTGTCTCTCTCTCCTCCTCCCACCCCGTTATTCCTCAGACGAAGGCGGCTGGGGGTCCGAGAACGGTGCAATCCCGAGGATATCACCCCCTCCTCAGTGTCCAAGGAGAACGCCCCGTCCGTGCAAGGATTTCCCTTCAGGTTCTACAACCGTACCACCGCCACTCTCGCTCCGCTTACACACAAACCCAGGCTTTTTCCACTGGCCTCCGGCTCATGTGACTAATATGGGTAGATGGGTAACCCTTTCCTCCCCGGGACGGGGGTGGGGTGGCTGGGGGTGTTGTTGCAGACTCCGGCTCTCGGACGCGCACGGGAAGTTCAGGGATTGGACGCGCTCACCAACTCGCTCCCACCCATTCTGAAATGCGTCCTTCCCCCTCCCCTCCCCCGGCCGCTGTCAGGCACTCCCTCTATCCCGAGACACGCGTCCAGTCTGCGCTGAGGCTGTGCAGCCGCGGACGGAACTGGTGTGTCTGTGCCAAGTCAATGAACGGCAAGCAAGCTGTGGCTGTTCCTGATAACCTGCGCTGTGATTCCCACTGTAAGATCCAGGGCTGTGACTCTCTGTCCCAACAACCGGTGCTGATTCCTTCTCTCAATAACCAGTGATGAGACTCCCTCCCAACATTCAGTGCTGTGATGCTCTGTCCCCACGAAACTGTGTTTTGATTCTCTGTCCTCAGCTACTAAGTGCTGGATTGACTGCCCCAACCACCAGTGTGAATACACCATCTCAATAACCAATGCTGTAACTCTCTGCCTCAATAATGTATGCGTTGGTTGCCTGTCCCCAGTAACCAGTGCTGTGTCTCTGTCCAATGAACAGTAGCATGATTCTGTCCCCAATAATCAGTGCTGTGATTCTCTGTCCTCAATCATCAGTGCTGTGATTCACTGCCAAAATAACCAGTGCTGTGATTATCTGACCTATATTCCAGTGCTATGATTCAGTCATCAATATCTAGTGTTGTGATTCACTGCCACCAATATACAGTGCTGTGATTCATCGCCACCAACATCCAGTGCTATGATTCACTGTCCCCAATATCCATTGCTGTCTTTTTTCTGGACTCTCTATCCCAATATCCAGCAATTCCGTGTCCCAATAACAAGCATTGTGATTCTCTGTCCCCAATAACCAGTTCAGTGATTCGCTGTTCCAATATCCAGTTCAGTGATTCTCAGTCCCAATGTCCAGTGAAGTGATTCTCTGTGCCAATCACGTGTTGTGGTTCTTTGTCCCTTATATCCAGTGCTGTGATTTTGTCCCTTATATCCAGTGCTGTGATTTTGTGCCAAGAACCAGTGCTGTGATTCTGTCCAAATATCCAGTATGCTGTGATTCTCTGTTCCGATAACCAGTGCAGTGATTCATTTTCAATATCCAGTTCTATGACTTGCTCTTCCTAATAATCAGTGCTTTGATTCTCTGTCCCAATAAACAGTGTTGTGACTCTCTGTCTCCAGTTCCTTTGACGCTCCGTGGTTCCCTTCCCCTGCTTGTGCTGAGTGTTCCTGCCTATTTCTGGTCCTTGTCTGTCAGCTGCCTCACTGGTTTCTCTTCCCAGCATTGGCTTGTGGCTGTGGATTTGATACTGACTCCTCCAACAGATGGCGTTTACACATGCTGCTCTGGGAGATCAGCAAGTCTCTGCTGCCCAATCTACTCTCCCCCCACCTCTCCTGCCTCTGCTCGTTGGGGGGAAATCCAGCCAAACTCCTTCATGCCAGCATCTTTACTTTCTTAGGAGGTTAAGAAGGTTCGGCTTGTCACCGAACACTCTAACAAAATTTCTACAGATGTGCCATTGAAAGTATCCTGACTGGTTGCATCACGGTCTGGTACACAATTCGAATGCACAGGAATGTAAGAAGCTGCACAGAGTAGCGGACTCAGCCCAACACATCACGGGCACATCCCTCCCCACCATCGGGACCATCTACAGGAGGCGCTACCTCAAGACGGCAACATCCATCATCAAAGATCCCCACCATCCGGGCCGTGCCATCTTCTCGCAGCTCCCATCGGGCAGGAGGTACAGAAGCCTGAAGTCCCACACCACCAGGTTCAGGAACAGTGACTTCCCTTCAACCATTTGGTTCTTGAACCAAATGGCACAAACCTAATCACTACCTCAGTACAGCAACACTGGGAACACTTTGCACTACAATGGACTTTTCTTTGTTCTGATTGTGTTCTTTCTTGTAAAAATCGGCCTGTGATGCTGCTGCAAGTAAGTTTTTCATTGCACCTGTGCACACATGTACTTGTTCATGTGCCAATAAACTCAACCTTGATTTTGACTTTGAACCCTGGGAGTGTGTGATGGGACAGTGTGCAGGGAGCTTCAACCTGTGTCTGACCCCGGGCGTGTGTGATGGGACCGTGTAGAGGGAGCTTCACTCTGTGTCTGACCCTGGGAGTGTGTGATGGGACGGTGTAGAGGGAGCTTCATCCTGTGTCTGGCAATAAACTTGACTTTGACTTTGACACCTTCCGGCCACCACTGTGATCTGTAACTCTGGACAGTTGGACCGTCTGGTACCGTCCTCCTCCAGAGGGCAAGTTCCTTTGCAAACTCAGACCTTACCATCCACATTTTTTAATTGCATTGACATTCTGGTCTCGACAGGGCTGTGGGGCACTGATATCTATTTGTAATGACACTTCCTTTGATAGCTTTACTGTCTATTTTTTTTACTGTGGTTAAATCTTACCATGGTCCACCTCTGGGAAGTTCTCTTTAAGAGTTTGTTTAGCTGTCCTGAAAAAGGAAGTTTTTCATTGCACCTGTGCATACATGTACTTGTGCATATGACAATAAACTTGACTTCGACTTTAGTGAAATGATCTGTATGGATGGCATGCAAAACAGAGTTTTTCACTGTACCCCGGTACATGTGACAGTTATGACAGTATGGACACGTCAGGCCGAAGGGGCTGTTTCCATGTGGTGTGACTATGACTATCAACCAGTGGACATTGTGAGAGGTTGGTATCACAGACCAAGCCACTTTGACCTGATGCTGACACTTACAAGACCCACAGAGTCGCTCCAGGGAAGAGGCAACAGGGTTGATCCCGGCTTCCAGAGGGAGTTCTCCAGCTTTCACAGAGAGTAGTAAGTACCAAGGGAAGGTGAACCAGGATCAATTCTTTCACCAGGAGGGCACAGTGCCGTTGTGGTGGGCACACTATGTGTTTCTATTGTTGGCCTGAATCAATCCTAATACACAGCAAGTGAACACCATTCAATCAGGTGAAAAGCTCCCTCTGAACTACCACAGCAAGTACCACAGGGGTTACATACAACCTCCCTCCACATTGCTCCATCATATACCCCTGGGCCAGATGCAGGACAGGTTAGGTACAGCCTGAAGCTCCATGTGACTAGTTCTGACAAATACCCCCCAATATGGGTGAGAAATGCACCATCCCATAAAACACACCAGGGGCTGGACCAGGGTGGGATGTGGATGTGTAAAAAGGGTTAGATACAGAGAAGTGCTCCCTCTAATCTGCCCCATCAAACAAGGACTGTAGAGGCTAGACAGGGAGTAAAGCTCCCTCTATACTGTCCTGTCATGCACTCCCAGGTGAAGGACAACAAGGGTTACTACAGAGTAAAGCTCCCTCTACACTGCCCTACCAAACATTCCCAGGGCAGAAAAGGCATGGGTTAGACACAGAGTAATGCTCTCTCTACACTTTTCCACCAAACACTCTCAAGGCATGGACAGCACCAGTTAGGTATCAAGCTCTCTCTATACTGTCCCTTCAAACATTCCCGGGGGAAGGACAGCACAGGTTAGAGAAAGAGTACAGCACCTTCTATACTGTCTCGTCACACATTCCCAGGTCAGGGATCTCAAGGGTTAGGTATAGAGTAAATCTCCCTCTACAATGTTCCATCAAACACTCCCTGGGCAGAGACAGCAGGGGTTAGGTATAGAGTAGAGCTCCCTCTACAATGTCCCATCAAACACTCCCTGGGCAGAGATGGCATGGGTTAGGTATTGAGTGAAGCTTCCTCTACACTGTCCCATCAGTCACTCCCTGAGCAGAGACAATATGGATTAGATGTAGAGTGAAGCTCCCTCTACACTGTACAACCAAACACTCCATAATATATGGAGTAAAGATTCTTCCGCATTGTCCTGTCACACACTCCACAGTAGGCATGCTCTGAGCTTGACCCTATGGACAGGGCTCTGCCCCGTCTGGTTAATGTATAACGCCAGCTCAGCCTTTGAAGTGAGGTGGTTCAATGTTTGATCTTTGACTCCTGCCGCCACCTTTGAGATGGTTCGTTGCATATGGGTCAGAGGGTCAGCTAGATAGTCTGTTTGCTATTTGCTATTTTGAGGGCCCATCGAACATGAACGTTTGCAGTTAATGGGCAAGACGAGACACCTGCTCCAGCAAGCCTGCACTGCCACAATGAACAATACTTCCACCTAACCCCCCTGCCTGCATCCCCCACTCACCCCGACCCTGCCGTCAGAGAAAAATAATCCCAGTGGCAATAAAAATCTTCGTGGTTCCTCACCAATTCACTTTTCAATCTTATCCCAGTGTAGGAGATGGCAAGGACCAAATGTCCTCTTATGAAGACACTTACCTTCTGTCCTGCCCAGCTCCCCAACCTGAAGGGAACGCAGAGAGTTAGCATCCACCACCGGAGAACAGATCTCCAAACGTCACACAGAGCTGTCACTGGAGATATCCTTGTGGATGTTGGCTGTGATGCTCCCTCAGTTCGAAGTTTTGGCTCTGTATGGAGTATGTTCTCACAGGTTCAGGAACTCTCTGCATCTGCAGAGAGATTTAACACCCCTTAGGATCTGACGAATGTCTCTCTTTTATAATATCTTGTTAATCAGTAATGTGACCCGGGGGCACTCAGACTCGGTGGGAGTACCGGACTCTCTCATCTCATGTTGTGCAAATCTCTCCAATCTTTTTGATGCTGGATTCAGCTGAGATGTGACCAACTGTAACAGATAAACCGGTTTCACAATCTTCCAGAGCACAGGAGGCTGTTTGACTCAGCGCGCTTCTTTCTAAGCTTCCCTTGCACTCATTGAAAAACTGTTGCCCAGAGCTTGGTCCTACGTGGCTTTGCCCTCCGCTACCTTCTCCAAGCTTTCGAAGCCTCTGTGCTCCTTCAATTCTGGTTTCGAGTGTAACATTGATTTCCACCCTCAGCAGTCCCGCCTCTAGTTGTCTGGCCCCAAACTCCCTTTGCCTCCTAAACTTCTATCTTTTTCTTTAAGCTGCTTCTTCAAACTCACTACATGAGTTTCTGCCAACTGATTGTCCAGAAATCCTGCTTGTCTGGCATCTGGCTTCCCGGATTCCCTTTCTGACCAGAGCCCCAATTTTTACACTCCTTTTAAACAGTCTGGGGCCCTGTTTTCCATGCTCCCTTTAAACTCACCGTGTTCACTGGAAAGTTTATCATGTCATTGTACAACATCTAACATGTCACTTACACTACATTATAGTGTCACTGTATAACATCAAGTGAATTTAAAACGTAGATACAAGAGGCTGCAGATGCTGGGATCTGGAGCAACAAGCAATATGCTGGAGGAGCGTCACGTCCTGATGCAGGGTTTCAAGCTGAAACGTCGACAATTCCTTTCCTCCCACAGATGCTGCTCGACCCACTGATTTCCTCCAGTAGATTGTTTGTGGCTCTGAACTTAAAATGTTTTTGGATATTATCCAATAGTCTGCTAGTCCGGCACCACCAAAATCATGAGTTATTAGAGATTTGCTGTACTTGTTTACAATAATGTTCCTGTAAAGAGGCTTGGAATGTTTTACAACATCAGATGCGTTTCTTCAAAGGGGAAAGGCATGGCAGAGGGGTGGACTGGCTTGGGAATGGGATTCCAGAGGCTACGACAGGGAGCTGAAGCCACAGATGCCTATGGTGGAGAAAGTCAGGGCTGAGGTGAGAAGAACAAACACTTGGGCAAAGCACTTAGGCATCACCTGCCTCCCATGCGACCTACGAACGCCCCCGACCCTCAGCAGGCCTGTGAGAGAGTGGGAGTATGAGGTGTGGAGGATGTTTATTGTGAAACGCAGGTCTGGTGCACTTGTGTGGCTTACAAGAGGCGGACGCAGGGGCAGAGGGAGGAAATGAATTCAGATTGCACTGAAATATTTCAAACCTCATCAGTTTTTGCCATTAGAATCTGGGCTGGAGATCAAAAAGAAGCAAGAATGAGCCCTTCTTGGCTTATTGAGGACAAGACCCTCTCAATACTCTGACTGCAAAAGTAAATTTTCTCAGCTATGATTTAACAGTATTTCCTCTCTCTCTCCCCACCCCATCCCAGCCAATTCCCTGTCTTGAAAGTCTTGTCATTTGGCAAATACAATGTCTTTTATTGTCTCGTGTTGTACAAATTTGAGACGTCTACTTGCCAATAATAGAAAGACATACTAGCATTTCCATAGCACTTTCAGGAAGCATCAAAGTGCTTCCCAGCCAAGAAGTATTTGGTAAGTATGGTTACTGTTATGTCAGAAACGAGCCACCAATTTACACTCAGCAAGCTCTTGGATGCTAAGGGATCACCTGCTTTCAGAGATGTTGGTTGGGTTCAACCACTGGGTTCTTGAACCAGCTGGCACAACCCTAATCACAACAGTTTAGCAACACTATGATCACTTTGCATTAACAAGGACTTTTTTTGTTGTTCTGACTGTGCTCTTTCTTGTAAAAATCATATTTAATTTCTGTTTAATTTCTGTTTTTCTTGAGAATGCTGCTTCTATGATGCTCTGTGCCTGTGATGCTGCTGTAAGTTTTTCATTGCACTTGTGCACACATGGACTTGTGCATATGACAATAAACTCAACTTTGACTTTGAACATGAGAAGAGCAGAAGCAGACCACATGATCTCTCGAGCCTGCTCTGTTCAATAAGATCATGAGTGATCTGACCTGTAGCCCTCACTCCACTTCCCACCTGATCCCCGTCACCCTCGATTCTCCTGTTGTCCAGAAATCGATCTGTCTCAACCTTGAACATAATCATTGACTGAGAATCCCATGAGAGAAGGAACTTGTCCTCATCTGACTTACAAGAGCTGTGTGCAATTCTGGTCATCCCATTACAGGAAGGATGTGGAGGCTTTGGAAACGGTACAGAAAATGTTTACTAGGACGCTGCCTGGATTAGAGGGCATGAGCTACGAGGGGAGGTTGGATGAACTTGGGTTGTTTTCTCTGGAGCAGCGGAGGCTGATGGGAGACCTGATAGAGGTAAATAAAATAAAATTAAATTAAATTTTATTTACAGCGTGGTAACAGGCCCTTCTGGCCAAACGAGTCCGCGCCATCCATTTTAAATCCATATTAACCTACCCGTATGTCTTTGGAATGTGGGAGGAAACCGGAGCACCCAGAGGAAACCTACGCAGACACAGGGAGAATGTACAAACTCCTTACAGACAGCGATGGGAATCAAACCCCGACCGCTGGTGCTATAATAGCGTTGCACTAACCACTACGCTACCGTGCTGCCCAAGAAGCATGCATAGGGTAGACAGTCAGAATCTTTATTCCAGGGTAGAAGTGTCAAATACTAGAAGGACATGCATTTAAGGTGAGAGGGGGAAAGTTTAGGGAGATGTGTGGGGCATATTTTTTACAGAGCGAGTAGCAGGTGCCTGGAATGGGCTGCCAGGGGTGGTGGTGGAATCAAGGTCAAAGTCAAGGTCAAGTTTATTGTCATATGCACAAGTACATGTATGTACAGCTGCAGTGAAAAACTTCCTTGCAGCTGCATCACAGGCACAGAGCATCAGATAAACAGCATTCACAAGAAAAGCATAAATCATACACAATTTTTACAAGAAAGAACACAATTAGAACAAAAAAAAATGATGTCTATTTTAGTGTAAAGTGATCGAAGTGGTTATAGTGTTGCCAAACTGTAGTGATTAGGGTTGTGCTGGTTGGTTCAAGAACCGAATGGTTGAAGGGAAGTAGCTGTTCCTGAACCTGGTGGTGTGGGGACTTCAGGCTTCTGTACCTCCTGCCCGATGGGAGCTGTGAGAAAATGGCACGGCCCGGATGGTGGGGATCTTCAATGATGGATGTTGCCTTCTTGAGGCAGCTCAATACAATAGTGTCAGATACAACAGTAGTGTTTAAGAGGCTTTTAGATAGACACATGAATATGCAGTAAATGGAGGGATAGGGATCATATGCAGGCAGAAGAGATTTAGTTTAATTTGGCATCGTGTTCAGCACAGACATGGTGTGTAGTTCTGCATTGTTCAATGTTCTAAGGATGACCCCTCATTGCGAGACCATGCCCTTCATTTTTGATCCCCCTTCCAAAGGTAACATGTTCTCAGCACCTCCCATCTTATATGTATCAATGAGATTCCCTCACATCCAGTTGATCTCCGGAGACTATAGACTCATTCAGCTCAACCTTTTCCTTTAGGATAAACAAAGCTTTTTTTTCCTATTTGTTTACTTCTCTGGATGTGGGAATCATTAGGGAATATCCTGCAGTTATTACCTTTCCCTAACTGCTCTCAAGAGAGAGTGGCAGTGAGTTGCCTTCTTGAACTGCAGCAGTAATGTCGTACTTATGCTACAGTTAAACGGCTTGCTGGGTTACGTCAGAGGCTGATTAAGAGTTCAGCACATTGTTGTGGGTCTGGGGTCACATACAACCAGGTAATTTTTCCTACTCTGATTTTCTACTCTGATGAACATTATGAGATGGGATTTTAATGACAATCTGGTAGTTAGCATTATTGAAACTAGATTTTTTTAATTTCAAATGATTTGAAACCTTTCCCTTGGGATCCTTTATAACTCAGGGCAGACAGGGCCTTGGTTGAAGTTGCAAGATCACACCTCTGACAGTATAGCAATTCCTTAAGAGTTCTATTCTCAAGTGTTACCGAGACTGGAGGAGTTGAGTTATAAGGGGAGACTGGACAGGCTGGGACTGTTTTCCCTGGAGCGAAGAAGGCTGAGGGGTGACCTTATAGAGGTTTATAAAACCATGAGGAGCACAGATAAGGTGGATGGTCACAGTCTTTTCCCTGGGGTAGGGGAGTCTTAAACTACAGGGCATAGTAGCATGTACAGGGTACAGTGGTAGTACAGGGTAAAGAGCTGGTCATTGACTTCAGAAAGGGAGGCAGTGAACACGCTCCTGCTTACCTCAATGTGCTGATTTCAAGAGGGTTGAGAGCTTCAAGTTCCTGGGAGTAAACATCACCAATAGCCTGTCCTGGTCCAACCATGTAGATGCAATGGCCAAGAAGGCACACTAGTGCCTCTACTTCCTCAGGAGGCTAAAGAAATTCAGCATGTTCCCATTGACCCTCACCAATTTTTACATATGCACCGTAGAAAGCATCCTACCCGGATGTGTCACGGCTTGGTACGGCAATTACTTTGCCCGAGACCGCAATAAACCGCAGAGAGTTGTGGACACCTCAGCACATCATGGACACCAGCCTCCCCTTCATGGACTCTGTCTACACTTCCCACTGCCTCGGTAAAGCAGCCAGCGTAATCAAAGACCCCTCCCACCCCGGACATTCTCTCTTCTCCCCCCTCCCATCGGGCAGCAGACACAAAAGGCCTGAAAGCACGTACCACCAGGCTCAGGGACAGCTTCTATCCCACTGTTATAAGACTCTTGAATGGTCCCCTTGTACAATAAGATGGACTCCTCACCTCGCTATTTACCTCGTCATGGCCTTGCACCTTATTGTCTGCCTGCACTGCACTTCCTCTGAAACTGGTAACACTTTATTCTGCATTCTGTTATTGCTTTTCCCTTGTACTACCTCGATAAGATAAGATCTTTATTAGTCACATGTACATCGAAACACACAGTGAAATGCATCTTTTGCGTAGTGATTTTGGGGGGCAGCCCGCAAGTGTCGCCACGCTTCCAGCGCCAACATAGCATGCCCATAAATTCCTAACCCGTACGTCTTTGGAATGTGGGAGGAAACCGGAGCACCAGGAGGAAACCCACACAGACACGGGGAGAACGTACCGATGTACTGATATAATGAAATGATCTGTATGGACGGCATGCAAAACAAAGTTTTTCACTGTACCTCGGTACATCTGACAATAATAAACCAATTTACCAGTTTACCATAGGTTTAAGGTGAGAGGGCAAAGATTGAAAGGGGATCTGAGGGGTAACTTTTCACGCAGAGGGTGGTGGGTGTATGGAACGAGCTGCCAGAGGAAGTGCTAGAGGCAGGTACAATTACAATGTTTAAAAGACATTTGGACAGGTACATGGCTAGGAAAGGTTTAGTGGGATATGGGCAAAACGCAGGCAAATGGGACGAGCTCAGGCACCTTGCTCGGCATGGATGAGTTTGGCCGAAGGGCCTGTTTCCATGCTGAGTAACTCTATGACTATGACTCAAGCTTTTGAGTGGAGTTTGAAAGTGCAGCCTTCTGACCCAGGGCTGAGAAAGCAATCAACTGAGTCAAAGCTGACTTTGTGTGAGGCATGTTATAAATGTTCCTTGTCAGTTAATGGGTCCAAGGTGTCACTGTGATTAGGTAAAGATCGCTTATGTTCCTTTCCCCATCATTGGATCTCTCACTACCTACAGTCTGTCAACCATGTCCTTCAGGAATACATGGTGGTGATGCTGAGCCAACCTTGGCGAGGGGCATTTACGGAGATACCCTGATCCATTATCTGGGTCAGCAAAGTAAGAAGTTGTCAACAGCAGGTTTCCTTGCCCATGAAGGTGTAAGATCCAGACTCAATCATTTAATTAACTGAATTGAAATTCTCCACCTGTCATGTTGGGATTGAAACCCTCTTCTTTGAATCAATATCCATTTTGATACCACCCCCTTTCAGAGTTCCTATTAGATCTTCTTCAGTCACCTCCTCAGGCACTGCTTTCTAGATCACAAAATACTCACTGCGTAAAAATATTTTCTCATTCCCTCACCGGTTCTTTTGCCAATCACCTTAAATCCAAGCTCCCCTGGTCACTGACTCTCCTGCACTTCCTCCTTAAACACGCTGACAAAACTTTGAGCATCTCCCCTCGATTTGTTTGACCCTTAGGAGAATGCATTTAGTGCTCTGAGCACCTCAGTCATGCCATCCCTCAATCTTCGATTACAAGCCACAATTAAGCAACATCCAGTTTGACCCCGCGTGCTCAGAACGATTTCTGGGGTTGCGATTTGAACCATCTCTCTGGCTATCCCCTCCCAAGTGCTCCTGAGGTGTCTCTGCCTTGTTGGCAACTTGCAGTGAGCAGTTTGTGGGATGCAACTGGGTCACACTGCTGAAGGACCCAGGACAAATTGTCCCTCGAAATATTGTCAAGGAATGTCTTAAAAGAGGTAGTAGTAACACTAAATGAATCATCTCTGTATCCAGGGAGCCTGTAGAGTTCATTCATTTCTAGGATACGACTGTGTAATGGTTATATTTCTCATGTTACTTGTCAATTTTTTAACAACATAAAAGGAGGCCATTTGGCCCATTGAGCCTCTGCTGCCTCCCTGATCAATGCTTATTTCTCTGTAAGCTATTTTGTCTCTCATCAACTCCACCCTGATCCTAACACTCACCTACACCACAACTAACCTACCAACTAGCTCTAGGATGAGGAAGGAGAGCAGAGACGTGAGGGGAACCCATATGGTCATGGGGAGAACGTGCAATCTCCACATGGACAGCATCGGAGGTCAGGATCGAACCCGGGTTGCTGGAGCTGCAAGGCAGCAGCACTACCCACTGCCTTTGCCGGATTAGTGAACCATTGAGTGAATGTTCAATTTCAACTGGTTTGGGAATCTGAATTTAGTTTCCACAGGCCTGAAAATGACCTTGGTTAAGATGGCTGTTAAACAGTGGGAAATATCGCAACATAGTCTACCTCGTTATGGCCTTGCACCCTGGGCAGGCACGGTAGTGTAGCAGTTAGTGTAACGCTTTACAGCGCCAGCGACTCGGGTTCAATTCCAGCTGCTGTCTGTAAGGAGTTTCTAATTTCTCCCCGTGTCTGCGTGGGTTTCCTCCCACATTCCAAAGACGTACGGGTTAGGAAGTTGTGGGCATGCTATGTTGGCGCCAGAAGCATGGCGACACTTGTGGACTACCCCCCAGAACACTCTACGCAAAAGACGCATTTCAGTGTGTGTTTCGATGTGCATGTGATTAATAAAGATATCTTATTGTCTGCCTGCACTGCACTTTCTCTGTAACTTTATTCTGTATTCTGTTACTGTTTTCCCTTGTACTACCTCGATGCACTGTTGAGATGAAATAATGGCATGCAAAACAAAGTTTTTCACTGTACCTCAGTACATGTCACAATACGAAACCAATTTAGCAACACTTTGATCCATTGTCTTATTGTTATGGGCTGATGGAACTATCTTTGGGCTCAAGCTCTTACATGTAAGATCATTTGGTGCAGTTTTTGCCTCTGCACACTATTCTGCTTCTGGAGCTGAACGTGGGTGATCTACAGCCAGAGGCTGATTCTCACACACAATATGGGCGGGTAGCCAAACATGGACGTCGTTTCTCTCCATAGACGCTGCCCGACCTGCTGAGTTTTCTCCAGCATTTTGTGTGTGTTGCTCCAGATTCCGGCATCTGCAGAATCCCTTGTTTCAGCCAACATGGATTTCTTTCCCCAACTCTCCCCCCAGAAACCTGACACAGAGGCATGGCTTTGGATCAAAGAAGAGGGAGATGGGTGGGGCAGTGGTGCAGCAGAGAGCGTTGCTGTCTCGCAGCTCCAGTGACCTGGGTTCCGGCACTGTTCGTGCAGAGTTGGCACATTCTCCTTGTGACCACATGGGTTTCCCCCGGGTGGTCTGGTTTCCTTCCACATCCCAATGATGTGCTGGAAGGTTAACTGGCCACTGTAAATCGCCCTGAGTTTAGGCAGGAGAATCGCGGGGAGTTGAAGGCCATGTGGGAGAAAAGAGGTTACAGGGAAATAAATGGGGGGGATGGGATTGTTCTGAGAGACAGCCGAGAGTCAAAGAATTAGAATTAGAATAAGAATTGGTTTATTATTGTCACTTGTACCAAGATACAGTGAAAAACTTGTCTTGCATGCCGTTCATACAAATCAATTCATTACACAGAGCATTGAGGTAGTACAGGGTAAAACAATAACAGTATTGGTATTGGTATTGGTTTATTATTGTCACGTACTGAAGTACAATGAAAAGCTTCTCTTACAAACCGATCGTACAGGTCAATTCATTACACAGTGCAGTTATATTGTGAGAAGGAAATGTGAGATTTGTGAAGGAATCACACAGTTTTTGGCCTGGGCACCTTCTGTCTGGCCTCTCATACATATACACACCATGCCCTGTACAGGCTCACCCCAGTGCCCCATCACCTCCCCACCCCCAAATTAAAGCATCCTCTGCACTCTCTCAAATTCCCTCCACCTGCCACTCCTTAAATCCTCTCTCTTTTTACCAAACTATTACACACCTTTTCTAGGCTCTCCCTTTTGTTTTCCTGACATATCAGTTTGGGATCTTTTATTCTGTGTGGAAGGCACCGAATACATGGGTTCTTTATACGTAAAGAAAACACACCATTCTCTATCTGCACCCTTTGTTATTTTATCAAGGAATCCTGTTTATCAGCTTATCACCAGTTTCTCTCTTCAAATGCCTTAGTTTCAGAACGTTTGCATAATGCTCAACTCCATTTGCAACTCCTCAGCACATGAAGCAGCCCCCCACCCCACCCACCCCCACCGCCTGCATACAGCAAGACCCAGACTGTGTTCAGACAAGATTGATCAGTTGGAGGTGAAACTCGTGCAACTGAGCTGCTGGGGAATGTCCATCTCCAGCATCTTTCACTGAATCTCCCGCCAACATCCTGGGGGGGGGGGGGGGTCACGATTAATCAGGGACCCAAGCACACCGGCCACGCAGGTACAGCGGCCGCAAGAGCAAGTTGGGGGTCAGCTATCCTCTGGCGAGGGTTATAGGTTGAGTATTCGGTGGTACGTGTCTCACCTCCTGAGTCAACAAGGCACAAATGAGGATACTCCCCACTTGCCTGGATGAGGGTAACAACTATCAAAAAGCTCGACATCATCCAGGACAAAGCAGGTCCCTTAACTGGAATGAGGTCCACTACCTCCAAGCACTTGTTCCCGCTGCCACCAACGCACAGTGAGTACTGTGTGTACCATCTGCAAAATCCGCTGCAGTCACTCCCCCAGTTTACTCTGACAATGGGGCATGGACAGGGTGAGAGGGGCATAAACGGGGTGAAAGCACATAGTTTTTTTTCCCAGGGAGGGGCTGCTAAAAACAAGAGGGCATAGGTTTAAGATCAGAGGTGGGAGATTTATACCTCTCGCTGTCTTGGTGAAGCAGCCAGCATAATCAAAGACCCCACCCACCCAGGTCATTCTCTCTTCTTTCCTCTTCCATCAGGTAGAAGATACAGGAGCCTGAGGGCACGTACCACCAGGCTTAAGGACAGCTTCTACCCTATGGTGCTAAGACTATTGAACGGTTCCCTTATATGATGAGATGGACTCTGACCTCACGATCTACCTTGTTGTGACCTTGCACCTTATTGCACTGCACTTTCTCTGTAGCTGTGACACTTTACTCTGTACTGTTATTGTTTTTACTTGTACTACCTCAATGCACTCTGTACTAACCCAATGTAACTGCATTGTGTAATGAAATGATCTGTACGATCGGTATGCAAGACAAGTTTTTCACTGTACCTCAGTACAAGTGACAATAATAAACCAATACCAATACCAATACAAGGGACATCAGGGGTGGCTCCTTCACGCAAAGGGTGGTGCGTATTTGGAATGAGCTGCCAGAAATAGTGGTTGAGGTGGGCACATTAGCAATGTTTGAATGACACCTGGATAAGTACATGGATAGGAGGGGTTTAGAGGGCTATGGGCCAAACGAGGGTAGATGGGACTAACTCACTGGGCAACACAGTCGGCATGGTTGAGTTGGGCCGAAGGGAGTTTCTGTGCTGTATGACGCTATGACAGCACCTCCCATAAGGACAATGGCTTCAGCCCTTGAAGTTTCACTCCAAATTGTGTTAAATCAGAACAGTAAATTCTATGTACCAAATCCTTAAGCCCCAATGCTCCTTCCGTCTCTTGTGATGAATCCTATCCAACCCAGAGGGATTGTATTGTGGAGGGTCATAGCTGTCACGTGACAGCACTGCCCATTACCTGGTCGAAAGACACACCACTGCCAATCAAGGTTTGGCTCCACCCCACCCATCAGCGCACATCTGACCATTGGTCCCTTTAAGCACCTTTGTACTTGGCCTTGGGCCATTGGCCTTTATGATCGATTAGTCCTTGCTGACACCTGGCCATCGGCCTTTGTAAATTACCTGGGCTGGACCCCCCCAGCCCTCCAGCACTATAAAGAGTGCCACATGTGCTCGGCTCTCTCTTTATCTGCTTCGTGGGATCACCCTGCTTCACTCCAGGCCAAGGACTGTGAACGGCGCTGGAGAAATCACTGGTGAGGTGTGCACTGTTAAAGGGTTGGGAGCGTCTTAGTTAGTGTCCCTAGTAGCATAGAGCCGTGCCTGCACTGAGTCAAGGGGTGGCAGGTATCGTATTGTTTTTCCTTAATTGTCTGTACCTAGTTCATTGTGTGTGTGTGTATTTTACCCCCGTTATGATTTTCCCAAGCTCGCTATAAACCGTGCGCGTGTGTGTTATCCCCGTTACCGTTTTCCCATGTTCGTCTTTTGTAAATAAATCATTTACTACCAGACTGTTTTCAGAGTCCTTGCCTTCGAGACCCCGAATCTGTTTCACAACAGGGATGTTATTCCATTCCACTAACTCTGGAGAGAATTGTTGCTTACTTAATTGGCCTTATTTTCAGTACCTTGCCCTGATTAAGAGAGAATTCATGTCTATCATCTCCCTCTCAAGGATCTCAGAATAGGGAGGGACAACGAAAAGGGGAAATAATTCACGGAAAAATCGGGGCATTCTTTGTGTATCCTGCCACCTACTCACCCCCACCCTTCACCCACTTTAACCAATTGGATTCAGGGATTAGAAGTCAATTGCTCACATGCATTGCAGAGATTATCCTGCTGAATATGTTTGTGAAGTTTATCTGGCTGTGCAGTGGTGCAGCAGGTAGAGCCGCTGCCTCACAGCTCCAGGGACCCAGGTTCGATCCCGACTTCTGGTGTTGTCTGTGTGGAGGTTGCACATTCCCTCTCGGATCGCATGGATTTCAGCCTGAGTGCTCTAGCTGCCTTGCAGGTAAGTGCAGGTTGGGATGCTAATCGGTCACTGTAAACTACCCCAAGTGTAGGTGCATGGCAGACGAATCAAAATGGAGCTCTTGGGCATGTGAGAGAAAAGTAGATTACAGGGAGATGTGGGGAATGGGACTGATTGGATTGCTGTGAGCTGGCATAGACTTGATGGGCCAATTGGCCTCTTCCACTATTGTAAGAAAATATAAAATATGTAAAAGGATTGTGTGGAGCAAAAATACCAGCATGGAATCTGGGAATAGCCTACCCCAGTTCTATGTCTATGTAACGCTTTCTCTAACATCATCTCTGTGACACACCTGAGTATTGTGTACAATTATAAGGTGTCGCAGTGCTGGAGGAGGTGCAGGGAGATTTATTGGAATACTGTCAGGGACGAGGGACTTTCGTTACATGGAAAGACTGCGGTTGTTCTGCTTTGATGATTTAGGAGAGGTGCTCAAAGTTAGGAAGGATTTGGATAAAATAAGAAGGAAGTGCTGCCGGTGACAGGAAGGTTGGTACCAGAGGATGTGGATTTATAGTAATAGGCAACAAAAGAGAGAACACAGTGGCACAGTGGGTAGAGGCACTGCCTCTCAGCTCCAGAGACCTGGGTTTGATCCCAACCTCCGGCTCTGTCTGCATGGAGCTTGCACATTGTCCCTGTGTGGGTTTCCCTGGGGTGCTCCGGTTTCCTCTCACATTCCAAAGGTGTGCGAGTTGGTGGGTTAATTGGCCCCTGTAAATTGTCCCTAGTGTGTAGGTGAGTGGTAGAATCTGGAGGTGAGAGTAAAATGGGATTAGTATGGGAGTGGTGCAAATGGGTGCTTGATGGTTCAGTGTGGAAGGGCCTGTTTCTGTTCTCTGAGTGACTCTACGAAAACTGCTTTCACTTGGTGAATTGTCCATTGCTCTCAAGAAGAAGATGCAATGAGAACTTTCAAAAGGGATTTGGATAAACACTGGAAGAGGATGTATTAGCAGAGTTAAGGGGAAGAGTGGGGCCGTGGGACTGTAGAATTGCTCTTTCAGAGAGCTGGCACCAGCATGATGGGTCAAATGCACTCCTCCTGAGCAGTACCATTCTATAATTCTAAGACCAATGTTTAAGCTGTGCTGGGCCCTGTTATTTAGAGCCAGTAGTGGGTAAATGCCACAAAGTCACTCATCAACCCATTCTTTGCGCTGTGCTTGTTGCAGAAATTATAAGGTGGGGAACATCCTCAGTTTTTCAGCCACTGTTGACCTGCTCCACTCCAAGCTGTGAGGAGCCTCCACACATTAACCTTATTTCAAAGGATAGAGGACATTGAGGGCAAGATTTGTACTGCTCCAAACCTTCAGGAACGTGATCTGAGTTAGGCAAGTAGTTTCAATGCTGCAGCTGGCTGCAGTGTAGCTGAGTTAGAGGGAGGAGGGAATCAGCCAGAGTAACTGCTTCCATTCACTCCTGGGTTGACAGGGGAATCAGCAAGGATTCCTGCTCCTGATTAATGTCCAGTGAATTTCTCAGCTCAATTCTAGGTATTGGATGAAAGCAGAGAGTTGGTTGGCTGTGATGCTCTATAGGTCGAGGATCTCCTTGCCTTTTGCTTTGGTGGACGAGATGTTTGCCAACATGGGCTGACATGTACTCCGTCCACTTGACTGAGTTAGAGGAGGGCTTGTGAAGAGGTGTCCCAGTGATCCAGTGTCATAACAGCGGCAGGTAGGAGGAAAAACATTCTATTATTACTGAGATTGCAAGGTCACACCACAGCATGTATACTGTGGAGCTGTGCTTAATCTATAACCAGTTATAAATAGCCTTGTTATCTGGATTGATGCTGAATTGATTTGCTAATCTGCACTGGCACCGCGCTGCAGTTCAGCTCTTGCAATAAGCACAGCGCAAAGAATGAATCTATGGGGATTCAGTAGGTTCCGCCTCCTCTGACCTGTGTGACTGATTGTGGAGCAGTTAGGACATCTAATGTCAGCCGTGGTTCACTGGGTCACATGTGTGTCTGAGCCAGAAGGTTGTGGGTGCATGCCCCTCTCCGGAGACAGGTATTCATAATTCAGGTCGACATTCTCAGGACAACATTCACTTGGAAGGTGAGCCATGTTCTTCATGAATGGCAGAGCAGGCTCAGTTCCTTTCATTTCTAATGAGGGGGTACCACACTGTCTGAAATACTGTCTTTCGGATGAGGCATAAATCCATCTGTCGCTTCAGGTGAGTGTACATGACATCGTGGACACTACCAAAAGAAGAGCTGGAGAGTTTGTAGCACCTGGAATTATTCCTCAGCCAAAATTAAGAAAACATAGACCTGCTCTTTGCTGTCTCTCTGCCTCCTGTTTGCAAATCAACTGTCACGTTTCCTACATTACAACAGCGACTACACGTCAAACAAACAAATACTTCATTAGCTGGAAAATGCTTTGGCTAACTAGACTGACGTCAGCAGGTTTCTTTAGGAGGCTTGGATAACAACTTGCTATTGAAAGGGCACAGACACCCTGTCCTGATATTAATGCTTGCACTGTAAATGTGGTCAACTCAACCTAATGTACAAACGCACGTGTGCAAACCATGAGAAAGGGGGACATGGCGTAGATCAGGTGCAGTTGGAGTGAAGCATATTTGCACAGCTAATCCTCAACTCAATGGGGTGTACCATGTCACAAGACGGATATAATGTCTCTGCATAAACCAATGTCACATTTAACGGAAAGAAGCCCAGTCCAGGTGAAGGGTCTCAACCTGAAATGTCGACTATTCATTTCCCTCTACAGATTGTGCCTGACTTGCCGAGTTCCTCCAGCAGTTTGTCTTTTGCTCCAAATTCCAGCATCTGCAGTCTCTAGTGGACAGAAGGACTGAGTATTCCCAGTAGTAAACAGTGGTCTAATATTGTGCTAATAAGTTCCTTCTTTTCCATTCTCTTTCATAATTTGATTTGCCTCTGGATTATCCAACTTTCTCAACACAATGACTCCTTGAAGGGGGAATTCTCAAATCTTAGGATGACAATACACCAGTACCAACGCCTGCACCGTTAGCCAATTCTGTTTGCCACGGTCATGATTGTCTGCTCCTTCCAAAGAGGCTCTTCTCACTGCACCCAGTAATAACTGGGGGCAAGGAAAGACATACAGCCATCACTCAAGTGGGATTCTGAACGCCATCACACCCCCAGCATTGGCATCGAGCTGGTCCTTGATCAATGAGAGTTGTGCAGCACAGAAATGGGCCCTTCAGCCCATCATGTCCATGCCAACCTTTTTGTCCTTCTACATTAATCCCATTTGCCTACATTAGGACCTTCTATGCCTTGTCTATTTGTGTCCATCTAAATGTCTCTTAAATGTAGAGTTTGTATCTGATTCCACCACCTCCTCTGGCAGTTCTCTGTGTAAAACTTACCCCTCAGATCCCTTTTAAAACTCCTGGGTCTCACCTTAAACCTATGTTTTTGATGCCCTTACCACGGAAATAAAGATTTGCCTATCTAACCTTCTCTGCTTCTTATAATATTATATATTATTATCAAGCCACCCCTCAGCCTCCTCTGCTCCAGGGAAAACCAGTCCAGCCGATCCAATCTCTCCCAATAACTCAAGTCCTCCAATCCAGACAATATAATCTGGAGAATCTCCTCTGCGCCCTCTCAGCGCAACCACAGCCTTCTGAAAGTGTGGCGGCCAGAACTGCACACAATATTCCAAGTGCGGTCTGAGGAAAGTTTTGTAAAGTTGCAACATAATGTCCTGACTCGTATGTTTCATGCCCCGGCCGGTAAATGCAAGCATGCCATCTGCCTTTTCACTACTCTATTGCACTTTCAGGGAATTATGGACTTGGACCCCTAGGTCTCTTTGTTCATCAACGTTCCTTAGTGCCCTACCAGTTACTGCGTGTCCTAACCCTACTTGACTTCCAAAATGCATCACCTTGCGCTTGTCAGGATTAAATTCTAGGATACCTTCGCTCTGGGAGCACGATGTCAAGGCTAAAGTACCCTTAAGGTTAAAGCTGTGCTCCCTTCTCCTGTTGTTTTATCCAAAGTAAGTGTTTGACGTTTCACTTTTGGGTCACCAAGCTCACAGTCGTACAGCACGGAAACAGGCCCTTCAGCCCACTTGAGTATGTAATGACCAGCAAGCATGCATTTAAAGCAATCTAAATTTATTTTCCAAGTATTCCCATCAACTTTTCCTAGATCCCACCATTCACTCACCAACACACGAGGGGCAATCTACAGCGACCAATTAACCTACCAACCTGCATGATGTGGGAGCATCGGAGGAAGCCTGCACAGTCACAGGGAGATTAGCACAGTGGCACAGCTAGTAAAGCTGCCTCCTCACAGGGACTCTTGGTGCTGTCTACACATTCTTCCTCTGACCGCGTGGGTTTCCCCGGGAGCTTCAGTTTCCTTCCAAAGACGTGTAGGTTGCCACTGGAAATTGCCTCTAATGTGTGGGTGAGGGGTAGAATCTGGGGGAGGAGGGGGGGGACCTGATGGGAATGTGGGGAGAGCCAAATGGGGTTAGTGTAGGAGTGGTGTAAAGGGGTATTTCATGGTTGGGCTGCAGAGTCTGTTCCGTGGTGAATGACTCTATGATTCTATACTCTTCAATGGCAAAGGAATCCAACAGAACTTACAATTATAGCAAAGAACAAACATAGCAATTACAGCAACTTAACTTCTCCAAAATAAAGCCAGGATAATTCTTCTTGTAAAAATGCAGTGAGTGGAAGATATTTTCATGTGTAAAGTCAATCTGAACTTGCAGCATTTCAATCACCTGATTAACAGGAGAATACCCTAGCATCTCCTTTCTGTTTGGAAATGCTAACGGCAGGGTTTCTCTTAACTATTTCATATTTCCTTACAATGCAGATAGAGGCCATTCAGGCCATCAAATCCATGCCAGCTCACAGAGCAATTCCATTTCCCTGCTTATTTCCCTGTAACCTATTCTCTCTCACGTGCCATCAACTCCCTGCTCACCTACACTGATAATTTACAGCGGCCTCAGAAAAGCAGCCAATATAATCAAAGACCCCACTCACCACCAATGTTCTCTCTTCTCCACCCTCTCATTGGGCAGAAGATACAAAAGCCTGACAGCACATACCACCAGGCTCAGGGACAGCTTCTATCCTGCTGTTATAAGACTATTGAACAGTTCCCTAGTATGATAAGATGGACTCTTGACCTCACAATCTATCTCATTATGGCCTTGCACCTTATTGTTTGCCTGCACTGCACTTTCTCTGTAGCTGTTACACTTTATTCTGCATTCTGTTATTGCTTCCCCTTGTACTACCTCATATCCTGATGTGATGAAATGATCTGTATGGATGGCATGCAAAACAAAGTTCTTCACTGCACCTTGGCACATGTGACAATAATAAACCAATTTAATTTAATTTACCATTCAGCCTACCTGTACGACTTTAGGATGTGGGAGGAAACCCTGGAGCATCCAGGTAAATCCACAGGGAGTACGTGCAAACTCCACACAGACAGCGCCAGAGGTCAGGATTGAACTCAGATTGCTAGAATAGTGAGGCAGCAACTCTACCTTTTGCGCCACTCTGTTGCCCAACTATATTGGAAAATTCCAGAGTGTCACACTTCACAGGTTGGGGATCTGGACATTGATTAAAGGGCACTGTAAGTTTTTTAAGTAGGGCAGGGGCTCTTTTACAGAGGTTGTGCAGAGAGGGCCCATGCACAGGAAAAAATATAGCAGCTATAACAAAAGAGTGCTCATATAGTGCAATGTTGAAGTAACAGCTTGGATTGTGACCAAGTTTCTGTGCATGCTTCAAACCACAATCTTCAGACTCGGAGGTGAGAGTGCACTTTACTCAGCCAAGACTGACACCTCAGCAGCACTGTGCTCTTTTCACATTTCAGATGTTCTGACCTGCCTCCTCTCTGTAACTTCCCTGTCCTGTCACCATTCCTAAGCCCATGGGAAACCCAAAAGCTCATTCCTCCACAGGCCCTCCGGCATGTCCCGTCCGGTATTAGACACAGGAGAGATACTTTGGAGAGACCGGTTTCACAATGCGCAGAATTGAAGGCACAGTCTGTTTCCCAGAAATTGCCCCAAATGACCAGGGTGCCAGTGAGTGTGAGCAGTGCCACCATCTCCCTCCTCCCAAGGGTGAGATCCCTCCCTTCTCAGCCCTTACATGTAATGGAATCACAAGCAGTAAATGGGCAAAGATGAAATTTGGGAGAATATGGAAGGGAGAGGCTGAGGCAGATAGCAAGGATGCATTTAAGGGGAAGTTGGATAAACACACGGGAGAAAGGAAAATAAGGTTATGGCACTGGAGTTCATGAAGGGAAGACTTGTGTAGAGCACAAACATTCGGCATAGACAAATTGAGCTAAAGGCCTGCTTTTATGTGGACATTTGATGTTATTTAGTCATTTAATACCTAGTGAATAGGTGCTGCTGTCCAAAGGAGCAGGGTGGGAGTCCAGCATGATCCTTAACTACTCTATTTATTACCAGTATAGTATAAACTCTGATAATCCATGATCTGTCTATTTGGAAATCCCAAATGGTTCAGTATTTGGCTCACCATGTGGTGTTTGCCAAACTCCGTTCCCACTCACCAGGTCCCTGGTTCCTGTGCTCCCTTTAAACTTGGGGAGACACAAGAGCCGGCAGATGCTGGAACCTGTAGAGTCCTGATGACCCGAAACGTTGACTGTCCATTTCTCTCCACAGATGCTGCCTGACCCGCTGGGTTCCTTAGCAGTTTGCTCTTTGCTAACTTTAGACTTACCTGGTTCACGAGAAAATGGATTATAATACTGTTGTAACATGCTAAAAAAAAGTAAATTAAAAGCATATTGTGGTAACAGCGGCACTGTAGCCTAGCGGTTAGCATAATGCGATTACAGCGCCTGTGATCTGGGTTCAATTCTGGCTGCCCTCTGTAAGGAGTTTGTATTCTCCCCGTGTCTGCGTGGGTTTCCTCCGGGTGTTGCGGTTTCCTCCCACATTCCAAAGACGTACAGGATAGGAAGTTGTGGGCATCCTATGTTGGTGCCGGAAGCGTGGCGACACTTGCGGGCTGCCCCCAGAACATCCTACGCAAAGGTGCGTTTCACTGTGTGTTTCGATGTACATGTGAATAATAAAGAAATCTTATCTTATTAATAAAAATAACACCCAATAATTCAGAAAATCCTCAGGTCCAACACTGTTGAAGCTTGCAGATTATTGGAGTTTTACTGTACATTATTTCACAGCCTCCTTTTGAAGTTTTGCTAGCATTTGGTATGTGGTATATGGAATTATCAACATTCTGATTTTTAATGTAAATTTAATGACTTTCCCTCACCATGAAGCTTTTGAGAAGCGGCTTATTTTCTAGCCACTTATTCTTCTCTCCCCCCTCCTCCACGGCCCTATTGTGTTACCTGCGTCTGTTGGCCATTCCCCAAGAGCAACATCCTGGGCTGGGTGAAAGCAATGTCAGCAATGGTTTACTGACTGAACTCCCGCGCTGAATAGAAAAGCTTTACACACATTACTCGGGAGTCCCCTGTATCCTTCACCCGCCCACCAAGCCTACACTTCACCGGCAATTCAAACCAGAGGAACTACCTCTCTATTTGCTCTGTCAACAATCAACAAAGGAGATTGGAAGCTAGAAATAAGATGTGCTGAGAGGGAGGGGTAACGGTAAGGGGCAGGCAGGCTTGCATTCCTCCAGCACCCTTCACCATCCCATGCTCCGCAGCCAACGAAGACCTTTCGAAGTGTGGCCACTGCTGCAATGCACTGAATGCAGCAGCCAATGCGATAACGGCCTGGTGCGTCACAGTGAGGTTGAGTGAGGGGTAGATTCTGGCCCCAGGACAGCAGGGAGGAGTCCAGCCTCGGCATCTTTTGCATCCACTGAAGAGGGTAGGTGGGATTTCAATCCAAAAGATGGCATTTCTGATAGTAAAGCATTCTTAAGTGTTGTCTTAGTTCTCTGGAGAGGGTTTTCAGCCCATAACCTTCTGACTTAAGAGGGGAGAGTGCTACCCTCTATGCCAGGGCTGATGGAAAAGGCAGTTTCCACATACAATGTCTTAAATAGAATTCAGGAATGATCTATTTACCCCGGGAGAGCTGAAAACATGCACCCTGCAAGCACATGGAGTGGTTGTAGCAGTTATCATCGAGGCAGTCACGGATATATGAATCAGGAGCAGGAAAAGGCCACTCAGCCACTCAGGCCTGGTCTGGCATTCAAAAGGGTCGCAGCTGATCTGACTGTAATCTCAATTCTGCATCCCTCACCACCTCTGGTAATCTGTCAAACCACTGCATTTCAAGTTTGTATCTACCTCTGCCTTAAAACTATTCAACGGCTGCTCCCACTGCCCTTTGAGGAAGACAGTTTCAAAGATTCGCAAACTCTTGAGAGAAAAATGTTTCCTTCTCTGTCTTAAATAGGTGACCCCTTATAAGACCATTAGATATAGGAGAATTAGGCCATTCGGCCCATCGAGTCTGCTCTGCCATTCAATCATGGCTGATTGTTTTTTTCAACCCCACTCTCCCGCCTTCTCCCTATATCTCTTAACCTCCTTACTAATCAATTTATTTTATAAACAGTCACCCTTCGTTCTAGATTCTCCCACAGGCATCCTCTCCACATCCACCCTGTCAGCCCTAGGATCGTATAATTCAATCAAGTCACCTTCTCTTCTAAACTGCAGCAGATGCAAACCTTGCCCCTCCAGCCTGTCCCCATAAAACTATCTGCCTATAAAGAGGAGGCTAAATGCATTAGAGAGAAGGGATTAGGATAAAGAGATTGGATTAGATGAAGTCAGGTGGTGAGGAGCAAAAACACCAGCACTGAGCAGTGGAGCCAAATGCTTTGGATTTTGTTCTCTCCATTTGATGTATTTCTAAGCAATTGCAAGTCTAAGTGATCTTAACAAGAGTGAATGCAAATTGAAGAGTAATCCTGTAATGGTTAGTGGCTCGGGAACATTGATACAACTGAGGGGCGGATTTTATACTCAGCAAAATTCAAGGGTGGAACACTATTGAGAATTAGATGTTTCAATGCAACAATGTATCAGACTCATATGTCAAGTAAAACTGGAAACATATTTATCTCAATAAAACACCCGATATGATCAACTTCTGTGAGTCACTGAAATCACTACAAGTCAGGTCAGGAATAACTCCGACAGCATTGGTGCAGTAAAACCTAAAGAGAGGTTGGGTTTATTTAAAGTTAGATGAAGATGGTGTTCATAACCTGGCCATTTTTACAGAGAACCTAGACCAGTCATCTCAAGAAAGTGAGTTCAGATTCCACACTGCTGGATTGGGAATTTGAATCCAGTGAAAATGACTGTGAAGCTGCTAGAATGCTCAACCTATTCACTAATGTTCTTTTAAGAAGGGAATCCTGTTGTTCTTACCTGATCTGGGTCTTTATGTAACTCCAGTCTCCACACCAACGAAGCTGAGTAAACTGAACACAAAACCTCGTCGCCTAAAGCTGATGCAAAGTATACCAAATGCCTGCACTGCCTGGACTAGACTCTGAAGACTGAGGATGACTGGAGTTGGAAAGTAAATCCTGGACTTGCTAAAGACTCCCACATCTGAGAACTGATATGCTAAAGCAAATGGATTGTGTTGTCTCGTCAGCTATCTGCCATTGAAGGGAAGCCAGTGTCGGTGCAACAGATGGATATCACTGGAGTCAGACACAGTCACTGTGGGACGTCCTGCAGTGCTTTTATTTGTCATCGCCCCCTTGTTTCTTCAGCCTATACTTCTCCATAAAGTCTGCGTGCTTCTGGCGAAGGATTTCTTGCTGCTTCTTGAAGCCGTTCATCCTACGAGAAATAAGAGTGTGAGCATGGGGGAGCCTGGACAAGAGGTCACAAGGGATGAAAATTGGTAACAGACATGAACACCACCTCCACTTCATCTCAGGTGATCCATCTGTTTCTGAATTCTGTTCCAAACCAATTCAACTGAACCCACCTGCATGGGTCTACAAGAAGCATGACCTGGGGACATTTAATGGCATAAATCTGGTGATTAATTAATGCCTCAGAGGACAGTGGAAACACATGCAAAGTTATTTGTAAAAGAGATAAAGGCTTGAAGGAGAAAAGCTTCTCAGGTAAGAGCTGGGGAGTGAGGTGAATTGGATCACATGAGCTGGCCCAGCACTGATGGACTGAATGGCGTGCTTTATGATTCTACTCTGGATGTTCCAGGAAAATCCTGAAGGGTTGCTAATCCCATTGTATTCCCATTTCAAATCTTTCTTTGTGAGAGTCAGCACTCTCTCTGGAGCAGAACTGACACATTGTTCATGGGCAGAGTGGCGCAGCTGGTAGTACTGCTGCCTCACAGCTCGAGTAACACGGGTTTGATCCTGACCTCTGGTGCTGACTGTGTGCAGTTGCACATTCTCCCTGAAAATGAGTGTGCCCTGGGTGCTCTGGTTATTTCCAACATCCCCAAGGTGTGTGAGAGAGGTTGTTGGCCAGATAGGTTACAGGGAAATAAGTGGGGGAATGGAATTTAGGGGGATTGGTTTGAGAGGCATATACTCAATAGGAAGAATAAAATGGGGATTAGTATAGGATTGGTGTAGCTGGGTGCTTGATTGTTGGTGTAGACTCAATGGGCTGAAGAGCCTGTTTCCAAGCAGGATGACTCTGGAACACCCTACAACAGTACACACGGGAGGAAGCTACTACAGAAGGACCACAGTGACTCACTACCACCTTCTCAGGGGCAGTTTGAGCTGGGGACAAACATTGGGCCTTGCTGGCGACACCCAGGTTAATGAATAAATAATGTCCACTGTCAATGTGCTTTTGATACATCCTGAAAAGGTGACAGATACTAAATAGATGCATGTGGCACATAGGGACAACGTCAGTAGGTTTTCAATTAGTGAAGGTCTGAGCTGAGTGTGCTGATCCCAGGAACAATATCAGGAGATATAATTAGCCTCAACGCCTCTGGTTTAATGAACAGAAGGACCTGCAATTTTCTAGCACCTTTCACATCCCTTTCAGGATATCCCAGACTGTTTTACAACTACTGAGGTAGTTATGAAGTGCAGTCAGTCCTGGAGAGCAGCAAACATGACAGCCAATATGTGCACAGTAAGATCCCACAGGCACTAACTCGATAAAGACCTGATCATATGGATCTAGTACATTTAAAGCGGAGGTTGATAGGTTCTTGATTAGTAAGGGTGTCAAAGGTTACAGAGAGAAGGCAGGAGAATGGGGTTGAGAGGGAAAAATAAATCGGCCATGATTGAATGGTGGAGCAGACTTGATGGGCCGAATGGCCTAATTCCACTCCTATGTCTTATGACCATCTAAATCCGTAATACTGACTGCTTGATAAACGCTGTCCACATCACTGTGGATCACCCTGGACTTCATTGGAAGTGCTGCACGGGATCTTTCAAGGTCTCATCTATTCAACAGCTCTCCTGACTGTGAGGCACCCTTCCCTGCACTGCAGAGGACTGACAGTCCAGGTGTTAAACCCAGAACCTTCAGACCTAAAGGCAAGAGGACAATGAAGATCAGCTGAGGACTTTGTTCCTGATCGTCATCCAGTGTCCCCCGCCTCATGCAGGAGTGGGGTTGGCAACGTCAGGCAGGGAACAGCAGCAGGCCCTGGATGTAACCCTTCAGTTGCCTGTCCCTCCTGCCTACAGGTGCTTGAATGGAGACAGCACCTTCAGAGGAGGAGAGGTAAGTGTGCAAGGACAAAATATTTAAACAACATAATGAACTGGAGGTTACCAAGCCGCAAGATCTTGCACTTACTGCTTGTAAAACGCCCCAAGGTGCACTTGAATCACCAAGGCATAGAAGGATGCAGAGCAAGTGCCAGTAAATGGAATTAGTGCAGATGGGTGGGTAGCATGGACAAAATGGGCCAAAGGGCCTGCTTCTGTGCTGTACGACAGCGACTTGAATAATGACACAGTCCAATCCTTGGTCACAGAGGCTGGTTTGGAGGGATAGGCACAGAGTTCCAGAGCCTTGGCCATGCTGAAATCCAAGTGTAGACAGCGGGATGGTGATACCGGGGAGCTGCAGGTGGAGGAGTGCAGAGATCTGGGAGGTGGGGGGGGGGTTTGAGGATTCACGGGACATTACGGGGAGAGGGGTGAGGCCATGCAGGGATTTGGATGATGATTTTAGAACCTGGCCCACAATTAGTGAGGGATAGCAAGCACATTGGGTGTTGGGGCGAGATTAGGTGGTGGGGGGGGGGGGGGAAGGGGGGTTGCAGACGACCAGCACTTTCTTTGTCAGGTTACTGTCAGCGAGATACACAAGCTACACTTCAGTGGAGCACGTTACTGAGTGTCTGTGCCTTTGCTGCGTCCATCAGAGGGATTAATACCGTCTGCAGCTGCCAAGCTACTGAACTGGTCACAAGTGAGTTGGGGTGGGGTGGGGGTTGTGTGTGGAGGAGATGGTTGGCACGGAGACTCCCACTTCTCCTTGGTCTGTTCCCTCTCCCCTCCCTGGCCCTGGGCTGCAGCCACTGTCAGGCTCACGGACTGTCTCACGAACTTCTTAACTTGGTGTTGGTGTAAAGTTAAGAATGATCCTTTTGAGGGAGGGAGGGGGTGGGGGTGGGGGGAGGGGGTGTCTAATCACCAGATGAAAACAAGTCACCTACTATGGGGTATCGCATTCCCCATTCAGGGGCATGAATGCAAAGTATGAATACTTCCGCCGTGCCTTGACTTGGAACAAGAGCTCCAGTCGTCGGGAGCACAATAGAAAGGCAGTTTCATTTCAATGCACACAATCACTTTGAGGCATAATCTGGGCATGGCAAGAGCGTCACAGGTCCCCGTGGGCCAGAGTGTGCGGCAACACACGTAGGTCCGCAGACAGACCCCACCCACTCCTGACAGACGCCAGTTCCAACTGGCTCCCGCGTGCCCGATTCACAGGCAGAGCCTCCGGAGGCGCACAAGCACATCTGGCAAGTGATTGGAGGGCAACGGGACACTTCACGGAGATCAGACAGACACAATCGTAGAATCGCACAGCATGGAAACAGGCCATTCGACCCAATGCTACGCCAACCAGCGGGCACCCTTCCATATTAATCCCCTCACCCAGCCCCTGGTCCATAGCCCTCTGTGCCTCTGTGATTCAAGCGCACATCTAAACATTTCTTAAGTGCTGTCAGCCACTCAGCTTCAACCACTCTCTCAGGCAGTTCATTCCAGGGGGTGGATGAAGAAGGTCCCCCTCAGATCCCCCCTAAATCTCTTCCCCCTTACCCTAAACCTACGCCCTCTCGTTTTATCTACCTCTGATATGGGGAAATGTCTGCCTGCCGTTGTTTTATATGCCTCAATTATGTCGCCTTTTAACCTCCTCCGCTCCAGGGAAAACTGACCTAGCCTCTCCAGTCTCTCCTTGTAACTGAACTGCTCCATCCCGGGCGACATCCTGGTGAATCTCCTGGACAGACCAGTATGATTCACAGGCGCTGTGCAACCTGCTATGCTTCACACCCTGCACGGTGAGCCAGTTTTAACACGAGTCCTGTCGGGGGCAGTGGTCGGTCTTCTTCTCTGCCTATGTCACTCGTCAGTTTAAGGGACCCTGGGAGTCAGCGGGTCGCGCTCCTGCCACTGATTCAGGGGGTCGCGGGTTTGAGGCCAGTGCACAGCAAGATCACAAGGGAGGGGGGGCGGTGGAGCGGAATGATTGGGCCGTTGGTTTTAGTGGTTTGGCTGATGGATGCGTACTGGGCTCAGCTTGGGACTCTTCGCGTCTAAGCTGAGAGAGCGGACAGTGCGTCAGGTTAGTGATGAGCACCTCTGATACTGCAGCACCTCTGTCACAAGTTTCCAAAGGACGTGACGGCACTGGAGTTGTTGGCATTTATCATTACCCTGAGGAGGCTGGTATGAGTCACCCACATTGGTCGGTCTGGTATTGGTATTGGTTTATTATTGTCACTTGTACCAAGGTACAGTGAAAAGCTTGTCTTACAAACCGATCGTACAGGTCAATTCATTACGCAGTGCAGTTACATTGCGTCAGTACAGAGTGCATTGATGTAGTAACAATAACAGTACAGGGTAAAGTGTCACAGCTACAGAGAAAGTGCAGTGCAATAAGGTGCAAGGTCACAACAAGGTAGGTCGTGAGGTCAGAGTCCATCTCATTGTATAAGGGAACCATTCAATACTCACATAAGGATGGCTTATTTCCTTCCTTGAAGGACATTAATAAACCAGATGTGTTTAAGACAATCCAATGCATGATCACAATGTAAGTTCACGATCTATTGCAGCACTATTCAATTATTTGATGTTAAATCTCCCAGCTGCTGTGGCAAGCTTCAGACATGAGTCTCTGGATCAATGGTCCAAGCCTCTGATAACTTAACTGCTCTGTGACCAAACTGTCAGCCCACAATGGGCATCACCGGAACAAATCCAAGCCAACCCAGAGAGGAGGGATGCACAATAAAGAACCAGCAGCCAGACAAACTAAAAAGGGCACACCAGTGACGGGTAACTACCCCAGAGTTAGGAGGTTGTGGATTCATGTCCCACTCCAGACACTTCATAATCTGGGCTGTAATTCATATAACTCAGACGTAGCCTATACCCTCTGGAGTTGAGGGCGAACTGCACAGTGGGAGAGGAAGCACTGAACCAAATCACCACCTGCTCTCTAAGGTGGGAGTGAAGGGCACCATTGCATTTCCCCTACACTTCCCTGAGCTGCAGGCATGAGATACTTTGGATTCACCTGATGGGTGAACTGAAGTTTCAGTTTCAATGTCAGCACTTGGAGGTGAATATTTATGGCATGTTTCCCGATATATTGTTTTTGATATAATAATGGCCTCCTCTCAAGGTGGGAGCAATCTACAGGCTGCGGGGAGGCAAGCAAAAGCACCAGTAATGGCTAATCTGAACTGCAGACTGTTGGACTGGAGACTGATAGAAATCAGAGCAAGCACAGGAGCTGCAGCCAATGTGAGTGTAAAGATCAAAACGCAAATCAGCTAACAGAAGATGAAAGTACAAAGCTGTCCAAAGTTAAAGAAAGAGTCACCACCTGCTTAAGCTGAACTTTAATCCATCTAAGAGACAAGCGGCAGTTCAAACCCAAACTCAAAACTCTTTATTCCTAAGAATATCCAGATACTTCTCTATGACATAGAAGGCCATTTGGCCCATTTAGTCTATGCTGGCTCACAGAACAATCACCCACTAAGCTTTCCCTGCAACTTAGTGTCTGTCCATTCCAATCAACTCCTCCACCCCCAAGATTCTCCTACCACTTACACACTGGGGGCAATTTTTAGTGACCAATTAACCTACCAACTCACATTATCTTTGGGATGTGGAAGGAAATTGAGCACCTGGAGGAAACCCTTGCGGCTACAGGGAGAACATGCAAACTCCACACAGACAGCACCGAAGGTCAGGATCGAATCTGGATCGCTGGAGCTTTGAGGCAGCAGCTCTACTAGCTGTGCTACTGTGATATATTACTGTACAAATGGTAGGAATGGATGGGAATGAATATTTTTACCTTACAGACTTCCAGCATAGCACATAAAAAACACTGGTGTGTAATTCATTTTCTAGGCATCTGTGTTAACACAGTGGCTTTACTAATCTGCTCGATCCTTTGTCTGGACTGTGAACTTCCTCCAGTAATTTATCGTCAGTTAAGGGAAAGGTGTGAGATCAATCTTTTGTCCTGTATTAATACTGCGTTATTTGGGGTGGATTCACAGTCTATAGTCCTTGAGATTGTACTTTCCATGGTGAGATTGGATTAGTATTTTAAGAAGCAAATAGCTGCGATCACAGCGTGTAGATAACTTCCAGATAATTATCACGTTCATGCCTGCATCACCTCCTATTTATAGTGTTTACAGGGGGTCAAAATCACAAGGAAGATTTGAAAGAGCAAATTAAAAGGAAGCCCTGGTTTGCGAGTAACTAGGAAGCATAAATTGAAGACTGTCACCAAAACATCAAAAGGTGAGGTAAAAGCAAAAAACTGCAGAGGCTGGGTAGCTGAACTAAAAAAAAACAGAACATGCCAAAAATACTCAGCAGGTCAGGTAGCAACTGTGGAGAAGGAAGCAGAGTTCTAATCAATGACCATTCACCTCTCTCCAGAGCTGCCTGACCTGTTGAGTGTCTCCAGCTTCTCCTGTTTTTATTTACCATTACTGAAGGTGAGATTTGGGGTATTTTGATTTAAACACAGAGGGACGTTTGAATATTAACTGGAATCAGTTAGGGAGTAAAATCCTTGATTGTTTTCATAGAATTAGAATCATGGAATTTCTGGGGCACAGGAGGCTATTTGGCCACCAAATTTGTGCCAGCTCTTCGTAGAGCAATTCAGTCATTTGCTCAAGTGCCCAGCAAACGTTCTTCTAAAAGCCTGGAACTGACCTTGTTTCCACCACTCCTGCAGGTGGCCCCCACTTTTCCTCATACTCCTCTTCATCTCCTGTCTAAATCCTTGAATCTGCACCCCTTGTTCCTTGATCCACTCACGAATCGGAAAGCTTCCCTCTATTTACTTTGCCTAAAGGTGTCATGATCTTATGCGCTCATTTCAAATCCCATCCCAATCTAAGGAGAATACAACTTCTCTGGTCTAACCCTGTGGCTGAAATTCTTCATTCCTGGAACCATTCCAGTGAAGGAGACATTTAAAGGGTCTGGGGAAAGGCAGACAGCTAAGAGAAAGAGCACTGGGCAATGTTCTAAGCTGAGGAAAGGAAGAGGGAACGAGACTAAGATGAGGGTTCCATCAGAGTCACCAAGGAGATGCAATAAGCCAAACGGCCTCCTGTTGTGGGATATTTCTTAACTGCCATTGCAACCTCAGGGAGTTGAGGCTGCACTTAGTGTGTGCCTAAGAGATCCAGTGGCCCTACCAGAAGAGGAGGGGAGTTTTCCTAGAGTTCTGAGCTGATGGCCCTCAGCCAGCATCATTAAGGAAGAGATTATCTGCTTATAACTGTTTGTGTGGAACTTGCTGCTTGCAAACTGGTTGCAGTGTTTCCAACACTGTAACAATGATGACTACAGTTTAGCAAGCAGTACTTCATTGGCTTTAAGCCACTTGGGGGCATTGTAAAGGTGCTGGAAAAATGTGCATTGCTATTTTCACCAGAGAAATGGAAACCCTTTGGCAAAATATTAACTTTGGCCAGCACCAACTCCCAACACATACAGATCAGTGCAAAAATGGAATTCGATCTGAAAGCGTAAAGAAGGCATTAAGGGGAGTTGCTCAGATTTATAAATGAATGTAAGGGGGTGTTCCACAGAGATCGTTGCTTGGACCAACACCGGTTACAGCATGCAGGCATAATGTGTACTCAGGGAATGGAAGAACAATTTCAAAATCAGCAGCAACATAAATCAACGGACGTCTAATTAGCAGTAAGAACACGAAAATAGGTAAGTGCGAATCACCTTCCTACACTGATTAATTCTGGTAAGTCTACGTAGAGGAACAGAGGAACCTAAGGTTCAGACACATTTATCACCAAAAGCAGTGACACAGATTAACAAGGATATAAGAAAAGAATCCAAGCTTTGGGGTTCATTACTACAGGGACAGAATAAAAAGCATAGAAATTCTGTTAAACTTGTGTTAAATCTTAGATCACACTGAGAGCACAGTCACAGTTCTGGTATCCAGTTTACAAAAAGGGTAGACAAGCATTGGAAAAGATGTAACAAAGAGTTGCTGCAGTTATATCAGAATTGAGAGATTATACTATTACAACATACTGAACAGGCTGGGGCTCTTTTCTCTGGAAAAGGGGAGATGTCATAAAGGTTCTTTACCACTGGAACGGTTTTGTTAGGGGTAGATATAAAGGAGATGTATCCACATGAGGGAGACCAGAACCAGGGGCCACCAAAATGAGATAGCTGGCCAGACCTCCGAGGGAATCCAGGAGAAACATACACAGCACGTGCAATGTGCCCTCCCAGAGAGCGAATACTGGAGGTGCTTTGAAGGGGAAGCAAGATAATCATGTGAAAGAGAAAGAAACAAAAGGATAAGCTGATAGGATGAAATAAAACAGGAGAAAGCCTAGTGTGGAGCAAGCAATTACTGATGCTACAGTCTTAGTTCCATTTCAAGCAGAATATTTACCAACAACTTACAGAAACTTCTGGGTCAAATACCTGATTTGTGTGTTGCGGTTTCGTAATACTTTGAATACCCCGATTCCCTAGATCCCTGTGTTTGTCCAAGAGTTACCTAGAGGCATTTTCAAAGCTGAGTTATCCTGTGGCGTACCATGTGCTCCAAGTGTTTATGCTGCTCTGCCGTATGATTAATGAAGTGGCCTGACGTTCACAGATCTGCAAATTCTCCCCATTCTGATCTGGAGTTTCCGGGAGTCACAATACAAATGGAATATTTCTTGGCACAGCTGCTCTCTGATTGGCCAGTATCAACTCATGGACGTGTGCCCAGAGCCAGGATTATGTTCTCAAGCATTGCTCTGCAGTTTACTGTCCCCACTGTTGGCTGAAACCTGCCTCTGATGTTATCCAATGGATTTATCAGCAAATTAACTCGGAATGCATGCTAAACAAACTCAGATTTTGCAAACAAACCGCATTATATGTTCGACAGTGCAGCAGGTATTAATCTTCTCCTGAACAAAACAATGTAACAAGAGACTGAAAGAACAAGAGTCACAGAGAAACTAAAGCTGTTCCATTGTCCTGTGCAATAGTCCCAGGGCAGGACAAGAACCAGTAAGAAATACAGGAAAGCTCCCTGGGTTCTGATGAAGGGCCATCAATCTGAAACATTAACTCTGTTTCTCTCTCTACTGGTGCTGCCTGACCTGCTGAATATCTCCAGTACTTTCTGTTTATATTTCCGACTTCTAGCATCTGCAGTTCTTTGCTTTTCAAAGCTCCCTCTGTCTAATCAAACACAAAGGGCAGGGACCATGTGGGGGTAGGCACAAAGTAAAGTTCCCTCTATTCAATCCTGTCGCACACTCTCACGGCTGGAGTAGCACAGGTTAGACACAGAGTAAAGTTCCACCTACATTGTCCAAACGCTCCCAGAGCAGGGATAACCTGAGGAAAAATCGTCATGCATTCCCAGGGCAGGGTCAGCATAGGTGAGATACAGGATAAAGCTCTTGCTACACTGTCCCATCAAATGTTCCTACGCAACTTGAGCTGTGCCTTGAAAATGCCCTCTGTGCCATTCCATGCTACACTGAGGGGGCTGCTGTGCACCCTCTCCCCTTCTTCGCCTTTGTCTGCCATCTGGGCACATTGTGTCAGACAGCCCTTTCAGCACCTGGCAGGGAGGGGTGGTCCCCAACGGAGGTTGTTCCGTGTGGAATTCCTCCCCCCTTTACCTTGGGGACCTGAGGTGGAGAGCATTGCACAGAGCAGTGTTGTACAACAGATTTGTCAGCAGTTTCACAGACTCCCAGGTTACCTGTAACTTCTGCAGCCTGGAAGAGTCTGTGCTAGAAGCATATATAGAATGGTGACAGTGATGGGGGTGTGGCTGTAGGGTTTCATCCCCTGTTTGAATATTTGAGGGGGCAGCTCCTCGATCTCTAGACGCATTTCACTCCCAAGCTCCTGACCTTTGGGTACTATTTAGGCAGGGAGGAAGGCAGTTGGGGAGTCCTGTTGGACACTTTCTTGCTGGTCTGCTCCTGGGTCTAGCCAAGATGGCCAATCATAAGCCCAGACAGTGAGCCACTGGGGGAGGGGGGGTGATCTGTCCATCTCAATTGCTTGCCCCTCTCCTGTGCCTGAGTGGCCCTGCGGAGGGAGCATACAATGCTCACTGGTTTGCTTAGGACTTTCTGCAACAGCTAAGAATGCATGGGCGTCCTGGACACTGAGAATAAAATTTAAGCTTTGTTTTGCATTGAAATTCTAATGAAGTTATTTGAAAAAAACACACAAAAAAGGGGGCTGGGCACGAAAACTCTCCAGGGGCAGGGAGAGCAGGGGTTAGACATCGAGTAACTTTCCGTTTGCACTGTCTGGTGACACACTCCCGGGGCATGGGTTAGACACAGAGTGAAGTTCCCTCTACACTGTCCCATCACATATTCCCAGGGCATGGGTCAGACACGGAGTGAAGCTCTCTCTACACTGTCCCACCACATACCCCCAGGGCAGGGACAGCTCCGGACACGCCGTGGTGGTCCGTTTTGCCATCCAGCAATGAGGGAGGTCCCTGGTCCCCAGTGGAGGTCTCTTTATGGGGGAGTCCTCCCCCTTTACAGTGGGGACCTGGGGTGGAGAGTGTAGCACAGAGCAGTACCATGTAACGGATTTCTAAGTTGGTTTACAGACTCCCCAGCCACCTGCCATTTCTATGGCCAGGAGGAGTCAGTGTACCATGTATATATGGAGTGTGAAAGGTTGCAGCCTCTATTTGAGTATCTGGAGGGGCTGCTCCTTAAGTTTTGGCCACACTTCAGCCCCACGCTCCTGATCTTCGGTCACCTGGTGCAGGGGGTGGGGGGGGGGGGGGGGTTGTTGGTCTGGGGATCTCCTGATTGGTTTGCTCCTGGGCTTGGCCAACGTGGCCAGTCACGGGTCTATGTGGCGGGTAGTTGAGAGTTCTGCCCAAGCTGACTGCTTGCCCCTCTTCCGGGGTTGCGTCCGTGTCCATGTGTCCCTGCAGAAGGAGCACACGGGGGCCTTCCAGGATTGGTGGGCACCACAGGGGTTCAAGCGCGTTCTGGATAGAGATGACTGCGTTGTAATTTGAAGTGATTGTCTGTAAATTGTGGGAATATTGAAGTATTGTAATAATGTGATGCTGTAGTCACTGAATAAACCTCCTTTGTAAACAAAAAGGGCATAGACAGCATGGCTTAGACACAGAGTAAAGCTCCCTCTACACTGTCCTGTCATACACTCCCAGATCAGAAGCAACATGGGTTAGATACAGTGTAAGGCTTCCTCTACACTGTCTGGTCACACACACCCAGGGACTGCATAGGTTAGCTACATAAGAAAAGCTCCCTTTACACTGTCTCATCGAGATAGAGCTGGGCTGCAGTTCAGTGCCACCATAAAAACATGTTGTATTATTGGTGCAGAAGCTGAGTCATTCAACTGATCTTGCTGGAACAGATAATGAACAGGACTGGGCCTGTCTCAGCTGGTGGTATTTTGGAGATTTTATCTACAACAATGAGATACACAAGAGCAGTGAGCTGTAAGGAACAGGTGCCTGATATGTAGGAGCAAGGTCTATGGTTCAGATGATTGCAATGAGAGTTTAACACTCTCACTGGCATACGTTATTCCTGCAAATGGAAAGAACTCACATTCCTGTGGCGCCTTTATGACCTGGGGACTTGAGTTGCCTGGAGATTACCCCCCACCCTCCACCCATCACACCATCCCTATAGTGGAAATCTCAATCAAGTGAAAAGCAAGTCAGGGGAAACAAAATAAGTGATTTCTACAGTGACTTTTGCAATTCCACATCATGAAGCTTGAAGTATTTTTGAAGTCTGGTAATGTAGGCGGGCAGCTTGTTCACAATGCAGACTCACAAAATGCGATCAAGTAATTAATTTATTTTTAATGTGTCATTGGAGGAGGAGAAAAAGAGTGGACTAATCCCTATGCAGAGGAGATTCACCAGGATGCTGCCTGAGTTGGAGGGCTTTACAACTTCTCTGCCGGACACCACAAGAAACTGCAGAGAGTTGTGGACACAGCTCAGCACATCATGGAAACCAGCCTCCCCTCCGTGGATTCAGTTTATACTTCTCGCTGCCTCGGTAAAGCAGCCAGCATAATCAAAGACCTCACCCAAAGAGACATTCTCTCTTCTCCCCCCCCTCATCAGGCAGAAGATATAAAAACCTGAAAACATGTACCACCAGACTCAAGGACAGCTTCTATCCCGCTGTTGTAAGACTACTGAATGGTTCCCTAGTATGATAAGGTGGACTCTTGACCTCACAATCTATTTCATTATGACCTTGCACCTTATTGTCTACCTGCACTGCACTTTCTCTGTAACATTTATTTAACATTTATTCTGCATTCTGTTATTGTTTTCCCTTGCAATACCTCAATGCGCTATTGTAATGAATTGATCTGTATGAAGGTTAGGCAAGTTTTTCACTGTACCTCGATACGTGACAGTAATAAACCAACTTACCAATTTTTATGGGGAGAGATCAGATAGGCTGGGCTTGTTTTCCCTGCAGCAAAGAATACCATGGGGTAACCTGAAAGAGGTATGTAAGATTTTGAGAGGTGTAGACAGAATCTTTCTTCCCATGGTAGGGGTATCAAAACCAAGAGGGCATAGGTTTAAATTGAGAGGAAGGAGTTTTAAAAGGATCTGAGGGGTAAATGTCTGGAAGGCGCTGCCAGAGGAGGTGTGGAATCAGATACAAGTGCTTGAATAGGCTGGTCAAAGAAGGATACAGACCTAATGCGGGCAAATGGGATTGGTGAAAATAGGCAAAAAGACCTGCAAGGACGTGGTGGGCCAAAGGGCCTGTTCCTGTGCTGTACAGCTCTGTGGCCCCATCACTCCCTTTCTTCACTAATATCTACTGACTACCCATCCGGCAACATGTAGGATCCTGGAATGGATATGGTGCAATCTGTCCTAGCTCCAAGTAGGCAATGACATCAGTCCTATTCCCCAAATCTTTCTTGACAGCGCTATAAATTATTCTCTTTTCAGGGCCCTTGCAATGCCCTTTTGAAAGCACTGATTGATTTTGTTCTATTATTCCTACGAGCAATGAGTTCCAGATTTTCTATTTTCTGTATAAGTAAGTTTTTCCTCAGAATCCTCTTGTATCTTCCTCTCCCCAAAAGGTGAACCACCCTGCCAAAGGAAACAACTTCTACTGACCCTGTCTAAAGCCGGCATAATCTTTTCCATAGATTCCATTTTTCCTTCTGACATAGGAGGAGGGTATTTGGCCCACTGAGTCAATAGTATTTCATACAACAATCCCAATCTTCCTTGTAACTTACCTGTACACACTCCCATCAATTCTACCACCTATCTACATACTAAGGGTGATTTACAGCAGCCAATTAACCTACCAGCCTGGGATGTGCAGGAAAACACACACAGTCACAGGGAGAATGAGCAGACTCCACAAACAGACAGCACCGGAGGTCAGGATCAAACCCAGGTCACTGTGAGGCAGCAGCTCTACCTGCTGCGACACTGTGCCACCCATCTCCATTAAATCTCATCTCAACTTCCTTTGCTCCAAGAGCAATCCCACTGAATTAAATCTGACATCCAGAAGTCCCGTCTATCTCTGCAACATTCTCCAGGATTATGTGCAAGCATAAACCTTGTCTATGCTCCTCCTCTTCCTTCCCTACAGTTGCCTTTCCATCACCCCAATACTGACAGCCCTCTTTAGCTGCCTGGGTCCTCAATCGCAGACTTCCGACCGTAAACCTCCTTTGAGATGAGCCTCTATTTGATCAAACTTCTTGTGTGGTTCAGTTTTAAACTGTGTCTAATTATGCCCTGTGTAGCCATAGGAGCTGCATAAATATTTGGCACTTGCTTTTGAGTACACAGCTGGGAATAAGAAAAGTACTCAGGGCGAAGGCTGAAGAACCATGAAACAGCTGTAAACAGTATTTGGTCATTTCTTCTCACAAGGACATCCCATATACACACCAGTGCAATAGATATAAACATACGCAGAGTTTGTTACTCATGGGCTCTTGGCTGGCTGTTCAATGCTGTCAACATGTATTTCTTCACTCACTGACTATGGAAAGGCCTGAACAGAGATTTATTCTGCTCAGGATTATAGCAGTGAGCTACCTGCTTGTGCCAGTGCAGTCCATGGGGAAAGGTACTCCCACTGTGGTCTGTTAAGGATTTTGACCCAGGGGCAATCATGAAATGGTGAGATATTTCCCAAGTCTGGATGTTGTGTGACTTGGAGGTGAGCTCATGGACGATGGTGTTCTTGTGTGTCCCTTGCTCTCGTCCTTTTAAGTTGTAGGTTTGGGACCTGGCAACTCCAAACCCCCTTCTGAGTTCAGGCACTAGCTCAGGGCTCTTGCTCCTAGCTGTTATCCATGAGGCACTGCTGGAAGCATACATGGGGTAAAGCAGAACCAGGCCTCCGCTTCGAAAGCCCTGTTGACATGCACTGACTAGACTTACCCATGCAGAGTGGGCACCTGTGTGAGGTGGCAGGTGGAACTAAATGCCAAACCCAGAAATGGCCAAAAGCAAAGGCAAAAGACAGCTCAACGTCTCAAATATTTTCACCCTGTTTCAATACTTTACCAATTTCCTTTGAAGCTCTATTTTCATGGAACATATGTCCAACCTGTAATTTATTAAATAAACAGAAATAACTAAATATTCTCAGATTGTTGCTAGAGTTGGACATTAAAAGCCACAGAACTATACTCTAGTTATAGTTTGGCTATGATTTAACTAAATAGGATTGCAAGTTCAAGGTGATGAAAAATCCGCTATTCCTATATTCAAAGGCAGCACAAATGATCAGCCTTTGGTTTTGACTGGTGCTTGAACATCGTAGCACACAGAATGTTGTTATCTGCACTGACAGTGTAAACACAGAATAAATGCAAAATGTAAAACCAGAGACAGATGATTACATGGCTAATCACAGGGTAGATAAGTGTGAAATATTTTCAGCTTTACTCTCTCCATTCAGCTCACTCATGCAGCCTCCTGTTATTACTTTCTTAATTCTGTTCTTAGAGTGATCTACGGATCAAACTTCAGAAGTACTAGCTGCCTCCATCTCCAGTTGTCATCCTTGGCAAGTAGGTCTAAATAATGCATGCTCAGGGATGTAATTGGACCTTTGGTGCCAGAAGGTGCTGCCAGCCCAGTGCTGAATACTTCTACCGGTCCAGTGGTTAACAGTGCCACTGGCTTGTTGCTGAATCCCCCACTGATTCAATGGAAGCAAATGCTGGTGAATGCGCCATTGATGGCGCACTCACCCGGGCCCTTCTGTTTGAACTACTGAGGATCATATGAAACAGCACACACAAGAAAATAGGAAATGAAGACAGAAAATGCTGGAAACACTCAGCAGGAAAGGCTGCATCTGTGGAGAGGGAAGCAGGTAGTCTGCAACCCAATGGGATGAACATTAAATTCACCAATTTCAGGTAACCTGCTCTCCCTTTCTCTCTCCTCTTGATCCACCCAGTGCCTCCAACACCCACTCCAGACCCAATCACCCTGTTTCTTTCCCCTCCTCCACCCTCTCCATCTGCCCCTCACCCACACACCCCTCCCCCTGGGTCCCCCCCCCCCCCACTGTTCCCATTTGCCTATCCCACCTCCCTTATTTGGTTCCATTGCTCCACCTTCCTCTCCTACCAAATTCCACCATCTACAGCCCTCTGTGGCCTCCATCTATCACCTGCCAGCCTCGGTCGCTACTGCCACCCTTCCCTTCTCCATCTGCCAGGTCTCACCCCACCCCTTCCCCTCACCTCTTTATAGCGATTATTTCCCCTCTACTCCTTTAGTCCAGATGAAGGGTCTCGACCCGAAATGTCGACGTCCATTTCCTCCCACAGTTGCTGCCTGACCCGCTGAGTTCTTCCAGCAGTTTGTTTTTTTGTTCTAGATTCCAGCATCTGCAGTCCCTTGTGTCTCCAGCCTAATGCCTAATGCTTCAGGTCTGGGATGCTCAATCAAAACTTCATCCAGGACCCTTCATCAGTTCTGGCGGAGGTCCCAGACCTCAAATGCTAAGGGTTTCTCTTTCCACAGATGCTGCCTGACCTGCTGAGTGTTCCCAGCACTTTTTGTTTTTATTTCTGAATTCCGGCGCCTGTAGTTTATTTTTTAATTTTAATTTAGAAGAAAATAAAAGCAGGAATAGGCCACTGCAAATGTCTTCTAAACTTTCTTAAGCACCCTTTCTGGCCCGGAAGCCTGCCCCACCATTTAACACTATCATGGCTGACATACCCCAGGCCTCAACTCCTCTTCTGTGCCAACTATAGCTCTTAATTTCCTAATCTTTCAAAAATTTATCTACCTCCTCTTTACCTCCAACAATCTAGCCTGGAGATTCACCACCTCCTGCGAGAAGTTGATCCTACGCACCTCAGTTTTAAGTGACTGCTCCCTTTTCTTGTAACTATGTCCCCTTCATTTGAGACTCTCCCACTAGTGGAAACATCTCAACATCCACTGTGCCATGCCCCCTCAGGGTTTCAAAGTAATTTCGTTGTGTTTTAATTCAAAATATTCCAAGTTGCATTTTCCCCCATTAACAAAAAGCAACACTTGTTGCCAACGTAAGTAGAAATCCTGAGGTGGTAAAATGTGGCAAAAACTAACCAAGGTAGGATGAACAAGAGTTTGAGATTTGCTCTGAGGCATCTTAAAGGGTGAGAGGGATAGGGAGAATCATAGTTTTAAAAAGGGAATTGGTTTATTATTGTCACATGTACCAAGGCACAGTGACGAACTTGTCTTGCATACCGTTCATACAGATCAATTCATTACAACAGTACATTGAGGTAGTACAAGATAAAGCAATAACAGAATGCAGAATAAAGTATTACAGTTATAGAGAAAGTGCAGTGCAGGTAAACAATAAGGTCATAACAAGGTAGATTGCGAGGTCAAGAATCCATCTTATCATACTAGGGAACCGTTCAATAGTCTTACAACAGCGGGATAGAAGCTGTCCTTGAGCCTGGTGGTACGTGCTTTCAGGCTTTTGTATCTTTTGCCCGATGGAGACGGGAGAAGAGAGAATGTCTGGGGTGGTTGGGGTCTTTGATTATGCTGGCTGCTTCAACGAGTTGGAAATACAGGTGCAGGGCTTAAGAAGAGGAGAATGCACAAGAGTGTGGAGCTGGGGTACGGAGGGCTGATGGGAGGATGGTGTTTGTAGAACCATAGGATATAACAGAAACAGGGAGAGGCACAAACAGATTTAAATATGCTATAAATGATTCATGGACACATTACTGCCATGCTGAGTCCATCAGTGGATGGGATTGAGGCGAGAACACCTCCTCCGAGTGCAGAGGTAGGGATTGCTGCTTTGAACAGCATCACTGTGTGGTGCCTGACTCAAGGTGCGATGAGGATAGGGAAGGGTGGGGCAAAAGGCTGCCGCACCAAAATATGGCAAGCACTCAGTCTGAGCAGTGCAACGCATTCACAGATCCCCGTTCTTAAGCTGCTCCACAGCTTGTAATTAATCCATTGTCCAAACACAAGCCAACTTCCCCAAAGTTAGACACTGGAACATTGTTGCAGTAATATTAAATAAGACTGACATTTGAAAGTATTTGTGAAATTTGGTCATCACAGAATCATGAATGGGGAGCGTTCCAGATATCTGGAGTATTGGAACACAGACTTTGACTCAAATTGAAAGCCATGTGGGCAAAAGAAGTCATGGTCATTAACATTCCCTGGACACTGTGATCATCAGTAAGCTGGAGCACACCAGATCTGTATCTTCATTCAAAATCTCATTATAATCTCCAAGTCAGAAGTTCAAAGCTGCCAAGAATGCTTAATGAGCTCACTCAATCAGAGAATCATTCTTTCTTACACCCTCCCTCACTCTCAGACTTGCTCATTCAGACAATCCTTTGCTCAACATCACTTACTGGCTCACGCTCAATATATCATTTAGAATTGCAAACAAAACTCTGCCCAGCGGAGGCTCCCCCTAGCCCCAACCAGTGGGGGCTCCCCCAGCCCTGCCCAGAAGAGGCTCTCCCTAGCCCTCCCCAGGAGAGGCTTCCAACAACTCCCCAACAACCTTTCCCAGTGGAGACTCCCCAACAACCCTTTCCAATGGAGAATCCTCAACAACCTTCCCAATGGAGACTCCCCAACAACCTTTCCAATGGGGAATCCTCAACAACCTTCCCAATGGAGACTCCCCAACAACCTTTCCAATGGGGAATCCTCAACAACCTTCCCAATGGAGACTCCCCAACAACTCTGCCCTGTGGAGACTCCCCACAACCCTGTCCTGTGGAGGCTCCCCAACAACCCTTCCCAGTGGAGACTCCCCAAAAACCCTGCCCAATGGAGACTCCCCAACAACCCTTCCCAGTGGAGACTCCCCAACAACCCTGCCATGGAGGCTTCCCCTAGCCATGTCCAGTGGAAGCTCCCCTTAGCCTGCCCAGTCGAGGCTTCTTCTAACCCTGTCCAGTAGATACTTCCCAACAACCCTGCCTAGTGGAGTCTCCCCAACAACCATAACCATAGGGAGACTCCCCAACAACCCTGCCCAGAGGAGTTCCCCATTAATCCCTGCCCCCAGTGCAATCAGTCCTATCACCTTTACCTGGCTCTCAATCACTCCAGGACACTTGTTAACAGGTGGAATGTTACCTTGCTCTTTCCTTGGATTCGTTATAGATATCTGTTATAACTCGGTCCTTGTGGTCCATGAAATTATTGTGAGCTTCTTCCAGTTTCCTGCAAGGCAATAAAGTTTGATTTACAACTAGTTTCTTTTCTCCCTTGCAAATTTGAAGGGCAAGATTTTGGCTTAAAGCAGTACAAAAGGCCGTGACCACAAATGCACAAGAGATAATACTGCTGTCAGCTCAGCTGTCCAAGACTGTTAAAACTGGAACCGGTCTGAGATGCATTTCCAGTGGGAAGCAGCAACAACCAGAATACAGCATAACCCTGAGGTTAGAGAGTTGAGGGGTTATTCTAGGAGGCATTTTTTCACACCCAAAGAACACTGAATATCTGGAACTCTCTCCCGAAAAATCTGTTGAGATCAATCTATAATTTCAAAAGTGAGATTTATGGATACTTGTTAGCAAGGCTTAAAGGGAGAGGGAACCAAAAACCAATTGATGCAGATCAACCATGCTGTAAATGAATGATGGGGTAGACTAGAGCAGGGGTAGGGTTGGGGTGGGAGAGAGCCTATTCCAATCTCAGTGCTGATTTCAGACACATACTACCATTCTCTGAAAGGAAATATATCCGTTAGGTTTCTTGCCACTGATTGCTGTCTCTTGAATCCTGCTGAAGAATGCGTGGAGCTTAAGCGTGAAGTCCGTTCAATCACTTCTGCTGCCAATCCAGGTTCCTAGAGGAACACCACCTGAGGCAAGATGCCAGAAGTTTCTTCATCTCTGAGGAACTGTGCTACATCATTTGGCTGAGCCTTCATTAAAGGTTGTGGAATATCACAGCATTAGAGGCTTGACGGGAGGGAGTTTTATTTTAATGTTTCTCAGAGTGGTCAATAGGTTGAGAGACAGAAACAGGCATGAGAACCATGTCAAAGTAGGCCTTGGTTCATGCAGCTTCAAGAGGAAAGGAATGGATGGAGAAAGGGATATTTTATGATAATGTAACTGGTTCTGTGTTGTAAGGGGCAGGCTCCACCAGGGCCTGGAGCCATTACAGGGTGCAGAATGGGGAAAATGTGCATGTGTGACTGAATATCAAAACTTATCCCTGTTCTAAGTAGAAGCACACTGTTACTTGATTAGACAGGCAGGAGAAAGCCTCTTTTTATTGAGGTTCTCATAGGAAGCAAAAGCTTTACTAAAGGCATGGTAGGTGCACTGAATGCACCAGTGCTTAGGAACCGAGGACTAGGGTTGCCAAGCCAAAGGAGAATTACCTCTGGTGAGAAAACCTATAGCACATGAGTTGGTGCTGCACAGGGGAAGACCACCTCTATCAGATATGGTGATCCATGTGCCTTGCCCCTTCAAAATATCCCTGCCTTCTACAGATATTTTCAATCTCAAACACTTTTGAAAAGCTTTCTGAGGCTCTCCTTCAAGCACTTATTTTCACAGTGGAGTAAGCAAGCTGCGAGCTCTGGTATTATTCTGGTAAGTTCTGTCATGGCCCAAACATCCCTTTGATAACTGTTGCCAAAGATGGCCCGTTATGGTCTGACTAATGTAAAAAAAATTATCATATCTTTTGTGCTTTTATTTTCATTATCCTTACATATAAACCTGGAAAGTTAATCATCAATGTCATTATCCATGAGGATTGCTAACAACATCTCCTCCTCACTGATCATCAACACAGTTGCCCCCTGCTTTACTCTATATACACACATGACTGTGTGGCTCAGCACAGCTCCAACGCCATATACAAATTCGCTGATGACACCACTGTTGTTGGATGAATCATAAGTGGTGAAGAATCAGTTTACCGAAGTGAGATTGGACACATTGAGTGGTGCTGCAACAATGACCTTGCTCAACGTCAGTAAAACTAAGGAACTGATTGTTGACTTCAGGAAGGGGAAGGAGGGTGAACATGCGCTAGCCTACCTTGGTGGATTGATGGTAGAGAGGATGAACAGCTTCAAATTCCTAAGTGTTAAAATATCGGATGATCTCTCCTGGGCTCAGCACATAGATGCAATCACAAGGAAGGTGTGCCAGCGTCTTTATTTTCTTAGACAATTAAGGAGGTTCAGCATGCCACTGAACACTCCAACAAACTGACCGCAGTCAGTGCAGATCGGGAATAACACCTCCTCCTTGCTGACAATCAACACAGGCGCACCTCAAGGATGCGTGCTTAGCCCACTGCTCTACACTCTCCACACTCACGACTATGTGGCTGAGCACAGCTCAAACATCATCTATGAATTCGCCAATGACACCACTGTTGTTGGTAGAATTTCAGATGGTGACGAGGAAGCGTACAGGAGTGAGACAGATCGGCTGGTTGAGTGGTGTCAATAACTACAACCTCGCACTCAATGTTATCAAGACCAAGGAACTGATTGTGGACTTCAGGAAGGGGAAGTCGGGAGAACACGCACTAGTCCTCATTGAGGAGTCAGCGGTGGAAAGGGTGAGCAGCTTCAAGTTCCTGGGCGTCAACATCTCAGAGGATCTAGCCTGGGCCCAACACATTAATGCAATCACGAAAAAGGCACGCCAGCAGCTCTACATCATTAGGAGTTTGAGATTTGGGATGCCACCAAACGCTCCTCCAAATTTCTATAGATGTATGGTGGAGAGCATTCTGACTGGTTGCATCACCGCCTGGTATGGAGGCTCCAATGCATAGGATCGCAAGAGGCTGCAGAGGATTGTAGACTCAGCCAGCTCCATCACGGGCACAACCCTTCCCACCATTGAGGACATTTTCAAGAGGCGGTGCCTCAAGAAGGTGGCATCCGTCACTGAGGACCCTCACAATCCGGGACATGCCCTCTTCTCATTACTACCATCAGGAAGGAGGTACAGGAGCCTGAAGACCCAAACTCAATGATTCAGGAACAGATTCTTCTCCACTGCTGTCAGATTCCCGAACGATCCATGAACCCAGCCTCATTATTCCTTTTTTTGCACTGTTTATTTATTTTTGTAATTTATAGATTGTATGTCTTTGCTCTGTACTGCTGCCGCAAATTTCAGGTCATATGTCAGTGATAATAAATCTGATTCTGATTTTGAACTTCTACAGAAAGTGTTGTAAGTATCCTGACTGGTTGCATCATGGTCTGGTATGGTAATTTGAATACACAGGAACAAAAGAAGCTGCAGAGTAGTGGACTCAGCCCAATACATCACAGGCACATCCCTCCCCACCATCAGTAGTGTCTATAGGAGGCGCTACCTCAAGAAGGAAACATCTATCATCAAAGATCCCCACCATCCGGGCCACACAATCTTATCGCAGCTACCATCGGGCAGGAGGTACAGAAGCCTGAAGTCCCACACCACCAGGTTTGACAGAAGTTACTTCCCTTCAACCATTCGGTTCTTGAACAAACTTGCACAACCCTAATCACTACCTCAGTACAACAACGTATGACCACTTTGCACTTTGCGTTGTTTTGTTTGTTCTAATTGTGTTCTTTCTTGTACAATTTTGTATAATTTATATTTAGTTCACATTTTTCTTGTGCATGTTGTGTCTCTGATGCTATGTGCCTGTGCTGCTGCTGCAAGTAAGTTTTCATTGCACCTATGCATATGTGTACTTGTGCATATGACAATAAACTCGACTTTGACTTTGATGATCTGTAATGTTAAATCTGCTTCTCTGTCCTGCTGCCTGATCTGCAGAGTATTTCCAGCATTTTCTGTTTTTATAGGCCAAACTTCCTTATCCTTTACTGGGACAAACTTCTCAACCTGACAACCAATCCAGTGAATCTAAAATATACTGACTCAAGGGAAATATATCTTTCTTCAGGCAATTGTTGAATGTACACCATCTGCATTGTTCCTCAAAAGAATGATAGTCGGAATATCTTATACCATTTATAGGAATTTCCAGCCTCAGTACTGAAGTTCAAAGGGGCTGCTTACAGTATTGTAAAATCAATTCCACTGTATATTCTTGGAAAGGAGTCTCAGCACTTGTGGTTTAAGTGTTGGCTCCACATAACAGTTTAAAAATGAAGAAAGTTGGAACCGAGATGATCTGGGAAAGATTAGAGCGCTGAACTCCAGCCAGGCTTTGATTGTTTTGTGTAAATTATTCCAAGGATAAACCGCATCTTCAGGTAGGCCTTATCGATTTCCACACGGAAGTCATTGAGCAGTTAAATCCCCTTTCCACGCCAATACTATATTTACACAAAATGGTGATTTTCCACAGAGGAAATTAAATGGCCTAGATTAAAGATAACAAGGCTGGGAGACATTGCAGGTTGAACTATAATTGTCTGGTTGGAAAGATGTTAAGCAGGAATTGGCGGCAGCATTTTGGGTTGTGAAAAGGTGCATTATTTTTCCCGTTTCTAGCTTTACGGTGGGTGAGGTGGGCTCAGCTCTGTTCTAGCATTCAGTCAGATCATAGTTGAAATCCTCCAATGATTCCACTTTCAATCCCCATATCACCTGGTCCCTGTTTCTTCCAGAAGTCTATTGATCTCAGTTTACAATGCACTGAGCACACCACCCCCCCTCCAAAACTGTCTGACTTGGATTGAAGAATTTCAAAGATTCACAGTCCAGAGTGAAGACATTTCTTTCATGGGTACCTCCCTCCAATATTCTAAGTGTGGCCCCTGGCTCTGGAGAAGCAGCCTGTCAGCGCTGACCCGGTCCGTCCCTCTCAGAACCCTGTATGCAGTGCTTCTGCTATGACTGCAGCTAAGTCAGAATAGACCAGTCCCACGTGGTCAGTGGGATTTAGTAATTCATCTGGCAATGCCCTTATCCGCTAGGTATTTAATCCTTATAAATCATTAATTAATGTGGGGATTGAACATAGCTCTGTTGGTCACGAGGTGCCAGGTCAGCTGGATGTCTGGGCGGGAAACTACTCTCAGCTCCTTGGCATGTGCCCTGAGTTTAATTAGTGAGAGGCTGGAGAATTAAGGAATACAGAGATACTCACGCCTGCATTTAGAGAACAGAACTAAACTGTGGAGATTACTATGTGTAAATATGTATTTAACGTGCAGTTCTAACGTAAACAAACATTCATTACTTTTTCAGTGCTTGTAAGAGTTCACATATCCCTGATAAACTACATATGTTAAATCAGAACTGAACTTGCAGACTGCAGCATATAAAATCAGCAGTTCTTGTGCACACACTAACTGTACTTTTCATCATAGCTGCCAATTCTAAAACATAAGCTTTCCAACATCATCCCACTTTAAAGAACCAATCTGTCACAGTTAAAAGTCACAAATAATCGAGTCAGCACTGATTCAAGTGCTCTTTTACTGGAAGTGTGACTACCATGTCAGAACAAGAACTCTGAAGCAAGCAAGAAACTTTGTTTAAAATCATTCAGAGGACATGGGCCAACATGCAATCACAAGGAAGGCGCACCAGCATCTTTACTTTCTTAGAAGGTTAAGGGGGTTCGGCTTGTCACCAAACACTCCATAGATGTACTATTGAAAGTATCCTGACTGGTAGCATCATGGTCTGGTATGGCAAATTCGAATGTAAGAAGCTGCAGAGAGTAGTGGACTCTGCCCAATGTATCAGGGGCACATCCCTCCCCACCATCGGGAGTATCTACAGGAGGCACTGCCTTAAGAATGCAACATCCATCATCATGTCGGCGCCGGAAGCGTGGCGACACTTGAGGGCTGCCCCCAGAACACTCTACGTAGAAGATGCATTTCACTATGTGTCTTGATGTACATGTGACTAATAAAGATACCATAACCTTATCTTAAAGATCCCCACCATCCGGGCTATGCCATCTTCTCGCAGCTCCCGCTGGGCAGGAGGTGCAGGAGCCTTAAGTCCCTCTCCACCAGGTTCAAGAACAGCGACTTCCCTTCAACCATTCAGTTCTTAAACCAACCAGCAAAACCCTCATCACTAGAGTTTAGCAACACTGTGACCACTTTGCACTAAAATGGACTTTGTGTTTTTTAGTTCTAATTGTGTTCTTTCTGGTAAAAATGGTGTATAATTTATGTTTAATTTATGTTTTTCTTGTGAATGCTGCTTATATGATGCTCTGTGCCTGTGGAAGTTTTTCATTGCACCTGTGCACATGTGGACTTGTGCATCCAACAATAAACTCGACTTTGAACTTTGACTTACTGGCTGAACCAAACTGCCCTCAAAAAGGATGGTGGTGATCTGCCTTCCTAGTCTGCATGGTGAAGGAGCACCCAGAGTGCTGTGAGGACTTGGAGTACTTTTGGATGCAGCTGCGATGATGGATTGCTGATGTGCTTTCAAGAGAGGATGGTTATGAACAAAGATAGTTGACCCTGTTACTTACCAAGGTGCTGGATGCCCTGCTACTCTCACTGCACACTTCTGTTGTACAATATCTGAGCAGGAGGAGAAGAAGATAAATCTTTCAAAGAGGACTCCAACACCAACATATTATAGGACCAGAGAATACTCCAACGTAGTAGGCAGCCACTCAGCTCATCAAAGCCCTAATGAACATCAATCCAATCATTTTGATTATCCTGCTGGTCTCCATTTCCAAGTTTTTTTCTGTTTCCAGGGTGTATCTAGCTTGCTTCATTTTGCTGAATGACCCACCTCCCTATCAGCGTGTTGATGTGCACAGCAACATTCTGGACAGTGGTTAGGAACGCAGTGGGGTTTGCCAGTTGTGTGCGCCGTCCTGCAGTTAATGCTGTTCCCTTGTCCAGCTCCAGTTACAGATGGGTACATGCATACATGCCTCTGTGCAGTTTCCCTTTCGTTTATCACTTTCCCAACTATTTTTCCTCCCACCCTCTCCTAGGTGAGGTGCCTGCTGCAATAAATGTTTCCTTTTCCTCTGCTTTCAGTTGTGCCAATGATGTCAGGATATTGAAACCAGATTCCCCAGAGGCAGAGGTGCGTGAGCCTCCTGGTCAAGAGGCAGAGCTGAAATGAGAACCCGCCAAAGGAGGCTTCCCTACTCATTAGGTTGACATAAAGCCTTCCTTTGGGAAGGAGGTGGGGAACCTGAGAGAGCAAGGTGTGGGTGATGGTAGGTCGTGAGGGTAAGGGAGGGGTTAAGAGAAGGGGTGAGGGGTCCAGAGGGATAAGGGAGAACAAAGGGTGGGGGGGACAGAGGGAATGGCCTCCTCTAATGGTCTCTGATAGAAATGGCTTTTGATTAATCAAGGAGGCCTGCTGTTAAAACATTTATAGGTATTGCATTAACATGATTATGTGGTGACAGAGGATCATTTAAAATAAAATCCTTATAACATAGGCTTTGCTGGCAAGGGCAGACTCCACTGCCTTTAGCCGGTACTCTTACATCAACCGCAATGAAGTGCTTTGAGAGGTTGGTTATGGCACGAATCAACTCCTGCCTCAGAGGTGACCTGGATCCACTCCAGTTTGCCTACCGCCACAACAGGTCAACAGCAGAAGTGATTTCTGTGGCTCTTCACTCTACTCTGACCCATCTGGGCAACAGGAACTCATACAGCTCAGCGTTCAACACAATCATCCCATCCAAACGCATCATCAAGCTTCAAGACCTGGGCCTCTGTACCTCCCCCTGCAACTGGATACTCGACTTCCTCATCGGCAGGCCTCAGTCAGTGAGGATCGGTAACAGAATCTCCTCCTTGCTGACCATCAACACACGTGCACCTCAGTGCTGCATGCTTAGTCCACTGCTCTGCTCTTTATACACACAATATTGTGTGGCTAAGCACAGCCCCAATGCCATGTTCAAATTCTCCGACGACACTACTGTTGTTGGAAGAATCACAAGTGACGGTGAGTCAGCTTACCGGAGCCAGATAGGACACCTGGTTGTGTGCTGTCACAACAACAACCTCTTGCTCAACATCAGCAAAACAAAAGAGCTGATTGTTGACTTCAGGAAGGGGAAGGAGGGTGAACATGCACCAGTCTACATTGGGGGATTGGCAGTGGAGAGAGTCAGCAGCTTTAATTTTCTGGGCGTCAACATATAGGATGACCTGTCCTGGGCCCAGCACGTACATGCAATCATAAGGAAAGCGTGCCAGCATCTTTACTTCCTTAGGAGGTTAAGGAGATTCAGCTTGTCACCAAACACTCTAACAAACTGTCACAGAGGTACTGTTGAAAGTACCCTGACTGATGGCATCATGGTTTGGTACAGCAATTCGAATGTGCAGGAACATAAGAAGCTGCAGAGGGTAGTGGACTCAGCCCAATACATCACGGGCCCACCCCTCCACACCATTGGTAGCATCCATAGGAGATGCTGCTTCAAGAAGGCAACATTCATCATCAAAGATCCCCACCATACGGGCCGTGCCATCTTCTCGCAGCTCCCATCGGGCAGGAGGTACAGAAGCCTGAAGTCCCACACCACCAGATTCAAGAACAGCTACTTCCCTGCAATCATTCAGTTCTTGAACTGATTGGCAAAACCCTAATCACTACAGGTTAGCAACACTATGACCACTTTGATCCACTTTGCACTAAAATGGACTTTTCTTTTGTTCTAATTGTGTTCTTTCTTGTAAAAATTGTGTATAATTTATGTTTAATTTGTTTTTCTTATGAATGCTGCTTATCTGATGCTATGTGCCTGTGATGCTGCTGCAAGTAAGTTTTTCATTGCACCTGTATATACATGTACTTTTGCATGTGACAATAAACACGACTTCGCCTGTCCCTGATTGCCCTGAGGGCCCTTTTTCAATTGCTCCAGTCTGTATGGTGAAGGGACTCTTCCAGTGTGGTTGTCTAGGGATTCCGGGATTTAGGACCACAACAATGAAGGAAAACCACAACATTTCTAAGTTAGGATGGTGTCTGGTTTATTCTGCTCGTAATGAGGGTCATAGTATTGTGGAGTGTTATTGAAGCCATGGAAAACTGCTGTTCAGCTGCAGCCAAAGTACGCCAATAGTGGAGACAGTGGAGTTTTTAGCCAGCAAATTTTAGTACTCAAATTATTTTATCCTGGATGGTGAAAATGTTGCTGAATGTCACAGAGAGGTGACTGGACTCACTCTTGCTGGAGATAATGATTGCCTGGCACTTATTTGATGTGAATGATTCTTGTCACTTCTCAGTGCAAGGGTGGATGAGGGTTTAGAGTGAATCATTATCGGAGGATCTGGTGCATGATCTTTGCTCATAGTCATAGAGTGATACAGCACGGAAACAGGACCTTTGGCCCATTGTGTCCATGCTGGCCATCAAGCACCCATTTATACCAGTCCTACTCTAATCCCATTTTATTCTCCCCACATCTCATTAATTCCCCCAAGATCCTATCCGTCGCCTGCACCCAGTGGCCCACTAACCCAACGAACCACACGTCTTTGGGATGTAGGAGGAAACCAGAGCACCCGGGGGAAAACCCATGCAGTCACGGGGAGAATGTGCAAACACCATTCATGTAGTACTCAAGGTCTGGAAAGGATAGCACAGGTCCTGTGCAAATAATCACCTAAGAAGAGTTACTGCAGAACTCCAATATTGTCCTGCGGCAAACAGAACCTGTAACCTACAGACACATCTATGCTGCACCTGTTGTTGATGCCTAAAGTCACCTCAGTTGTAAAATTCCTTTATTGCAGCCATAAAGTATTCATGATCCCCACATGATGCCACCTACAAGGAACTATATTTCTTTAGATAACTCATGCAATGATGTACACAGCTGCCAAATGCATTACAGACAGACATGAACATCAATAGTGTTCCTGTTACCCTACTTCTTAACACTGAAATTTGAGTCTGAAGAAACATTTTGTGTATTTATTCTAACATAAAACATCTACAAAAATTTGTATATAGGATATGAGAAAAAAAACCATGAAGATTGATGCCAGCAGAACCTTTCTACTGGCTCCTTTTCCATACAGCTCCCAATTATTGCTTCCTTATTCACAGGCTAAATAATATACATTCCTTATACCAGTGCTTTGGGACTTGCTGAGGTCACGAAAGGTCCTATACAAATGCAATTAACTTCCTTCCCTCTTTCTCTCTGTCAGCAAAAGGAAGACCGAAGCTGAAAGCAGAGGTGAAATATGAGACTGCAGAATCATAGGGTCCATAGCTCACTGTGCTGTGATAGTGCCTTGAAACAGATCTCTAATTAACAATTCACACCCCACATGCCTTGCTCTCTCCCTATAGCCCCGCACAGATTTTGCTTTACCATTGTTTATTTAATTCCCTTTCAAAAGTCACTATTGAATCAACTTCCATTGACCTTCCAAGCAGTGCATCCTAAATCACAACACACTGCCGCGACCACTTCATCTGGTTCGTTTGCTGATTACCTTAAACCCACGACCTCTGGTTACCAACACACCTGTCAGAGGAAGTAGTTCTACCTTACTCCATCAGATCTTCCAAATTCTGACCCCCACCCCTGTTTCATTAAATCTGCACAACCTAATGAGCACAGTAACCACATTCAGCATTGCTGGAGGTGCTGCCCTTTGGACAAGATATTAAACTAAGTATTGTTATCCTGTTCAAATGGACATGTCACATTTTTAGAAGAGCTAAGAGCTCTCCAGGGAAACATTCACATTCAACTAAAGACATTGCTTTTGAACATCTCAACCCTTCTCCAAGTCAGCCTGGAGCATGGCCACAAAATCACCTCTAATTCACATTAATTAACATTTATGGGAGGCTATTCTGGGACTGTGAAGTGAGCAGGGGAAATATCTTAAGCCACAATGTCTCTGCTCTGGGAGTGTCTGATGGCACAGTGTAAATGAAGTTTTACTCTGTATTTAATCTGTGTTCCCTGCAACATGTTCACTCTCCTGTGCCTGTCAACTTCCCCTTGGACCTTTTGTTACTTACCTACACTAAGGAGGTGATTTACATTAACCAGCTTACTTAAATCCTCCCTCTTTGACCAAGCTTATGTTACCTTGCCTGATATCTCCTTGTGGCTTGCTGTCAAATTATATCTGATGAAGGATATTTATTCCAAAAGTATACTTTAATCATACAATTTACAATAGGTGATGCTCCTCTGCTTCGTTCACTGTACCTAGTGTATCATTACATTCGCTTACAATGTGTACATGGTGTTTATAATTTTCCCCAAACATTCCATCAGCAATAAAGTTGACAGGTTTTTGCGCAGGGGCCAGCTGCTCAGTATCCATTTGTGGGAGTACTCTCTCCCTGGTGTCATGAACGATGAGCCTGGACTTGCTGCCGTGGAACGTTCCATTTGGTTGGACAATTCCATACCTTCTGCCAAAGTCAAAGTCCAGCTTAATGTCATGTGCACAAGTACAGGTGCAATGAAAAACTTACTTGCAGCAGCATCACAGGCACATAGCATCAAATAAGCAGCGTTCACAAGAAAAACATAAATACAATTTTTACAAGAAAACACAATTAGAACAAAAAGAAGTCCATTTTAGTGCAAACTGATCAACTAGTATGACTAATTTATGACCAGTTTTGCAAATGCAGGGAGAACAAAAGGGGACTAGTGCAAGTGCCTATTTGATGGTCAGTGCACACTTGGTGGGCCAAAGGGCCTGATTCTGTGCTGTATGTTTCCATGAATGTTTTTCCCTGGATGATGGTTGCTTCTTATGCATTGCCGTGACGGCAACTCTCCAATGGAACTGAGCATATTGTCAGATTCTGGACTAACACCTTGTGAATGCGGAGACATGTGGGGAACTGCTTTTGGAATCCTAGCTCTTCCTTATCCCACAGCCATTGATAGTGAGGAATTTGGCAATAGAACAGAGGTGTTTGAAGCAGTAATTGTAGGGTGGTAATGCTCCAGCAAGCCCTAAGTATTTGTTTGCTCCTAGTAGTTACCAGAGCAGAGAAATTGCAGTTATATCCGTACCTTTGGAATTCTCTCAGCTATCTTGTGTCTGCCTGGGATCAGCCTTGGACTTGTAAGAAAGTACTGGTTCACTTGATGATGTCTTTGACTTTAACAGTAAAGCAATAAGTGGGTCAGAGCAAAAATAACAAACTGCGTTCATATAGCACAAAGGCGATTGAGGAACGTAATACAAAAGCTGCCATCAAGCAACATAAGGAGATATTAGACCAGTGACCAAAAGTTCAGAGAAGCTTTAAGGATTGTCATAATGGAGAAAAGGGAGGGGGAGAGATGTAGGAAAGAGTTACAGGGTTTCAGGTCTGGGTAGCTGAAACACCAATATTGATAGCTGGGCCATTGATAAAAAACTGTGGGTGCATGAGGCCAGAACTGGAGTGCATAGATCTTGTAGCGAGTTGTAGCAATGGCTCAATGCATATTTTGACAGTTTTTGTTAACCTTGGCTGGCTCTCAGAGAAAAAGAGAATACAACATTTTCAATTGCTGTGCTAAATTACAGAGCAAGTAATTTTCCTTTGTAGTGGTCGCTGTTCCATTCCTCAGCAACTACAAGAGCTGTCTGGCCTCACTCACTCTGCAGACTTCTTTCACATTGTTCGTCCAGACAGGGCTTCACAGTTGACCGTGATTAGAAGTTACAACTCCAACTGTCAATCGGCATACATTAGCATTTGAAAGGGCCAGTCGAGGCCATCAAAGTAATGTTATCTTAGCTGATCTGTGAACTCACAGAACAGTTCTAGCACCAGGAGCTTGATCCACTTCTGCCTTGGCAAGAACAGGGCAGTCTCCATTTTGAGCTGACAATGTCATTGTGTTACTGAAAGAGGATTTAAACAGTGACAAGGATTCCTATGCTCGTCCCACTGCACTATCCTGGGGAAGATAATTGCTCACCGCACCCCTTCCTTGGGAGGTGACATAAACCAACGACAACTTGTTTAACGTGGCTAATTATCCCAAGGACCTTCACAGGGACAATGATCAAACAAAATTTCACACCGAGTATGTAGGACAGATTACCAAACGCTGGCCAGAGTTTGCACATCTTAAAGGGGGAAGGCGAGGGAGAGGTTTTTCAGGGGCTGGGGGCGAATTCCAGGGCTGATTGCCTTGGTACCTAAAGCTCAGCTGTCAATGGTGGAGGCTATTAAATTTGGGGATGAGCAGGAGGACAGAATTGCTGAGCTCAGAGGATTGTAAGGCCAGAAAAGATTATATTGATTATAGGGAGGGAGACCATGGGGGGATTTGAAAACTAGGGATGACAATTTTACAATATGTTTGCTTAATTTAAGATTAAGATATCTTTATTAGTCACATGTACATCAAAACACACAGTGAAATGCATCTTTTGCGTAGAGTATTCTGGGGTCAGCCCAGTCCCCTTGCATGTCCCCTTTGACCCTCACCAATTTTTATCGATGCACAATAGAAAGCATCCTATCTGGATGCATCACGGCTTAGTATGGTAACTGTTCTGCCCGGGACTGTGAGAAACTGCAGAGAGTTGTGGACACAGCTCAGCACATCACGGACACCAGCCTCCCCTCCATGGACTCTTGTCTACACCTCTTGCTGCCTCGGTAAGGCAGCCAGCATAATCAAAGACCCCACCCACCAGGGACATTCTCTCTTCCCGCCCCTCCCATCCGGCAGGAGATACAAAAGCCTGAAAGCACGTACCACCAGGCCCAAGGTCAGCTTCTATCCCACTGTTATAAGACTATTGAATGGTTCTCTGTTACAATAAGATGGACTCTTGACCCCACAATCTACCTCGTTATGGCCTTGCGCCTTGTGGTCTGCCTGCTCTGCACTTTCTCTGTAACTATAACACTTTATTCTACATTCTGTTATTGTTTTCCCTTGTACTACCTCAATGCATTGATGTGATGAAATGATCTGTGTGGATGGTATGCAAAACAAGTTTTTCAATGTACCTCGGCACATGAGACAATAATAAATCAATTCCAATAACCAGAAGACAATGCAGGTCAGCAAACACAGAGAGCGATGGGTGAATGGGACAAGGGGGAACAGGGTTTTGTCTGACTGAGTTTACAGAGTAGAGGAAGGATGCCATCCAGAAGCAAGGGTGGCATGTTGGCACAGCTAGTAAAGCCACTGCCTCACAGCACCAGAGACCTGGGTTCAATCCTGTCCGTGTAGAGTCTGCATGTTCTCCCTGCAACCGCGTGGGTTTCCCCCAGGTGATCGGGTTTCCTCCCACATCCCAAAGACATGTAGGTAAATTACCCATAGTGTGTAGGTGAGTGGTAGAATTTGTGGGGAATTGTTGGGGGGGGGGGGAATGTGGGGAGAATACAATAGGATTAGTGTAGGATTGGGGTAAGTGGGTGGTTGATGGTCAGCACGGACTAGGTACTGGTATTGGTTTATTATTGTCACTTGTACTGAAGTACAGTGAAAAACTTGTCTTGCCTACTGCTTGTACGGGTCAATTCATTACACAGTGCAGTTACATTGAGTTAGTACAGAGTGCATTGATGTAGTACAGGTAAAAACAATAACAGTACAGAGTAAAGTGTCACAGCTACAGAGAAAGTGCAGTGCAATAAGGTGCAAGGTCACAACAAGGTAGATCGTGAGGTCAGAGTCTATCTCATCGTGTAAGGTAACCGTTCAATAGTCTTATCACAGTGGGGTAGAAGCTGTCCTTAAGTCTGTGGTACGTGCCCTCAGGCTCCTGTGTTTCCTTGTTGCATGATTCCACAGCATGCATTGGAATAGTCAAAGCGAGAGAGACAGCAAAGAAATGGATGAGGGTTTTAGTATTGAGATAGGGCCCCAGTTAGGTTTATGCTATAAGTGGATGGATACAGGCAGTTTTAATGATAGCACGTATTTATAGTCTGAAGTCCATTTCAGGATTAAGCATAACACCAAAGTTGCAAGCAATCTGGTTGACAATATATTCTGGTTGTTACATTATATTCTGCATTCTGTTTTTCTTCTCACTACCTCAATGTACTTATATACAGCATGATCTGTCTGGATGGCACGCAGGCAAAAGCTTTTTACTGTATCTCGGTACATGTGACAATAATAAACCAATACCAATACACGGATGTCCGAGAGGAAGATATTGTTAGTGGTTAGGGAACAGTTTTTCGGGGACGAAATCATTCTTGTCACTATTCAGCCAGGGAAATTTCTGCTTATTTACAATTGAACATCAGTACAGTTCACCACAGACATAACAGATCCCACCTTTTTGTTTAGAAAGAGCGCTAAGGAGATACAAGTTGCTCCTATGTCCTGAAGCTAAAATTTATCACTTGATTAAAGCAGATTACCACTTTGCTGCTGTGGGAGTTGGTGTGTGCAAATGGGTGGCCTTGTTTTCTACTTTACAACAATGATTACATTTCAAAAAGTACTTCATGTGCTTTATAACTCTCTGGGAAAATCTGAAAGGCGTGAAAGGCAATTTACAAATGCAAGCCCTTTCTTTCCTGTCAAATGACAGAGCCAGACTGTTCTACAGGACAGCTGCGGTGAGCCTCCAATGATGTTCCTGCACAGAGTTAGCTGCTGCAATTCATTCTAGTTGCCGTCCCACGCAGCATATGATGTGGGTGCATCTTGGCCTGCCTGTTGCCTGTGTCCGTCATGTACGGCCAAACCTACTCAATGACCTGACCCCACCGGAAAAGGTTAACCATGGCTTAGTGTGAACACAGCCCAGTCCGTCATGTAAACCAGCCTCCCCTTCACTGACTCCATCTATATTACTCGCTGCCTCGGGAAAGCAGTTAATAGAATCAAAGAACCCTTCCATCCCAATCATTTTCTCTTCTCCTCTCTCCTGTCGGGCAGAAGATACATACGTAAGCTTGAGAGCACAAACCACCAGACTCAAGGACACCTTCTATCCCGCTGTTATCAAACTCTTGAATGGACCTACACACAAGATGCTGGAGAAACTCAGCAGGTCAGGCAGCATCTATGGAGGGAAATGGACAGTCGATGTTTCGGGTTGAGACCCTTCATCTGGACTGATCATCGACTGACCATTTCCCTCCATAGAAGCTGCCTGATTGGTACTGGTATTGATTTATTATTGTCACTTGTACCATGGTACAGTGAAAAACTTGTCTTGCAAACCGATCGTACAGGTCAATTCATTACACAGTGCATTGAGGTAGTACAGGGTAAAACAATAACAGAATACAGAGTAAAGTATCACAGCTACAGAGGAAGTGCAGTGCAGGTAGACAATAAGGTGCAAGGTCATAACAAGGTAGATTGTGAGGTCAAGAGTCCATCTTATTGTATAAGGGAACTGTTCAATAGTTATAACAGCAGTTCAGAAGCTGTCCTTGAGCCTGGTGGCACCTTCTGCCTGATGGGACAGGGGAGAGAGAGAATGCCCCGGGTGGGTGGGGTCTTTGATTATGCTGGCTGCTTCACCACGGCAGCGAGAAGTATAGACAAGAGTCCATGGAGGGGAAGCTGGTTTCCATGATTTGCTGGGCTGTGTCCACAATGCTCTGTAGTTTCTTGCAGTCCTGGGCAGGGAAGCTGCTGTACCAAGCCGTGATGCATCCAGATAGGATGCTTTCTATGGTGCATTAATAAAAGTTGGTGAGTGTCAAAGGGGACATGCCAAATTTCTTTAGCCTCCTGAGGAAGTAGAGGTGCTGCTGAGCTTTCTTGGCTGTGGCATCTAGGTGGTTGGACCATGACAGGCTATTGGTGATGTTCACCCCAAGGAACTTGAAGCTCTCAACCCTCTCAACCTCAGCACCATTGATGTAGACAGGTGCATGTGCACAGCCCCACTTCCTGAAGTCCCTCCAGCATCTTGTGTGTTGCTCCATATTCCAATAGTCTCTTGTGTCTCTAGCTTGAATGGACCTCTCATACGCTAAAAGATGAACTCTTGATCTCCCAATCTACCTTGTCATGGTCCCTGCAATTTCTTTGTTAAAGCAACACTATATTCTGCATTCTGTTTTCTTTTTATTACCTCAGTGTAATTACATATGACATGATCTATTTGGATGGCATGCAAGACAAAGATTTTTACTGTATCTCAGTACATGTGACAATAATATACCAATACTGTGAACTCTGAGGGAGCGCTGCAGTCTGTTGGAAGAGGCATCGAACTGAGAGCCCCCTCAGATGGGTGTAAGAGATCCTGCGACATTGCTGAAAGAAGAGCTGGGCAGCTCTTCTGTGTGTGTCATTGGCTACAAAGTGTATGGGGGCAATCTGATGTTGTGAGAGTTACTATATAAAAGCAAAACCTTTTATCCCCACTTGAATTTATTTGCTTCCCATCGGAGTAGGGGTCTAAGGTGGTGATTATGGGCCATTGGTTAACAATGACATACTTCAACTCATTCAAAGCAATTACAGCGTTTGTAGAATTGGAGTTACCAGCTTAGAAGAGGGGTGACAAACCTCTCTCTGGCTGTCACTATTCTGCCTGCCAGCCCTTTGGAAAAGGGAAGACACTCAAGGCTATAGACTGGGTTTTCTTCAGTAGTTTACCCGATGCTTCATACCTGACCCCAGAGAGTGGGCGGGCATCAGGCTATTGAATTGCATAGAGAATTACAGTTGATCAAAGGAAGAGCTTCCATTGGGCTTTCCATGTCTCCTAGACATTTCCAACCAATGACGTACTTCTGAAGTCCAGTCATCATTATGACACAGGAAACACAGCAGTCAATTTGAACGATGCTGCAACAAATCCCAGAATCAGAACTCTTATCACTGACTCATATGACATGAAATGTGTTGTTTTGCCACAACAGCACAGTGCAAAGACATAAAATTACTATAAATTATAAAAATAAATAAAGAGTGCAAAAAAAGGAATAACGAGGTAGTGTTCATGGATTCATGGACCGTTCAGACATCTGATGGTGGAGGGGAAGAATCTGTTCCTCAATGTTCCATTGAGTGCGGGTCTTAAGGCTCCTGTACCTCTTCCCTGATAGTAGTAACGAGAAGAGGGCATGTCCAGGATGGTGAGGGTCCTTGTGATGGATGCCGTCTTCTTGAAGATGTCCTTGAGGGTGGGGAGGGTTGTGCCCGTGATGGAGCTGGCTGAGTCTACAACCCTCTGAAGCCTTTTGCAATCCTGTGCATTGGAACCTCCATACCAGGCTGTGGTGCAACCAGTGAGAATGCTCTCCACTGTACATCTATAGAAATTTATAAGAATCTTTGGTGATATAACAAATCTCCTGAAATTCCTAACGAAGTAGAGCTGCTGGTGATTGCATCAATGTGTTGGATCATTGTGATCCTCTGAGATGTAATCAAGTAATCTGTTGGTTTCACCCAATGCTTCCAGATGTTCTTGCCAAGGGATCCACTAGATAGTGATAAGGAACAGGAAGACAGGTTTAATTTGTTCCCTCACTCTAACATGAGTGGGCTGAAGATATGTGCGAGAATCCTGGGCAGGAGAGAGCCATCTCAGCACAGGGGCTGAGGAGGATTTGATTGAAGCCAGCTTTCGGAAGGCAGTGAAAAAAAAAGCAACCTTCAAAAGAATAACAGAAAATCAATATTTGTGCATGAGGCTGCTTTTGTATCCACAGCTGGTGAACATTGGGGAATGATAGCTGTACAGTTTGTAGGCACTGATCAACAGCTGGTGAGCATTGAGGAATGATAGCCATACAGTTTGTAGGAACCGACGGGGCCTCACAGTAAATGTGTGATGGACGATCTCACACATTTGCAGGAATGATACCATCTCTTTCAATAAAGCCTGATCTTCGACCACCAGGAGTCACACATGGGGGCTTTTTAGTGGTGAGTGTGTGTGGCTACATCTGCCTGAATTCTTTCCCAGGAAGAATGGAGGTGTCTAAAGCTGGAGTATTTATCTGACCTGATAATAAATCACTGCACTTTTCACCTCACTCAGCAGTTAATAGCGGCAGCACAGAAGGTAAACAAGCACTCAGCAACTGCTTGCAGTTAAATGAAGGCCAACCTGGCCAGTTATTGGAGTTCAGGAGCTCACAGCTGAGATCCATTGTGCCATTAAGGTGACAATGAGAGGATGGCTGTATAACCAGCTGCAGCGCAGTGATCCTGAATGCAAAAAGCCACTTATTAAGAGTTCACAGCTCAAAGTCAGGAGGACTTTGCTTGCAATTCACATCACTGTGGGATGGCAAGGTCAATGGGGTGGCTGTGTATGTGAGTCAGTGGGGACCATGCCCTCTTCTCAATGCTACCGCCAGGCAGAAGTACAGAAGCCTTAAGTCCCACACCACCAGGTTCAGGGACAGCTATTCGGGAACAGCCCCTCTCATACTACCGTGGACTTGTCTCTGTCGGTTTTTTTTGCACTACTGTCTTGTTTGCAGTCTTTTTTTCAAAATTTATGTATAATTTTTGTTTTGTGTGTTGTCTGAACCTATGTGTCTGTGATGATGCTGCAAGTAAGTTTTTCATTGTACCTATAGCTCACTGTACTTGTGCACATGACAATAAACTCGACTTGACTTGAATGTAGCAAGAGGAGCAGTAAATTCAGAGAGAAGTGAGCACAGGGAACAGAAATGGTGACTGACATCACCACGGACTTTGCTCAATGCAGAGGCTGAAGGAGAAAGGCTAGAACTTCTACTTCAGGATAGAGGATGATCTTGATATTTGGATGTGTGGCTCCTCGCACCATCACAACCACTGAAAGATAAAAGCCTTCAAGTCAGAAGGCTGTGAGTTCAAGTCCCACTCTGGAAAACTGGGTACCAAATCCAAGCTCTCGGTGTAGTACTGAGGCAGTGCAGCATTGTCAGTTGCCTTGCTTCATTGAGAGGTTAAACCTCTGACTTGGCACCAGTTCAAGAAGAGTACCGGCATCCTCCCCAGTATTTATTACACAATCAACATCATAAAAACAGATAATCTGGTCATTATTACTGCTGTCTGTGGGGAACGCGCGGCAATGTTTCTCTACACCAGCAATTATTACTCTAAAGAAAAAATAGGCTGTAAAGTGCTTTGGGATGTCTCAATGTCATGCCTTTCATGACATTGAGACATCCCAAAGCACTTTACAGCTTATTTTTTTCTTCAGAGTAATAATTGATGGAGTGTAGAGAAACATTTCTTTCGTTATTTCCTTGTATCTTGAAATAAACCTAATAATATAAATAATTCTAGGTAGTATAACTCACGTGCTGGGACATGCTGAACTACACAGGAGGAGTCAATAGATGAAGGCCCTGGCCAAAACAGGGCTGCAGCATCCTAACTTCTACCAAGTCTGCTTCATTCACCACCTGTTCTACACTAACTCCCAGTTAACCAATATCCCAATTATAAAATTCTTATCAAGCTAGAGTTGCACAACAGGGAAACAGGCCTGCTTAGTCCACGCTGACATCAAGCACCTACTTACATTAGTTCTGCACTGATCCCTGTTTATTCTCCCCACTTTTGAATCAACTCCTCCCCAGATTCCACTGCTCAGCTCCACACTAGGGACAATTTACAATGGCCAATTAACCTTCCAGCTCGGAAGGCTTTGGGATGTGGGATAAACTGGAACACCTGGGGGAAACTTGTGCGGTGCTCGAGAGAACTTGCAAACTCCACACAGACACCACTGGATGTGAGGATTGAACTGGGTCACTGGAGCTGTGAGGCAGAAGTTCCACTAAATGCGCCACTGTGTTGCCCTAAATTTTAAAATTCCTTTGTGGTCTTGCCACTCTCCATCTCTTAAACCTCCTCCAGCCCCTGCAACCTTCTGAAATCTCCTCAAATTCTGGCCTCTTAATCATCGTCGCATTTCTTTACCATATGTGGCTTCAGCTGAGAGGCTCAAGATTTGAAATGTTCTCCCTAAAACTCTCCGTCCTTTTCTTCTCCTAAAAGATGTTTCTTAAAACTAACAGCTTTGATTAAGCTTTCGGTCCCTTACCCTAATACCCTCGAATGGGGCTTGGTCTGACTGTACTCCTGTGATGCACCTTGGGATGTCTGACTACGTTAAAGATATGATATTATCGTATCATTGTTTATTGTATTCATCGTATCAAGTCGTTGTTTATTGCACTACATTAGATCCCGTAAATACCCACCACTAACAAGCACACCAAAATAAACCTGTTTTTGAATTCCCACCCCGACTAATTAAAACTTCAAAGGAAAGAGCCTCTTTGATATTTTGATAATTTGTTTCAAATATAAACATTCAGTTACTGGGTCAGAACTGCTTCTGGACTTGTTCCAGCTACACAGTTGTTCCTGGTCACTTGTTTCTGAGATTAAGTTATTGACCTGGAATTGGCAAGTAGATGCTCTAACAACAAATAATGTGGCACTACAATCTTGTGGTGAAACCAGTTCCCATGAACAGCACAATTGTTTTGGAAGACTACCTCAGCACCTTTGAACCAGCATCTCATATCTAAACAGAGAATAGGAAAAAGCTCCCATGGCCCAGGAGCCTGATCGATAGGAGTGTGCCTGCAGATGCTGCCTTTACAAACCTCCAGGAGGAATTAAAAGTGACTGCACAGAAGAGATTGCCAGTAAGAAAAAAAAACAGACCAATTAAGAGGTAACCATGTAGTGTTGGTAATTGATCGGGAGACGAAAAGTAGAGATAGTGGGAGTGCTGCCCGATTGGTAGAATCTGACAAGTGGTGTCCCCTGAGGCTGGGTCCTGGGCCTCAGCTTTTCACTATAAACAGGACTTGGACGTAGGCATAGAGGGAACATCGTCCAATGGTGTTTGGAAGTGACATAAAATTAGAAGGCAGGGTTTGTTGTACAAGTTGGGAGCAGGAAGTTACATGGCCTGGTAATGTAAGGAAGGAGATCTTAGTACAGATCACCTGTAGGAATTCATGAGTGGCAAGTGTGGCTAACAGTCTACGTTCCTCCTTATTTAGCAGGAACTGCAGACACAAGACAACAACTTCTGTTCTTTGAATTATTGCTTCAAAAAGTTGAAACTGTAATTAAGTGCTACAATGCAGCTCAAATGTGGACATCGATCACCCAGTGTTAAAATTACAGGACCAATTGGGTCAGAATACTTCCCTTTCAGAAGTGCAACACTCACACATCACAGACCATCCAGTTTGTCACTCTTTACAAGACGGCCTGGGTGGATTACAGAAACCTGAATGCCACCCCTATAGCTTACATAGTCATGTTTACTTGGAGCTGAACCCTGATTGAAAGAGACACCATACATTAATCTTGCTTAGGGTCAATGTGTCTTACATTGAATTGCCCAGGTTTAAGGCAAAAGGCTTTCCAGGTTACACTGAAAGGGTAACATTAGATGAGCTTAATTCCCATTAAGAAGAGCTCTTCAATGAAATGAGATAAACAGAGTTGAAGTATTTAACCTGGGTTCTGGGAGGACAACACCCTGTGTTAAGTTAGGCTTTTACAGAGCTTTTACATGAGCTGTTTGATTTTGTTGCTCCTTTGTCAGCTCGGCTTGTGTTCTTAAAGCATCACTTCTTGTTTCTGTGTGCCAAGAAAATGGACACCTTTTAATTAATTTACTGCGAGTACCGGTACCAGTGGTGGAGGTGATTTCTCACGATGGGGTAGGGAGGGCTGCTGTGAAGGGGTGAACTTTACTGCAGGGGACCACTGTTAAAATAGCTTCAGACAGTTGCTAGGGATTCAACAAGGTTAGGGCTGGGGCCGGTAGGAGAAGGGGCATAGAGCGGAGATGGGAGGGAGTGTGTACTGCCCCCTCCCTGAATGATAGGTGCACATCTATAGAACATAGAACAGTACAGCACAGGAACAGGCCCCTTGGCCCACAACGTCTGTTCTGACCATGGTGCCAAATGAACTAAACCTATCTGCCTATGCATTATCCACATCCCTCCATTCCTCGCCTGTTCATGTGATTGTCTCAATGCCCTTTAAGCACCACTATCGTGTCTGCTTCCACCACCACCCCTGGCAGCACAATCCATGCACTACAACCAAATTTGCCCCGTACATCTCCCTTATCTTTCCCACTCTCACCTTATAACTATGCCCGCTAGTATTTCACATTTCTACCCTAGGAAAAAGACTCCGACTACCTACCCTATCTATGCCTCTCATAATTTTATAAACTTCTATCAGGTCTCTCCTCAGCCTCCGACGCTCCAGAGAAAACAACCTAAGTCTGTCCAACTTCTCCCTATAGCTAATTCTCTCTAATCCAGGCTGCATCCTAATTGAATCTCTTCTGCACCCTCTCCAAAGCCTCCACATCCTTCCTGTATTGGGATGACCAGAACTGTACACAAGATTCCAAATGTGGCCTAACAGTTGCAACATGACTTATATTCAGTGCCCTGACCAATGCAGGCAAGTGTGCCATACGCTTTCTTTACCACCTTGGCAACTCAGAAAACAAATGCCCTGCCTACAGCTGCATGGCACCTTCCCAGGCCAACACCCACACCCCATAACACACAACCCTTCATCTGTCAGTCACACATCCTCCCACTTTTGCTGTGACAACCACAAGCCCCTGCTCCACTTTCAGATGACCCTGTCTCCCTCTCAGGTGCATGCAAGAGATCTACGGTGCAATTTCGAATGGCAAGCTTTAATGCACTGTCGTTTGTGGGATCTTGCTCTATTCAAATTGCCCTTTGCACCTCCTACATTACAAAGTGATCACACTTCCAAAAGACTTTGGGATGGCGAGATTGTGAAAGATGCTGCACTGATACAAGTCTACCTTCTTCCCTTCATCAACCTGTCATTTCAGAAGCAAAGCAAATGACAGAGATTGAAAAAAAATAATTGCTGGCTGTGCAGGATTCAGCAACAAATGAATGATGGGCATCCATCCAAAACAGACTCAGGCCTTTGTTTCTCTCAGATAGCGACTGAGCACTGTATGCTCAAGCAACTCAGCTCCCTCCTTCTCACTTACCCTGCTTGTTGAAACTGCCCAGAACTGAATGCAGCAAGTGTTCATTTGGATTTGTGTGGAGAGGGCTTTTCCCTAATTGAACTACCTGTGCCTAAGCTCTGCTCAATCTCACATTATCCAATCTGTATTGTATGACAATAGAGTTCTGCTTTAAGAAGTGCTTTAAGGAAATTAAATTTGGCCGATTTGGTCCCTGGTGTCTTTATCAGTGAGCATCGATATGTTGAATTGTGGTTCACTGAACAATTTCTTAATGCATGATGTGAATTGTAGCTTTCAAAGTGATTAACATTTAAAAGTAGACATATAAGAATGTATCTTTTCATCTACCCAAACTCTTAACTGACTATTCAAAAGTCAGAACCTTTCTAACCAATTTCACCTTAATTACAAAAAGTTGTATGGTTATCTCAACTTCTGACCAGTTTCAAATGGACCGTATTTTGAGATAAACCATTGTTACAGCCTCGTACACTGATCTGTGTTTTTGTTGGTTCACATTAACTCTCACAGACAGAATCAATGGTCGTTCGATGTATTGCACTTTCCTGCGTCAGAGGGACGTGAGATGCCAGTGCGACTCCACAAGACTCGAGCGCAAGCTCCGCAATGATGTTCTTGTGCAGCACTGAGCAACGGCTGCATTGCGGGAGGTGTCATCCTTTGGACAAGACGTTAGTTACACCAAGGTCCCATCTGCTCCCTCAAGTGGATGTAAATTACCACTATTCAAAGACAGGCAGGGGAGGTCTGGGGCCAATATTCATCTGTCAATCAGCATCATGATCTGGTAATTATTGCATTGTGGTTTGTGGGATCTTGCTGTGTGAAATAGCTGCCGTGTTTTCTGTATTATAAGAATGGCTTAATTTCAAAAGTACCTTAGTGAGTATAAAGAGGCTAGGAGTGCCCTGAGGTTGCAAGAAGGCACTGGATAAATGTAATATAGTTCTTTTAAACTTTAAGCGGAACCAGGTATTTCATCTCAAGGACGTATCTAAATTAGCCCAGGAGGCCAAAGGACTGTAGACACTTCTCCCTCTTGCTTGGACCCAGAGTGGTGAGGTCTTCCAGCAAAGGATGTTTACCAATGAAAGGACACTTCCCAGCACATTGGTTTCAGACAGATGCCCAGGGGCTCCAACAGGAAATTACTCATCATATTTCTCAAAATTCCAGCACTGCATTTTCAAAGTTATCAAATGTCCGACTGGCTAAGTGGGGAGATTATCCTGACCAACCCCGTTTTCAAAGGTCTAGCACAGAGGGATGGGGGCGGCAATGACAAGCTATTTGAAATCTGATAAAAGTGCTTTGGTTTTAAAATTGCAACAGCCTCTCTCATGGATGTCTCCGTGGGACAGGCACAAACAATTGGCCAGTGCCACAAAGCACTGGGGTTAGCAAATCCCTTGATGGTGTGGCATTATTCATTCTAATCTGCTCTTTCAATTTGCCCAAAGCAAGACCGCTTTGTACACAGCAATATGTATGATATGATGTTTTGCATGTTGCAAGTAGATGAAACAGTGCTCTGAATTGATGAGGCTCAACGACTACTTACACTGGAATATGCACTGATTCTTCAGTATATAACTGAATTTTCATTGCAATTTACGAGCCCCACCAGCTCAGTTACTCAAGTGCATATTATCCGTCTTTCTCAAGAGAAGGAGAAACAAAGAGGAAAAGAAAGAAATGGTCAGAGACAGACAGATTGAGACAGAGCACATACACAGAGACAAAGTGAGTAAGACAAAGAGACATGGACAGAGAGGAGGGACAGTGAGAGCTACAGACAGACACAAGAGTGAGAGACAGACAGACACACACACGTGTGCGTGTGTGTGGACAGAAACAGTGACCTTGAAACTTTTGAATCATTATTTACAAAATCTCTAAAGACCTTTGAAATCAGACCAGTGTCCTTGACTCAGGTCCCACACCTAACATGATGGATTTCAAAATAAAAACAGAAAAAGCAGAAACAGAAAAGTAGCCAACACCTAGGCACCTGGGCTTGGGGGGGAGGGTGTGGGGGGTGGTGGTAGAGAGAGAGGGGGGTAAAAGAGAGACAGACAGACAGACGGTGGGAGAAAAACACTCAATGTTTCAGAATCATGTGCTTTTTACCAGAACTTCTGATGCAACATTAATGCTGTATCCTTCTCTACAGATGTTGCCACACCTATGGACTTGAGCAATACATCACAGATACAGGCCCTTTGGTCCAACCAGTCCATGCCGACCACTTTGTCCACCCAGCTAGTCCCAATTTCCTGCATTCGGCCCATATCTTTCCAAGCCAGATTCCTCCATGTACCCATCGAAGTGTTTCTTAAATGATACTATTGTACCTGCCTTAACCACTTCCTCTGGCAGCTTGTTCCATATACTCACCACCCTCTAAATGAAGAAGTTTCCCCTCAGGTCCCTTTTAAATCTTTTCCCTCTCATCCTAAACCTATGCCCCCTAGTTTTGGACTCCCCTACCCTGGGGAAAAGGTTTTCAGATTTCCAGCTTTCAGAATATCTTGCTTTAGTTTCAAAGCTTGATTCTTAACTGCCCTCTATTGGGTATCACTAAATTAGTGAGTAAATGTCTGTCTTGCCAGTGATGCCTACATCCCAAGGATGGAAAGAATGACTCCTTGGTAACGGTGTGGGTGTCAGAAGCATCAGATGAAGGAGAATCGGTGTAAGTTTCTCCCAATCTATTTGAGCCACTTCATACGCCACTAGAGAAAGCTTTCAGAAAAAGTGATAGAATTGATTTCTATCACTTGTTGAAGTTCTCCTATGAGACAGAGATTTAATAGGGCCATTCAAAATAATGAAGGGTTTTGATGGATGAGAGAGGGAGTTAAAATTAGAGGATGCAGGTTTAAGGCTAAAAGAAAACAAGAGGTCAAAGGAGATCTCCTGCTTTGCTCTCTGAGACTGGCCATTTAGAAGGGACATGTGACATGTGATGATTGGGTGCAGGATCGATGTGGAACACCATTGCTGGCAACCTTTACTGTAACAGTGAGCTAATCTTAGTTTGGGCAGGGCATTGGATGCTGCACCCTAACAGCAGATCTGTTCATTTTATATATACGAATAAGAAAGGCAAGAACTTGCAACTTTCCCAACCTCAGAATGCCTGAAGCACTTGACAGCCAATGTAATAATCTAATGGCAAGATGCTTCAAATATCAATGTAAAAAATGCCAGATCTGGTTTTTGAGGTTTAAGTATTAGCCAGGACACTAACACTCTTCAAAATTTTCTATGAAGTTGTTATTACTGCTGTCCTTAGTCAGGACCCTTTCCCAGATCATGGTAAGGGTTAGTTATGGGCCACAGATAATTGTTTTATGTGTTTTTAGGAGAGACTGAAAGAATGGTCCTTAAAACAAATGGCTGTGTCTGCTGGAGCCTCGTCAGTGGACATTGCCAGAGAGCACTAAACAAGAGCTCAAAAATCATATACAGAATGTTTGTTCACCCCCGTCATTAAATCACTAATGACGCACTTGAAGACTTCAGGAAATGTGTGTGTGTCTAAGTGTTTAGTGGGAAACTACAACAACTCACAATTCTTCGGTATCTCTGACCAGCAGTTTAAGTAAAATAATTAGTTCAATATGCAGTTTCAGCTAGTAGCAATGTGGATTTCATTGGGGTTGACACACAAGATGCTCCTCTCTTGATGTGCTTTTATTTACTGCTGCAAACAGAGGATAATCTAACATGAGTACACCCACCTACTCATTTGTAGACGTTACACGCAATGAATGACCAAGATGTGGCAGGAGATTTCCCCAGTTATTTTCCTTTCTGAAAGCATTCACATTAGGATACAAACCCCACTGCTATTTTTTTGCCAATGTTCCGAGTGGCTTCTTCTTACATGCATGTCTACACAAGCAACAATTGTTAGAGGCATTGTACTGTAGCCTGAACCTAACTCATGCTCCATATACACAGAACACCACTAAGGAATGGAACCCTTTACAGACATTTTGTAGTGAAGGGGATATCAGGCTAACTGTAATGTCCCTCTAACACCTCCTGACAACTTAGAATTGCATCGTGTTACAGCACAGAAACAGGTCAATTGGCCCAGAGGTCTGTGCCTGTATTTTGGTTTGTACCACCCTCTTCAAGTGGATCTAAATGAAGCCACAGGAAATCTAAACCTTAAAATTCCTCATGTATCATTCAAGCTTCTCCTTAATACCTCTATAGCTTTTGCCTGAAAGGTTCCATAAATTCATCAATTCCACACTCTCTCTATTCCCTGGGTGAAGGCATTTCCCCTGAATTTCCTGTTTGGGAATTTCAGTGATGAGCTTATATTTATGCCCCTTGATTTTTTGCTTCTCCCATAAGCAGGAAAACCTTCTCTCCAGCTGTTCTACAACAAGCTACCCCCAATTATGTGTCAAACCTGGACCGTTCCTGATTTGTGGAGCTCCATGCTATATCTGTTCGCTTGTACCAATTGTCTGATGATGTTACATTAACCGATACTCTGCACTCAATACATAAAATAACTTCCAATTTCCAAAGAAAACCAGCCTATTTCCTTAAAGTTTCATTTGTAAGCCTATTTCCTTAAAGTTTCATTTGTAACAACCACATGACATAGTAAGCAATGAACAATCTGCTGGAGGAAGTCAGCAGGTCGAGCAGCATCTGTGGGAGGAAAGGAATTGTTAATGTTTACCGGGACTGAGGCAGGATTGTGACCCGAAACCTCAACAATTCCTTTCTTCCCTCCAGCAGACTGTTTGTTGCTCCAGATTCCAGTATCTGCAGTCTCTTGTGTCTCCACATGACATAGTAATGTATTCTTGACACATTGCTGGAGAGTGTGTGACAGGAACTACATTCAGTACTCTAATACTGGAAACACCCAGCAAATCAGGCAGCATCTGCAGACAGAGGAACAGAGTTAATGTTTCAGGTCTAAGATCTGCTGTGTGTTTCCACAATTTTCTGCTTTAATTTCAGGCTTCCAACAGCTGCAGTTTTTTGGACTTTCAATCAGTATTCCAAACTTGGCCTCAGTGTGTGCGAATGGCTACCAGGTTTATAGTTCCTGCACAAAATTAGGTTAGGACAGCAGGAAGGCTGTCGGTAGTGATCACCAATGTAAGCACCATCCAGGCCATGCCATCTTTTCGCAGCACCATCGGGCAGGAGGTACAGAAGCCTGAAGTCCCACACCACCAGGTTCAGGAACAGCTACTTCCCTTCAACCATTCGGTTCTTGAACCAACCGGCACAACCCTAATCACTACAGATCACTTTGCACTAAAATGGACCGGGTTTTTTTGTACTAATTGTGTTCTTTCTCAGAAAAATTATGTATAATTTATGTTTTTCGTGTGAATGCTGCTTACTTGATGCTCTGTGCCTGTGATGCTGCTGCAGGTAAGTTTTTCATTGCACCGGTGCACACATGGACTTGTGCATGTGACAATAACCTCAACCTTGACTTTGAACTACATGGTACCTGGTCAGGGAATTCTGTCACAACTCCTTCCCAAAAGCAGTGATTGTCTGCCCAAACATTGTTTTATAGCGAGTAATGATTTTTCCTTAGTAACACACAAAAGACTGGAGGATCCAAAACGTTGACTGTCCATTTCCATCCACAGATGCTGCCTGACCCGCTGAGCTCCTCCAGCTTTTTGTGTGTTGCTCCAGATTCCAGCATCTGCAGCCTCTTGTGTCACCATAATAACTTTTCCTTCCCATTCTTGTGAACCCATCGAAACAATTAGAGCATATAACATAAAAATGAAATTAATTTATATTGAGCCTTTCTTGATCCAAAGTGCTCCATGGCCAATGAAACACTTCCTTACTGGGAGACCACAATCAGTGATAACAATAACATCTCCTCCTCGCTGATGATTAACACAGACGCACCTCAAGGATGCGTGCTTATCCCACTTCTCTACACTTTCTACATTCGTGACTGTGTGGCCAAGCACAGTTCAAACACTATCTATAAATTCGCTGATGACACCACTATTGTTGGTAGAATCTCAGATGGCGATGAGGAGGCGTACAGGAGTGAGACAGATTGGCCGGTTGAGTGGTGTCGCAACAACAATCTCACACTCAACATCAGCAAGACCAAGGGATTGATTGTGGAATTCAGGAAGGAGAAGTCAGGAGAATACACATCAGTCCTCAATGAGGGGTCAGCGGTGGGAAGGGTGAGCAGCTTCCTGGGCATCAACATCTCAGAAGATCTAGCCTGGGCCCAACACATTAATGCAATCACAAAGAAGGCATGCCAGCGGCTCTACTTCGTTGGGAGTTTGAGGAGATTTGGTATGTTACCAAAGACTCTTATAAATTTCTATAGACGTACAGTGGAGAGCATTCTGACTGGTTGCATCACTGCCTGGTATGGAGGGTCCAACACACAGTATCGCAAGAGGTTACAGAGGGTTATAGACTCAGTCAGCTCCATCATGGGCACAACCCTCCCCACCATCAAGGACATCTACAAGAGGCGGTGCCTCAAGAAGGCGGCATCTATCACTAAGGACCCTCACCGTCCAGGACATACCGTCTTCTTGTTACTACCGTCGGGGAGGAGGTACAGGAGCCTGAAGACCACACTCAACGGTCCCAAAACAACTTCTCCCCTCTGCTATCAGATTTCTGAACAGTCCATGAACCTATGAACACTACTTCACTATTCCTTTTTGTTTTGCACTATTTATTTATTTTTGTAATTTATGGTAATTTTATGTCTTTGCTCTGTACTGCTGCCACAAAACAACAAATTTCAAGTCAATGATAATAAATTGGATTCCGATTCTGAAGTTTTCTAACGTAGGAAGCACAGCAAGTAATTTCCACACAAACAGTTTGCACAAGCAGCAACATGATAATGACCAGAACATGTATTTTAGCGATGGTCAGTGAGAGATAAACATTGGCAGGACAGCAGTGAGAGCTTCCCTGCACTTCTTGGAAATAATACCCTGGGATCTTTTACATCCACTGGGATAGCAAACAGGATCTTGATTTGACATCTCATCTCAAAGACAGTACGTCCTCAGCTAGTGTAAGCTTAAACATTGTACTGAAGTCTCAGGAGTGGAACCTGCCTTCTGATTGAGGTGCAAGGGTACTACCTACTGAGACACAGCTGGCACACGAGAGAGAATTCCCCCACCCTTCAGTTATTACAAGACAGTACGTCCTCAGCTTACACTCTAGCTGAGGACGTACTGTCTTTGAGATGAGATGTCAAATCAAGATCCTGTTTGCTATCCCAGTGGATGTAAAAGATCCCAGAGTATTATTCCCAGAGTATAGTTTTTATTTGTTTTAGATGTGTTTCTTGTAATAATTGATGTTCATGCTTTTCTTGTGAATACTGCTTATCTGATGCTATGTGCCTGTGATGCTGCTGCAAGTAAGTTTTTCATTGCACCTGTGCACACATGGACTTGTGTGTATGACAATAAACACGACTTTGAAAGTTGTGCCATGCACTGGTTACCAGCAAGCCTATTTAAAATTGTTTGCTGCAGAGAACAATGAATTTCAGACAGTCAGGCAACGTGAAGAGTAGAGTGCTACGGCACTGGCGTTACAATGGATGAATGGCCTCACTGGGTGGGTGCACTGCCTTATGTGGCACTGAACAACATGGATAAGGAAAATGCTTAGTTCTAGCACTGCTCTGTGCTGTTAGTTGATCTCAGCTGGGACAGGGTGCGTTGGGAGTGGGAGATTATAAGCCCATTTGTGTTATTATGTAGTTATAATAAAGAACTACAGTTCCCAGTAGGCAATGCAAGTGATCACATGGGGGAACAGGAAGCGGCTGTAAAAAGAGAGGGAAAACAAGCTTGTCTGCTGTTGGTTCATAAAATGTTCAGATGTTAAACCCACGCGAAATTTGACTCTTGATGAAGAACAAACATAACATGGTGTCAGAAGTGGGACCCGCCAAGAACCTTAAAGAACTGGGTATTTTAATTCCCACACAATTATACTCCTTATTGGCTTTAATGGGGCATGGTATCAAACAAACACTGAAGCTGATCCCACCAGCATGTCAAGTGTCTAGATGTCAACTTAAGGGCTACTTTGGCCTCAGCACCCCCAGGCTTGGGATAACTGGCCACTACCTGCCTTTGGGTGCTGTCAGAGGAAGCAGGTAGTGACCACACAGCCCCTTGAGCCTTCTCTGCGAGTTGACAAAATCACAGCTGGCCTTATTACCGGTCCCACCTCCTGCCTGATCCCATATCCCTCGATTCCCTTGTGTCTATAAATCTGAGTGTTGAATACACTCAATGACTGAGGATCCAGAGCCTTCTGGGGCAGAGAATTTCAAAGCCTTACAACCCTCTGAGTGAAGAAACTGCTTTACATTTCAGTCCTAAATGGTCAACCTCTAATCTTCAGACCACACCGCCAAGTGCTGGTGTCACCATACTAAAGAAGGGGCCTCTCAACAGCTAGCCTGCCAAATCCCCTCTGAACCCATGTCTCAATGAATTCACCTGTCATTCATGTGAAAAAAAAGAGGTCCTGGTGTTCCCAAGGTGTTCCCAGGCGGTTCCCAGGGACACACACCGAGACGGATATCAAGTGCTGCTGGAAGGTCATCAACTCGGTGAAGGATAGTTCGGTCTGCCCGAAACCTGTTGGTTTTTCAACATAGCGAGATGTCCGTAAGGGAATGCTGCAGACTGGCAGAGTCCAGGCTGAGGGACACACTGAAACTCGGTGCAGCCAATGCTACGTCTCTGTGGGGAAGGACCACAGTATAGGCTCCTTCCACTACCACACATGGAGGGGCGGTGTTGGGTGGTGAAGCCCCTGGAACAATGAAAGAGGTATCACTTCGGGGGGCCTTGTGAGTGGCAATGGTGCGACGTTTGTGTTTTCTCTTTAAAAGTTTACATGACTTAATGTAACGACCATGAATGTTGAAGTTTTTTTGCACTGTTTCTTTCTTTGTATATATTTTTTATTATGAATAAATATATTTTTGAAATTAAAATAAGTGAGTGCAGGCCTATCTTCCAGAGAATCTATTGGCTTTATGAAGCTTTTCCTTTACCCAAAGAGAAACCACTCATTAATGAGCTTGCATTTAAACCTGCCTCTGTGCCATGGCCAGTGAACTCACCATCTAGGATAGAGCAACTGACAACTAGAAATGAGAAGAGAAGTAGTGAGCCATATGGCCCCTTGAGTCTGTTCCATCATTCAGTAAGGTCACGGCTGATCTGCTCTCTGACCATTTTCCTGCCTGATCCTTATTACCCTTGCTTCCTCTATAATCCAAATGAACACATTCCACCAGCTGCCATGGAAAAGTTGCAGATAAAGATTATTAATATGCAATCCCTCCCGAGAAGAGTAAGTGGCTTTGAAATTCAAGGAGCAAACTGATATTTAAAAAAATACCCAATATTTGGCTCAGGTATGTGTTCGATTCTGGACACCCCTGTTCAGTAAGGACACCAAGACCTTGGAGAAAGTAGGGATGAGAACTACTAGAAAGACACCAATAATTTGGGACTTCAGTTTTTTGGAGAGGCTGGAATAACTGGGATTGTTCTCTTTAGAGCAGCAAAGGTTAAGAGGAAATTTAAAACTCAGAGACTTTGATATAGAGTAAATAAGGGGAAACTGTTTTCACTGGCACAAAACTTGGTAACCAAAGGACACAGATCAAAAATAATTGGCAAAAGAACCAAAAGGGAGATAAAGAAAAATATTTTTATGCAGTGAGTTTATTATGATCTGGAATGGGATGTGTACTGCCTGAAAGGGCAGTGGAGCAAATTCAAAAGGGAATTGGATCTATACATCAAAAAGGAAAAAAGAAATGCAGGGCTGTCAGGAAATTATGACTGATAGGAGAAATCTGTCAAAGATCTTTCACAGTGTTGATGTGCTGCATGTCTTCTCTTAGAACTGTTCATGAGCATGATATCTGACAGAGTTTAAACAACTACATCATTTGATTAGGAGTCTTCACCTGAAGTAAACGTGACATCCCTGCACACTGGCAGTGTGCCCACAGAGCAACTGTGCAAAGAAATGCTGGAAAAAAAGACATCAGATTGTCTGTGCACTGCCCTGTGGACATAACAGGGCATGAAAATGAACAAAGAGATTACTCTGGAAGAAGGTCAAAGCAGTACACAGTAATACTTCTTACAGGAAGGGCAAAGCTGCAACACATTTAACATTTTCAACACTATCCACAAACATGCACAAAGGTTCATTGAACTGCTATTTGGTGTATAAATTACAGGTTAATCAGCATCATTGTTCCCACTTCTAAAATGCACCAAACTCTTCATTCTGAAGAAACTGCTTGATGATAAAATAACAGTTGTAAGTGTTGGAAATATGAAAAAGAGCAAGTGTTGGGAATCTGAAGTATATTGGTCAGCAGGGGAATAGATAAGAGTGAAAGAAGCCTGCTCATATTTCTTATTCTGGTGCCCAAATCCTATTTTCAAAGCGTTAACTTGGGCTTGATGCAAATTAGGCGCTTGCTTGAAAATGAAAAGCTCTTTGTCCATGTTCATTGTGATGCTAAAAATCTCCTTTCCTGATATTTGAAAGGAGAAATGAATGAAGGCTCGATGAGACAGATCCACAATGCCGTAGATCCAGCCTCGGCAGCAATGCCTCAAATGTAAAATTCTCACCCTCGTGTTCAAGTGCTTGCGCGGATTCATTGCTCTGTGACCTTCCAGTCCTACACTTTCCTGCAGCTCTACTCCTTTGCACTCTGGCCTCTTGTTCTTCCGCCAGTTACACTTGGCCACTAAGTACGTTCCAAGCTCTTCCATTCCTCACCATATTCGACTTCCCACTTATTTAAGACTCTCCTTAAATGTCCTCTCTTTGACCAAACCCGGAGTAATGTTTCTTCTTTTGGCTGCTTTTTCATCTGGTTACTGTCTGTTTAATATCTTGGGACTATTTAATACATTAAAGACACTACATCTCCAAGGTGTCCTTGGAAAGTTTCATCTACATTGTCACAGCAAACTTGCTGGGACAGCATGGCTTAGATGCAGAGTAAAGCTCCCTCCAATGTCTTATCAAACACTCCCAGGATAGGTACAACGTGGATTAGGTACAGAGTAAAGCTCCTGCTGCACTGTCCCGACACTCCACTCTGCTTTAACAAATATATTTCCACTTGTAGACTGGCAGCACACAGAAAGGACCTTCATCCCATAAACATGTGATGAGTATGAAAACAGGTGTGAGTGGTGAACAGCTATTGACCAATGCTGCACACAGGAATGTGTGTGTGAAACACTTTACTGCTCAAATGTTTCATGTTGTGGTACAGCTGAGCAAATGCAGGAAATTCAAACAGCTCATTCTCATCAAACATACCTGAAGCCAACATAGTGGATGAATACTCCAGCCAACATAATGCAGACGCAGTAACCAAAAGCCTTCAGATTTCTCTTTCTCTTCTTTGTACCCTGAAAAGATGTATTCTCTTCCGTTGGGTACCGAAACTGCTCCCAGTATCGCTGCTGCTCAGACTTCTTAAAGCTATTAAGAGGGGTAGGGAGGAGGAGGTCAGGAAAACAATAATACAAAAATATTAAACCCAATAAATGCATTTCTGTTAGATTAGTTGAATATAAAATTCAATGCTACTTTCAGAAAGATGTATTGTTGACTGATTTCTCTTCTTTTCACTTCAGCTTGTAAGTAAATGATCATATTGCTTTAGCCTGATCAGCATGCTTTGCAAGTCGTGCATCTATCTGGGAGGATGCAAGTGTACAATAGCCAGCCTGTGTAAACTCTTGCATGAGAAAGCTCAGCAAGACCGTTCCCACTTTACCTGAGATGGACACTGAACTCTTTTCTCTTAAAATTATACATTACCCTCTACTTCTATTTATTGGATATTAGTCACATACTACTCCTGTTCTTTTGTAGGTTATACATAATTACTATGCAAGTTACTGATTACAGGAGGCACTTTCCTACAAATTGGGTCAGTGCTTTTAATAAGTCTCTGAACTTTTAATGTGTTAAACTCAAACATCAATTCAGGTCCCCACAATAAATCATGAAATTAAGTCAGGAACAGTGTTGTGGTGTACTATACCTAGAAAGGTACATTAAACCAAGGCCTGTGCATTTCCCGACAAGACCAGGCTCAGTTGAATGCAGTTTCTGACAACTTGCTGCACACCAATGTGACAAAGGCACCACGCCATAAAGACACGTCCCCATAGGAACGAGACATCAGCAACACACATTGCCTGTCACAGAGGAGACAAAGCCTTTATGGCAGAGGGGGTGAGCTCCCAGATTCACTCAAAGGGACCTGGAAGTTCTGGTCAAAGAAGTACATGCCAAAAGAGAAGTCCTGTGTGTCAAGGGGACCAGAAGGCTTGGCAGATGATGAGATGAGATAACTTTATTAGTCACATGTACATTGAAACACACAGTGAAATGCATCTCTTGTGTAGAGTGTTCTGGGAGCAGACCGCAAGTGTCGCCATGCTTCCGGCGCCAACATAGCACGCCCACAACTTCCTAGCCCGTACGTCTTTGGAATGTGGGAGGAAACTGGAGCACCCAGAGGAAACCCACGCAGACACAGGGAGAACGTACAAACTCCTTACAGACAGTGGCCAGAATTGAACCCAAGTCACTGGCGCTGTAAAGCGTTACGCTAACCGCTACACTACTGTGCCTGCCCACTATTAGAAGAGTACAGGGTCTTGATCTGAAACATCAACAGTTCCTTTCCCTCCATGGATGCTGCTCGATAACGTTCTCATCATTTGAGGAATCTGGCAGGAGGTAGCACAATTTGTCACCACTGGGAATGAGAATCCTGACCCAATGGAGCAATAGGCTTTATGTCCTCACAAGATATGTCAAGGGTGAGCTGTAGATCACTGAAGATCATTGTAGTAACCCACTTTAGTAATTGGATCAGGGATTCATGCACTGATGTTGTAATCTGTGCGTGGTGGGAGAAGAAAGCTTTCCTGCTCATATAAAGGTCCAGCTTATTAAAGAGAGCCCTAATGGCACAAGGGTATTATCAATGAATGCCTACACTTGTTAGAAGAATGACAGAGATCCACTGATCCACTAGGAATAATCCTATGGTGAGGAGGATCAGGTTAAGCATAAATATAACTTCCACTGAGAGGGCAGTCCAAGCATGAGAGCACGGCCAAAGGTCTTCCCTCAGCATTTAACGCACCTCAGTGAGGACAGCCTTGGAGAACCTGAGCTTGTTCGTCGGAGTGCTCCAGATAAGATGTGGTGTCCATGAAGGCTCTTCACAGTTGGACAGGTCTTTGTCTCCTGCCCCGGTGGGTCTAAACCACCCTGAGTGTCCAGTTACAGCTGTAACGGTGTCTCCAATGATGGATTGCTACTCATATGAGTGCACATATTGCATGAGTATTCCAGCAGCCAGATCCTGTTAGTGATGGTACACTCTGTGGACTTTGGAAACAGAATGAGCAACCTACAGTTCGCTATGAATCTTCCCAGTAGCATCTCCCAGTATCAGCAGAGTGTCTCTTTAACTAGTGAGAAGAACTCGTGTGGTGTGAGCCGGGTTCTGCTGAGACTGCTCCACAGCAGTTACAGTTTGGAGCTCTGAGCACCAATTCATGTCCACGTGAGCAGAAGTAAACAGTGTGCAATCAGTGACATGGTTAGGTGCACATCTGACACCGGGAAAAGGTGGGAATTGCTGGCATGCATCACAAATGGATGTGTGCAGTCCAGTTGCATGATTGATGCAACTTCACCAGAGGCAGCTTTGCTGAGGCAATTCACTCTGCACTAAATCTAAACTGGATTACGTAACACTATGCCATTCAGATTTTAGGCTACTATGATACCACTGAATTGCCTGCAGGGACTTTTTTTCCTGTGTAGATGAAGAGCAAAAAAGATTAGGTGAGAGCCTGAACCGTGCAAAATAATGACTCCCATCATCCAGTAGCTTCCAAGTGTGATGAATAAAGAATGCAGTGTTCGAAAGACTCATGGAACATGCTTCTTTTGATTTAGTCATTTTCAGGATGTGAGCATTGCTGCCAAGGCCAGCATTTATTGCCTGAATCTTGGGAAAATGGAGAAGAAACACCTTCTTGAATTGCCGCAGTCCTTCTGAGCCATACAGACCGGTTGGAATGCCTGGACTATGCAGAGTTAGTTACCTTTAGTCCCGTAGAAGTAGCTTCAGTTGGTCCCAGCACACTTTGATTGTGGAGAAGAGTTCTGACCACATCTCCTGCAACTCAGAATCATACAACATGGAAACAGGCCCTTCAGTCTAACTCATCCATGCTCACTGTGTTGCCCAGCAAGCTAGTCCCATCTGCTCACATTTGGCCCATAAGCCCTCTAAGCCTCTCCTATCCATGGACTTATCAAGATGGCTTTCAAACGTTGCTAATGCGCCCGCCTCAACCACTATTTCTGGCAGCTCATTCCAAATATGCACCAAGTCCAGGCAGCATCCTAGTAAATCTTTTCTGCATTCTCTCCAGTTTAATAACATCTTTCCTAGAATAGGGTGACCAAAACTGTACACAATGCTCCAAGTGCAGCTTCACCAATGTCTTGTATAACTGCAACATAACTTCCCAACTCCTGTACTCAATGCTCTGACTGATGAAGGCCAGCGTACCAAATGCTTTCTTCACCACCCTATCTATTCTTGACGTCACTTTCGGCGAACTATGCACTTGCACTCCTAGGTCCTCTGTTCCATAATGCTCCCCAGGGTCCTACCGTTCACTGTACGAGTCCTACCCTGGTTTGATCTCCCAAAATGCAATACCTCACATTTATCTGGATTGAAAGCCACTTGCTAATCCTCAGCCCACATACCCAGCTGATCATGATCCCCCTGTATTTTTTCATAACCTTTTACACTATCTACAACACTACCTATTTTAGTATCATTTGCAAACTTACTAACCATGCCTTGTGCATTCACATGCAAATCGTTTTTATAAATTACAAACAACAAAGGTCCCAGCACCGGCCCCTCTGGCGCACCACTAGACACAGGCCTCCAGTCTGAGAAACAACCCTCGACCATCACCCTCTGCTTCCTACCACTGCGATCTAACCTTCCAGACTAGCCTGCCATGAGGAACCTTGTCAAAGGCCTTGCTTAAGTCCATGTAGACAACATCCACTGCCCTACCCTCATCTACCCTCTTGGTTAGATCCTTGAAGAACTCCAAGAGGTTTGTCAGACATGACTTCTCATGCACAAAGCCATGCTGACTGTCCCAAATCAGACCCTGCCAAAACTCTTACCAAAAGGGAGGGGATATTGCTTGATGGTCACTCTGAAGGCCTCCACACCTAGTTTATATCTGAATGATGGCCACTTCAGTCAGGTGAGCAAGAAGGGAATCACCAAACTTTATTCCAGAAAAGGGGTGGAGGAAAGAGAAATATTGGAGCGAGGCTTGGTAGTTATACGGTTAAAGTAATGCCAAGAAGTTGCAAGCCCAGAGGCATAATAGTGAAATCCTATGAAAGGTCAAAGTGAGTCTACTGCCTTGCAATTGTACTCATAAATACATGGCCATATCTCAGTCAAATCTTACTGTCTACAAAGCATTGCAGTAAAAGAATTGCTGACAATGTGACGAGATATTAAATCAGCACCAGGAAGCTTCTAATTGAAGTTTACGAGACAACGGAGAATGCTGGCTCTCGGAAAATGTCCACAACGTGGAGGGCTCGGAATGCTGGTGGACTCCAGATAAATTGAGGAAGTTGTTAATTCAGAGAGCAACCAGAATGAAGGTGAAGTGGCAGGGAGAGAGTCTCCAGTGGACCATATAAGTAGGGCAAAGGAGCAATTACATGTGCTGCTAGAGAGGGAAACTTGAGCAAAACAGAGAGAAAACAGGCCAGTGGAGTTAAGGGATATAGTACTGGTAAGTAGGATTGAGGAATATGGTGTGATATGTGGGATTATTAAGGAATATGATGCGGGTAAATTGGATTATTAAAGGGATCAAGGGCATTGGGGTTAGTGCCAGAAAGTGACACTGATGTAAAGTTCAGTTATTTCCTTTTAAATGGCAGATCAGACATAGGGAAACAAATGGCCTGCTCCTGCTTCTAATGAATTTATGATTTGAAGGATATGGTTTGGGTAAAATACTAAAAAGATGAACAGGTGAGGTTGACTATTATGATGAGGTTGAGGGATGTGGATGGGTGGCAGTGAAAATGAAAGGTATGTAAGGTGGGTAGGGAGGATGGGTATGAAAGACGAGCACCACAAAAGATGCTTGAGGAACTCAGCGGAACAGGCAGCATCTGTGGAGGGAAATGGACAGTTGACCTTTTGGGTTGAGACCCTTCATCTGGACTGAAAGATAGAGGGGAGATAGCCAGTATAAAGGGGTGAGGGGAAGGGGTGAATCAAGAGCTGGCAAGCAATAGGTGTATCCAGGTGAGGAGGGGTGACAGGCAGATGGAGGAGGGGAGAGTGGGAATAGTGACAAGAGGCTGGGAGGTGATGGGTGGAGGTGACAGAGGGCTGAAGAAGGAATCTGATAGGTGGAGGGGCGGCGGGAGGGGAGATGGGAACAGTGGGGGGAGGGGAACCAGTGGGAGGGGTGTGTGGGTGATGGGCAGTTGGAGTGGGTGGAGGAGGGGAAAGAAACGGGGTGATGGGGGTCTGGGGTGAGAACAGGGTAGATCAGGAGAGAAAAGGGACAGAGAGGGAACAATTTACTGGAAGTTGGATAGTGTATATGGGAGATAAGACGGAGGTATGACAGGTCGGTAGGTAATTGAGGGGTATGAGAGGTGGATGGGTGGGGACGGAGGGGGTAATAGGTGATCAGGTGAAGATAATGTGTACTAGAAGGCAGGTGAAGATGGTGGATATAGGGGGTGGGTGAGGTGGAAGGAGAAAGAGGGGGATATGGGAGGTATGTGGGTGGAGATGGCAACTGAGGATGGGAGATATGGAAGGTGGGTAGCAGAAGATGGGGACATGGGAGATAGGCGGGTGAGGACGGGGGAAGCAGGAGGTGGGGAAGTGGAGCTGAGGGAGGTGGGAGGATGAGGAAGGAGATGTGAAAGGCAGTTAGGTGAAGAGAAGGATATGGGAGGTGTGTTGAGATGTGTGGGAGGTAGGGAGGTGAAGAGAGGGATAGCAGAAGTTGAAGGTGGGGGTTATGGGAGGAAGAGGTGAACAGCAGTGATGCATTGTAAAGGAAGTTTTAATGAGATTTATCTAGGTAAAATAGACACAAGCGTTGGCTCAGAGGAACTTTTCCCGTTGCTTTCAGTGACCTAGGCCGTGCCTGCTCTTTCTGTAACATCTGGTGAACAGGTCATCCCTATGTTGTGGTGGCTCTTCCAATGAGTCAATGTTGAAAAGGACACGAAGCTCATGACAATGAGATGGCATGCTCCAGATCTTACGCTATTGACACACATTCCCCACACAAGCTTTTGACCAAGGGTGTGAAAAGAATTAACGTGGAGTAGAAAAGGTGCCAGTAACTGAAGGACCCCACTCTGCGCAGCAAGGGGCATACCTATGAACAATAAGAAAAACTTTCTTCAAACATACGTCCATTCCATTCCAGCTAAGGGAAAATATTTACAGCGCACTAATCTTCACCAGCCCAGACCAGATGTTGCTTTTTTTTTATAAAACGAGGTTGGACTCCTCTGTTAATGGATGGAAGCTGTCAGTCTGGTGACTGATGCGATGCAGGCAAATTGACAAGATGGGAATTAAAAATATGAGCGGAAATAAAAAGGGATGAAAGGGTGATTATTATTTTTTTCAAAAACCTGCTAGGATTATAATGCATGGGTTCCGCATCACTGGCAGAAAGTGGGGTTTTCGAGATTGGGCAGCTTATTTTGTTTGAGCACTCTGTTCACTTTACACACAAGGTGTGGATGAAGAGGTATGTCAAGCATGGATCCGAGTTCTTTTGATTGTGAAAGAGACAAGTGAAATGGATCACACATGCTACCATTACTCTCTTTTATATGGCACTCAGCACTTGAGAAAGAACCAGTACATTCCAAACCAAGGACCGACGCACACACCCAATGAAGGAAGAACAAGGCTTTTAAGTGCTGGACTTTACATGAGCCCGATGATTTCAACACACAGCAATTCATGCGGTACTGGTCGAACATTTCAAAAAAATAATGGAGAACAGCTTAGCCTATCAGAAGATTTAAAGCAATATACAGAAAGATCACATTTGTACAGTGCCTTTAACAAAAAAGAAATGCCCTCAAATGGTTATCTGGAATAGGGAGACACTGACACCGAAACAAAGTCATTAAGACCAAATCCTGTTAAAGGAGGGAAGTGAGGTCTTTATGAAACTGGGAGTTGGAGAGGTTTAGAGTGGAAATTCCAGAGCAGAGGGTCTGAATGGATGAAGGCAAGACTACGAATGGGAGGCACGGTAGCATAGCGGTTAGCATAATGCTATTACAGCACCAGCGACCTGGGTTCAATTCCCACTGCTGCCTGTAAGGAGTTCGTACGTTCTCCCCGTGTCTGCGTGGGTTTCCTCTGGGTGCTCCAGTTTCCTCCCACGTTCCAAAGACGTACAGGGTAGGAGCTGTGGGCATGCTATGTTGGCGCTGGGAGAGTGGCGACACTTGCGGGCTGCCCCCCAGCACGTTCTTAGCAATGCAAAAAGACGTATTTCACTGTGTGTTTCGATGTACATGTGACTAATAAATATCTAATCTTATATGTGATGGCATGCTGGCCTACAAGACTGCAATAAAGGATGTGATAGCACTGAGAGGATGCAAAGGAGAATCACCAGGATGTTGCCTGGGATAGAGCACTTTAGTTATGAAAAGAGACTGTGTTTTCCCTGCAGCAGAGGAGGTTCAGAGGACATAACTGAGGCATACAAAATTATGAGGGGTAATAGATAGGGTAGACTGCAGGAGTCATTTCCCCTCATCAGAGGTGAACGAAACTAGAGGATATAGACTTAAGATCAGGGGTAAGAGATTTAGAGGGGATCAGAGGGGGGATCTATTCACCCAGAGAGTGGCGAGGACCTGGAATCCACTGCTGGAGAGGGTGGTGGAAGTGAGTCGCTGACAGCATTTAAGAGGTGTCTAGATGAGCACTTGAATCACCTAGGCATTGAAGGTTAAGGGCCAAGTGCTGGAATGGGGGATGAATACAGTGCCCACTGGTTGGCATGGACATAGTGGGCCGAATGGCCTGCTTCTGTGCTGTATGACTCCTATGACAGTCAGGCAGAGGTCAACCTCCAGCTAGTCAAAGCCTCGTTAGGCCACATCTCGAGTCCTGAAGTTTACAATATGCTAGCCCCAGAGACCCAGAAAGACACTCTGAGGATTTAATCAGAAGGGGAGGATACATAGGCCAGAGTTGAATGCCTTGGAATTTAGTACATTAAAGGGATTATTTGATTAAAGTTTTCCTGGTATTTAAGGGGAACTGACAGAGCAGATAGTGGGAAACCATTTCTGATCAAGGGCCATCAACCCTGATGACCATGTTTATTCTGCTTCTCTCTCCATAGATGCTGGTTGACCTGCTGAGTATTTTCAGATTTCCAGCATCAACAGTAACTATTTCCATTGAATATGAGGTCTGGGACCTGGAGACACAAGTCTAAATTTCAGCGGCAACTCTCACAGGCCCAAAATTAGAAAACACTTCCGTACATGTAGGATGGTACACGTTTTGTAGACACAAATTGATGTTTGATTAATTTTAATTTTAAATCTGAGTGATAGATTTCTGTTAACTTAAAGTATTAAGTGATATGGAACAATGGACGGTATAAGGAGTTAGGTAACAAATTAGCCATGAACTCAATGAACAGCTGAATAGGCTTGAGGAACCAAATGATTCTCCCATGTTTCTATGTTTCTAAGAGGCCAGAGTTAATAAGATAAGTAAATACATTTGATTATACAAGCAGTGAAAGCAGACAGCTTGTACACATTGCTGTACAGTTCTTTCAACAAATTGGGTATAACTCATCTCTGCCCAGATGCGTTCTCTATGAATACTAGATTTCTGATTTAAGGCTTCAATAAGACAGCAGAATCAGTGACCTTGGATTATTTCAGACACTAATTTGAAGAGCTATAAATTAATGGTGCAAAATAACTCAAACAAGAAACACAAAACGACAATAAAACAACCTTCAACTCAAAATGCAGCAGCCTCACACTCCCAGCTGCAACGGACCAGGATGATTTGACACCCATGTCTTATTCTACCTGCACACTTGGCACATCCCCCACTCCTGCAAACCTCATTGCCTTTCTCTCTTTCTCTAAGATACTCCTTAAAAGGTATCCAAAATAAGCTTTTGGTCACTTGACCTTATGTCCCTTGCGAAGTATTTTGAGGCATTTTACTTTGTTAAGGGCACTGTTTCTGTGAAAGTTACCAGTGTTAATGCCGTGAGACAACTGGACACTATGCAATTACATGGAGTTTTCACCAAGCTCAAAAGAGTAGAGTTGCTTAGGGGACACATGTAAAACAATAGTTTCAAAATGAGTGACCAGAAACAGAGCTGAGGGTAGTAACAGAAAACACAAGCCTATGACCAGTGTGGAAAAGCTGCAGTCCAGATGGCTAGGTTTCGTGCAAAGATTAAATTCATTAAAGATAACATTAACCAAGCAGTAATTTCATTAACAGTAACTGTATTAGTTTGATAACGGCAAACAATTATGCAACACCACTAACCTGTATTCTCAATTGATCAGGATTAGACTCATAGAGGTAGGGTTGATAAACCAGATAAATCAAGAGCTCTAGAAGTTCCTAAGTATATTATGCCGCATCCAGAGGTTAATTACATACATTCTAGCCTGGTCATTGCCTGTCTCTTTCCGTTTCCTGTCTGTTCTGAATGTTTCTACTTCTTGATGTGTCACATCAAGTGCCACAAGAGGGCAAGGCCTGATGAGAAAATGGCAAAGTGTCTTGGATACTTGGAAGGGGACAAATATAGGGAAAGAATAGCTGAGTGACAATAACTGAGTGCCCAGCCAATTAATGGTGATGGGCACCACAGGCAGAATGTCTTGCTCTGCACTGCATTATTCTGTGACTACATTACCATAAGACCATAAGATATAGGAGCAGAATTAGGCCATTCGGCTATCATGTCTGCTCCGCCATTCAATCATTGCTGATTTTTTAAAACCCATTGTCCTGCCTTCTCCCCATAACCCTTAAGCCTCTTACCAATCAAGAACCTATCAATCTCTGCCTTAAATACACACAGTGACTTGGCCTTCACAGCCCCGTGTAACAATGAATCCCACTGACTCACCACCCTCTGGCTGAAGAAAGTCCTTCTCACCTCAGTTTTAAAGAGATGTCCCTTTATTCTGAGGCTGTGCCCTTGGATCCTAGACTCTCCTACTAATGGAAATATCATCCCCACGTTCACTCTATCCAGGCCTTTCAGTGTCTGGTAGGTTTCAATGAGATCCTTCTGAACTGCATACAGGCCAGAGACATCAAACGCTCTTCATATGTTAAGCCTTTCATTCCTGGGATTATTCTTGTGAACCTCCTCTGGACCCTCTCCAGGGCCAGCACATCTTTCCTTAGATATGGGCCTCCAAATTGCTCACAATATTCTAAATAATTTATACAAAATTGCTGATATTCTTCCACTGGACACCCAATCAACTTGGAAATAAATGTAAATCTTTGGTAGAAAGAATTGAAAGTATTTTTTTAAATGGTGAGAAATTGAGAAGTGTTGTGTTCAGAGGAACCTGGGTGCCCATGTACACATATCACTGAAAGTTAACACCCAAGCATAGCAAGCAATTAGGACAGAAAATGATATGTCAGCCTTCATTGAAAGAGGATTTGAGTCTTGCTCCAATTACATAGGACCCTGGTGAGACCACATCTGGAATACTGTGTGCAGGTCTGGTCTCCTTACCTAAGAAAGGTTAGACGCAATGGAGAGAGTGCAGCAAAGGCTCATCAGATTGGTTCCCAGGATGCTAGGTCTGTCACATGAGGTGAGATTAAGAGAGTGCAGGTCTAGTCTGCTTAAGATTAGAATGTGATCTCATTAAGAAATACAAAATTCTTAAGGGTAGGTACAGAGTTAATGTCTCTCCTAGAACCTAGGGGTCACAGTCTCAAAATGGGGGTCAGCCATTCAGGACAGAGATGAGAAGAAATTTCTTCACACAGGAAGTGGTGAAATTTTGTGAACCGATAGATTTTTAGATGTTAAGGAGCCAAGAGACAAGAGGTTAGTGCAAGAAAGTGGCACTTAGGTGAAAGATCAGTCATAAGCATATTGAACGGTGGAGTAGGTACAAGGGCCTATGCTTGTTAGTATTTCTTTTGTTCTCATGTTCTCAAACCACTGCCACTAAAATTCCTGATAAAAACCTTGCAGAAAGATTTTGTTGCCATTCGGCACTGAATTAGTAGTATACAAGGAGGGTGAGGATGGGAAGCAAAAGTCATTGTTCAGTAGGTACCTAAATCTCACTTTGAGTGCAAAACAAAAAATAGTTCACACAAATCTACCACAAGTCCATTCACCATTGCCTTTAATCATCAGAGCACACCAGTTATCTTCTGGAATTAAACAAAAACTTGCGCACAGCTCTTTCCTCTTTGCTGATTCTTTATGAGTGTGAAACCCCAACTCACAATCACTACAAGTCAAGCCATTTCTGGTTAAAGGTAGCCTCCTTCCTCACCTAGGCCTTCTCACCCTTTCTCTGCTCCTGATGCGGCTCCACATATACTAGGGGCTTAAATCTTAGCAGGCTACTTAATCACACAGCTTTCCTAATTGAGGCTGCTCTTACCTTTGCTCCATCCAGGAGGAAATGATGGAAGCTTCTGTCCCTATCGCTGTGCCTGAAAACTTTAACCACACGTGTCACTCTGAGTAAAGCTTCAGTGCCCCCAATCTTTACAAATCCCTCTCTGACCTTTTCTATCCTCACCATCTTCTTTTGCCTTACACACCAACAGGAAAATTACAGCAGTTGGGCCAAGCAGTGTGTGTTGGTAAGTGGCCTGAATCTCGAGGGCCCATTCTGTTCCCATGACTGTTTCTCTCTCTTTCCTCAACCATCTATCCAAACCATACTTATATATTCGATCAAAGTTTTCATGATATTAAGGGGAAATGATAGGCAAGGTGGAGATAAACTATTTCTGTTGTTTGGGAATTCCAGGATTAGGGAGCAGAGTGCAAAACAGAGTCCAACCTTTCAGGAAACACTTCTACATAAGGAGGGTGGTTAAAATTGGAACTCTCTTCGGTAAACGTGAATCACGCTGTGTCAATTATTAATTTTAAACCTTTGATAAGATTTTATATAACTAAAGGTATTAAGAAATATGAGGGACCTGGAGTAACTGAAGAGGTTCAGAGCGGTAGATAACCTTCTCATGTTTATGTTCCTACATCACTGTTTCAATTACTAATTCACATCAGTGAAGTAGTGAGGCTACATTACTACTCACTACTTCACTAATGTAAAATAGTGAGGCTTCGTGGGTTTCACTTTGGAAGAAGTCGGGACTTCGGAGCAGGTAAGTTTTTTTTCATAGGGTTTTTATTATAAGGGTTAGATTTTATAAGGTTCCTTTTTAAGTTGTTTTATAAGTTTTTAGTCGGGAATAGTGGGGGCTGGACTGCTCAGGCGCATGACGTCGGCAGGTGAGGCGCGGGCAGTTTAAAAAGCAAACCGCCATATCCAGCGGGCAGCGGAGTGAGAGGGAGCAGAGTGGTTGGGCTTTGGCTTAAGGGGCTTAGGCGTAAAGGGGCAAGGCAGGTGAGTAGCTGGTAGGTAGGTAAAGGTAAGGTTTACCTGTTACCTGTTATAAATGTTTAAGTAGAAAAACGGGGAAAAAAGAATTAGTTCAGATGGAGGACATGGTGGTGTGCTGCAGCTGCTTGATGTGGGAGCTAGTGGACCTTGCTGCGGTCCACAATGGCCACATCTGCAGTAAGTGCTTGAGGCTGGAAGAACTTCGGCTCACAATTGATAAGCTGGAGTTGCAGCTTCAAATACTGTGCAGCATTAAGGAGGGGGAAGAGTTTTGTAGATACTGTACATAAGGAGACGGTCACCCCCCTTAGAGCAGGTACTACTGGAGTCCAGGAAGTAGATAGAAGGGTGACTGTCAGAAGAGGGAAAAGGAAAAAGAAAACAAATAGGCAGATAGAGCAGAGGACCCCGGAGGCTGTTCCCCTCAGTAACAGGTTTTCTGCTTTGGAGGCTGTTGAGGGAGATGACCTGCCGGGGCCTAGCAGCAGTAGCCAGGTCTATGGCACTGGGACTGGTCCTGATGCTTAGAAGGGAAGGGAGGAGAAGAGGAAGGCAGTAGTGATAGGGGACTTGATAGTCAGGGAAACAGATAGGAGGTTCTGTGGCAGTGAGCATGAATCCCGGATGGTATGTTGCCTCCCAGGTGCCAGGGTCCGGGATGTCACTGATCGGGTCCACAGGATTCTAGAGCGGGAGGGAGAACAGCCAGAAGTCGTGGATCCTGTTGGTACCAACAACATAGGTGGGAAGAGGGATGAGGTCCTGAAAAGTGAGTTTAGTGAGCTAGGCAGGAGAACAGGACCTCGAGGGTAGCAATCTCGGGACTGCTGCCAGTGCCACGCGATAGTGAAGGTAGGAATAGGAGGAGATGGCAAATAAATGCATGGCTGAGAAGTTGGTGCAGGAGGGAGGGTTTTAGATTTTTGGATCATTGGGATCTCTTCTGGGGAAGGTGGGACCTGTACAGAGAGGACAGGTTACACCCAAACCTGAGGGGGGCCAATATCCTTGCGGCCAGGTTTGCTAGGGTGGTTCAGGAGGGTTTAAACTAGATTGCGAGGGGGAAGGGAACCAGAGGAGTAGGTCAGAGGAAGAAGGGGATGGGAAAAAGTCAGATCTGACAGGTAGAGAGGCTTTGAGGAAGGAGGAGCAGAGTACAGGCTATAAAAGTAGTAAGGTGGATGGGCTAAAGTGCATTTACTTAATTGCGAGAAGCATCAGGAATAAGGGAGATGAACTGAGAGCTTGGATAAGTACATGGGACTATGATATTGTGGCTATTACAGAGACATGGCTGACATCAGGGCAGGTATAGATATTGAATATTCCTGGTTTTCAGTGTTTTAAAAGGGATAGGGAGGGGGGGTGAAGAGGAGGAGGGGTGGCGGTACTGGTCAGGGACACTGTTACAGCTGCAGAAAGGGTAGATGATGTAGAAGGATCCTCTCTAGAGTCAATATGGGTAGAAGTTAGGAACAAGAAAGGGGCAGTTACCCTCCTGGGAGTATTCTATAGGCCCCCTGGTAGCAGTAGGGATACGGAGGAGCAGATTGGGAGGCAGTTTTTGGAAAGATGCAAAAATAACATGGTTATTATAGTGGGAGACTTCAACTTTCCAAATATTGATTAGCACCTACTTAGTGCCAAGGGTTTAGATGGACGCAGTTTGTTAAGTGTGTCCAGGACGGATTCCTGACACAGTATTTTGACAGGCCGACTAGAGGGAATGCCATATTAGATCTAGTTTGAGGTAATGAACCGGGACAGGTGACAGATCTATCAATGGGTGAGCATTTGGGGGACAGTGACCATTGCTCTATAACCTTTAGAATTGTCATGGACATGGATAGGAGCAAAGAGGATGGGAAGATATTTAATTGGGAAAAGGCGAATTATGAGGCTATAAGGTGAGAACTTGGGATGTAAATTGGGATGACATTTTTGAAGGGAAATGTACTATGGAGATGTGGTCGATGTTCAGGGATCTTTTGCAGTATGTTAGGGACAAAGTTGTCCCGGTGAGGCAGAGAAGGAATGGCAGGGTGAAGGAACCGTGGGTGACGAGAGAGGTGGAACGACTAGTTAGGAAGAAGAAGGCAGCATACATAAGGTGTAAGCAGCAAGGATCGGATAGGGCTCGTGAGAAATATAGAGTAGCAAGGAAGGAACTTAAGAAAGGGCTGAGGAAAGCGAGAAGGGGACACGAAAAGGCTTTGGCGAGTAGGGTTAAGGAGAATCCCAAGGCTTTTTTCTCATACGTAAAGAGCAGAAGGATGGCTAGGGTAAAGGTAGGTCCAATTAAAGACGAAGGTGGGAGGATGTGCCTGGAAGCTGTGGAAGTGGGTGAGGTTCTCAATGAATACTTCTCTTCAGTATTCACCAAGGAGAGGGGTCTTGATGATGCTGACGACGATGCTTTATGATGTGTTGGTGAGGGTAATGTTCTAGAGTATGTAGATATTAAGAGAGAGGATGTGTTGGAGTTGTTAGAAAATATTAGGACAGATAAGTCCCTGGGGCCTGACAGAATATTCCCCAGGCTGCTTCGTGAGGTGAGGGAGGAGATTGCTGAACTGTTGGTTAGGATCTTTGAGTCCTCATTGTCCACGGGGATGGTACCGGAGGATTGGAGGGTGACGAATGTTGTCCCCTTCTTCAAAAAAGGTAGTAGAGATAGTCCAGGGAATTACAGGCCAGTGGGCCTTACGTCTGTGGTGGGTAAGCTGTTAGAAAGGATTCTAAGAGATAGGATCTATGAGCATTTAGAGAATCATGGACTGATTAGGGACAGCCAGTATGGCTTTATGAAGGAAAGATCTTGTCTCACAAGCCTGATAGGGTTCTTTGAGGAAGTGACCAGGAAGATTGATGAGGGTAGTGCAGTGGATGTGGTCTACATGGATTTTAGTAAGGCGTTTGACAAGGTTCCACATGGTAGGCTTTTTCAGAAGGTCAGAGACCAAGGGATCCAGGGAGGCTTGGCCGTGTGGGTTCAGAATTGGCTTGCCTGTAGAAAGCAGACGGTTGTGGTGGAGGGAGTGCATTCGGATTGGAGGGCTGTGACTAGTGGTGTCCCACAGGGATTGGTTCTGGGACCTCTACTTTTTGTGATATTTATTAACGACTTAGATGAGGGGGTGGAAGGTTGGGAAGTTTGCAGATGACACAATTGGTTGTGTTGTGGATAGTGTGGAGGGCTGTCGAAACTTGCAGAGGGATATTGATAGGATGCAGAGCTGGGCTGAGAAATGGAAGATGGAGTTCAATCTGGAGAAGTGTGAGGTGGTACACTTTGGAAGGACAAACTCCAAGGCGGAGTACAAGGTAAATGGCAGGATCCTGGGCAGTGTGGAGGAGCAGAGGGATCTGGGGCTTCATATCCACAGATCACTGAAAGTCGCCTCACAGGTAGATAGGGTAGTTAAGAAAGCTTATGGGATATTAGCTTCCATAAGTCGGAGGATCTTAAGAGCCACGAAGTGATGATGCAGCTTTACAAAACTCTGGTTAGACCACACTTGGAGTACTGTGTCCAGTTCTGGTCGCCTCATTATAGGAAGGACGTGGAGGCTTTGGAAAGGGTGCAGAGGAGATTTACCAGGATGCTGCCTGGATTAGATAGTATGGATTATGAGGAGAGACTAAAGGAGCTAGGGCTGTTCTCGTTGGAGAGAAGGAGGATGAGGGGAGACATGATAGAGGTATACAAGATATTGAGAGGAATAGATAGAGTGGACAGCCAGCGCCTCTTTCCCAGGGCACCAATGCTCAAAACAAGAGGACATGGCTTTAAGGTAATGGGTGGGAAGTTCAAGGGAGATGTCAGAGGGAGGTTTTTCACCCAGAGAGTGGTTGGTGCATGGAATGCGCTGCCTGGGGCGGTGGTGGAGGCTGATATATTGGACAAGTTCAAGAGATTGTTAGATAAGCATATGGAGGAATTTAAGATAGAGGGATATGTGGGAGGATGGGGTTAGATAGTCTTAGGTGTGGTTTGCAGGGCGGCACAACATGGTGGGCCAAAGGGCCTGTATTGCGCTGTACTGTTCTATGGTTTTATGGTTTATAAGTCACAAGCCCTCCCATTCTGCTGTGCAATAAAGGCTCCTACTCAGAGATTATTTTGGATTATTTCTTCCCCTCATCTCCCCAGGCAGCACATACAGAGCCTTTGCTTTGGTTTCCTTTTATAAACACATTGTGCGTAAATCAGGCTGGATGCAATATGCTTGGCCAACAGCAAGTGGTTAGAATAAACTCTGCTTATCTGTTTACTTTAGCGTGCTCCATCCTAGCCCTTCATAATTTTAAACAGCTTTATCATCCCATTAACTCCCTTTTTGTAATAAGAATAGTCCCAATTTTTCATGTCTATTTTTGTCTTTGTGTTTTCTTAAACCAGGCAGAATCCTCATGAATCTCACTCTCTACACTGATGCTGCGCTCTCTTTTACCCTGTTATCCTTCCCTATGTTTAAAACCCAGAAATGCAAACAGCATTCCAACTGAGGGCATACTAAGGCTTCACTGTAACATATTAATGTTTAGCTCCTGTAGTCCTTGAAATAAAATCCAATATCACACGTGCCTCGTCTCTTTTAAGACAGCCCTTTATTTAAAATATCCCACTTTGTACTCTTTCAACTTTGAAGGCAGAACTTCAAGCCCAATATACCCAGCTCAGCACTGACCACCCTTGTCTCTATATCCCAAAGTCTCAATGCCCTGACCACACTCCTTTAACTGCAAAGAGTCTACAGGGCAGAAACAGACCACTCAGCTCAAATGGTCCAAGACCTTTTGATACTCCGCTCTGGTCTCTTCCCTGTTTATTACACCTCACACTTCTCCAACTAACTACTGCTGAAGTGCTCCAACAGCTAAGCCATTTCTCCTGCTGACTGGGAGTTCAAATACAGCATAACCCTGATACACACAAGACAAAACTGTGAACTGTTTTTACCAGGATCTTTGCAAATTCTAAGATTGAGACCTCTTTGTATCCCAGTCATTGAAACATGACATTAGTCAGTGAATTAGGAACAACAGTGAATAGTTCTTGGAAATGCTACATGAGATTTAGCGGATTGAGTGCATTACGAGTTAAGTAGTGGAGAATTAAGGAGCATTGTATGGTGAGAACAGGATTTAGCATTTAATTGTTGTGCTTTGGTCTAAAATTCTATACTAAGCAAGTGAATGGGCAACATTTGTCATAATTGAGGGATTATAGGATTGGATAGGAATTTGAGACATTCTCTAAGCAGCAATCCGTTAGATAGTGTTACTTTCCTGCTGCACTGTTCTCCAGTAAATATCATGACATTGTAAAAAATTATTGCCCCTGATTAACAATTGCCCAGTGTGCCAGAAGCATCACTCACACCCCAAACTCTGTGGAGTATTGGTGGAAAATTCTCCATGTGCTCTCCGCACTTGCTCTGCATAGACCTTGACAGGGAACTCAACTTTCATTTCCCAAAGACCCGAAGGACAGCCATGCTCCTCTCCAAAGGTCGCATAGTGAATAGCACACTTGCTTGCCCTTCAGTCAGCAGATTGTGGTGTTGAGTCCCACTACTGAGACTCGAGAACTTAATCTAAGCAATGAAGGAGTGCTGCACTATTGGAAGTGCTACCTTCTAGATGAGACATTAAACCAAAGGCCTTTTTCTTCCCTTGGAAGTGGATCTGGTGATAAAAGATCCCATGATGCTACTTTATTGAAGCTCTGTGGCCATTATTTAACCCTTGACCAACATCACTGAAACAGGTTATCTGGCATCATCTGTAAATTGTCACGTTTTTCACATTGAAATACTGACTACATTTCAAAAAGTACACAGCACCTTTGGATGTGCTGATGTTGTGAAAGGACTATAGAAATGAAAGACTCATTTTCTCCCATCCATTGGATTAGGGCAGACAAAGACTTATTGCTTTCCTATTGCCTAACTTTTAGGATGCAGATCTGCGGGTGCTGACTTCTTTTCTGATAATTTAGCCAAGGAGGCTATCCAAAGCCCCTCAGCTTTAGGTGAAACTAATGCACATGCAGTAAGTGCCATCAAAAGCAGAATCCCAGGTTAAATTGATTCCCGTTTAGCCCTGAGAAACTTCACTGTAGTTGTTTGACTATGAAGCCCAGATAAATTCATGTAAGACCAAAGATCAAAACCATGTCTCTCTGTGCCCCATTTTCCATTATCTGGACTGCCATAGCTCCCACCAAATATGTGACTGCCTCCTTGGATCGTATACTGTCACCTCAATATCGGAGTGCAATAGCCCATGTGAAATATGGTTCACGAGTTAACAACAAACTGCAAAGAGGATCACAAAGAGGCTCTAAATTCTGCACATGCTACATTCCCTTCTGGTTACTGCTGCTGGTGACAGGCACTGTGCAGCAGGTAAATGAACTGGAGTTTACTGCCTCCCATAAATGTCTGGCATGCATGAAAGGGGAAAATGAGACTCATTTATGTTCATTTTCCAAAATGTTTTTAAAGCCTGTACATTCGACAACTCAGCCAACACCTAGTGCATTCACCCAAGCAAATAACTTCTGACCTTTGTGAGTGGAGACCGCATCCACACAAATACAAATGTCTAGGCAATGTTAGAACATAAGAGGCTGCTAAACCCAAAAAAGAAATATTGGATCACCATATCAAGTTTGTTTTGGGCTTTGTCACCACTGCTATCTGTTATCAATAGCCCCAAATGTCTCTCTCCTTTCAGAGTGAAAATTCAACCACCTTCCCAATTGTGAACGATATCCAACAACCCTCTCAGCCAGTCAGATAGTTAGCATGGACAGAACTGGGAAGAAATGCTGTAAAGAGGGGGCAGGTAGTTAGCAGTTATAGTTGAATATCAGGTGGTTGTTTCACTTGTGAATTTGCACAGAATGGTTAGCCTGGTAAATGGGTCATTCTCCCAACTGATCCACAATGATGTTTCTGCTCTACCTGGGCTCTCCTCTCACTCCTCTTCATTTCACTCTTTCAGTATATCCTTCCATACCTTTCATTTCCATTCACCTCAACCGCTCCTTATCGGAGCCAGTTCCACATCCTCCCAACTTTCTCCTGTATTCCCCATTGGATTGATTAGAGACAATCGTATATTTATGGCTCCTACTTTTGGATTCCTCCAAAGTTGAAATTTTATAGAACAAATTTTCTCTTCATCTACCCTATCAAACACCTTTATGATCTAAAGCACCACTTTCACATCACCCCTTGTCCTTTACTGAAGTAAGGAATTCAAATTTAAAGCTGTAGTCTAAACTCCTGGCTGTTATGATTTAGGGTGAGGGGTTTCAAACCACTCTCATCTCAATTAGGCCAATAAGTAACATGAAGAATCTGATGGGACAACACAGATGTATTTGAGTGACATAATGACGTAATTCATAGACAGCCACCTAAACAAACACACAAGCACTTGTGGTCAATCGTGGATTATTGCAACTGTTTTCATCTCAGTTGCACATGAGCTAGGGATAGATATTTTTAAACAACCAGTAATTATGCTAATAGCACTCAGTCACTAGCATGAAAGCCACTTTGTGTTGAAGGGGCTTCCAGTTCTTCTGTCCCCACAAAACTTCAACATTCACAAAACTATGTCTTCAGTGAAAGAGTGAGATGATAGGTTAAAAAAACAGCAAAGTGATCATGCCAGGCTTAAAAAAACATTGCATAATGTAGTCAAGTTAGAAGCGGCTGTGAGAAACCACAAACTGCGACTTGTTAATCTTTTGAATTATATATTTTATGTTTAAGACTTTATGACTCTGCTAAGATCTCCAATATGACTATGTCCCTTTATTCAGAGCCTTTGGTGACTGACATAATCCAAGGGGTATCTACAAGTTTGCATCACCCAATATATTCATTCAGAATCACCTTCTGGAAAGTGTTGGTACATCAGTGATTTATTATGGATAAACTAGTGAGTTATATTAAGGAACCAGTTATTCAGAACTAAAGTACGTGAGCTCAAGTCACAACAGCAGCTTGAAATCTGAATTTAAGTTCAAAAAGTAACCATGAAGCTACTGAATTGTGATGAAAAACCAGCCAGATCACTAATATTGGGGAGAAAAGCTGTCTGCTATACTGAGTCTGAGCCTTTATATGTCTCCAATGTGGTTAACTCCTCTGGAATGACCTAACAGGCTTCCTGTGACACTAAATTATTTCCTTTGGTGGGGAGATCCACTACAATAGGTACACAGCAACAGTGATCAAGCTACAACAGTCAGCGATATCCTACTGTGAACCAGAAAACACTTTCTGTATTTCACCCACCCTTCCTCCAATGCTGTTATTAACAATGACAGCCAGTGCCTCATCCATCAAAGCAAGGGAAAATGTACCTGACATTCCACACAGGTTTGAATTGGAGCCAGGGAAAACATCCCTCCAGAGTAGCTGTGGTTTACACCAACACCTGCCTGCTGAGATAGTGAAAAGGTTTCCACTTATGCAAAGCCTTTCACAATCTCAGGTCGTACCAGAGCTATAAAGTACAATCAATGTACTTCTGGTGTGTGGTCACTGTCACTGTTGTAATGCAGAACACATGGTAGCCAATTTGCCCATCGCAAGCTCCCAAAAACAGCAAAGCATTAATCTGCTTTTAGTGGCATTCATTGAGTGACGTTTTGGCTGAAGCTCAGAATTCCCCTGCTCTTTTAAACAGAGCTTCACAAGCTACACAAGGCCTTGGTTTAACATCTTTCCAAAAGATGATATCTTCAACAATGCAACACTTCCTCAGTAATGACGCTTGTGCACACACAAAAGTCCTGGTATGGGACTTGAATCCAGAAGTGTTGGGGGGGGGGCGCGGGGGTGAGGGGGGTGGTGGCAAGAGGGCTGACTGAGCTACACTAATAGTGATATCTCAGTGGGCTTAGGTTTGGAGCCAAATGGTACATTTTTCATCCACCCTACCACCTTTCTTCCAGAGGATGGTGAACTTTGACCCAAGATTGTTATGCATCTTACCCATAGTTTGATGTTGGGTTCACATGGTAGAAGAAAGGGTCGTTTTTGCAGCTGTGTCCCTGTGGACTGAAGGGTTCTCCAAAAGAGGCATGTCGCTGCAGCCTTGTGTCGTATTCTTTGCGACTGCTGTGTTTGCTCAGCACACTGTATGCTTCATTCAGCCTTACAAACTGGGTGTGCAGGTTGGGGTTGGACAGGTCGATGTCCGGATGGAGCTGTAGAGGAAGATATTTCACACAATTAATTCAACATGGTTACATTTGGACCAGGAAGTCCAAAAGCAAAATACTGCAGATGCTGGAAATCTGAAATAAAAAATAGAAGATGCTGGATATACTCGGTAGATCAGACAGCATCTGAGAGAGAGAAATATTTCATATTAATTACCTTTTATCAGAGCAAATGGGACTGTTTGACATCCAACCACATCAAGAGATTATTAGGACAAATGACCAAAAGCATGGTCAAAGGTGTAAGCTTTGCTCCAGATTACAGTTTTTTATGTTGACAACATTTCCTGTTCTGTGTAGGGAAGAGATTAGGACAGAGGCAAAGTTTCCAGAAAGAGAGCTGAGGCACTTGAAGGCATGGCTGTTAATGGCAGGCTAAGAAAAATCAGGAGGCCAAACTTGGAGAACCACCAATATCTTGGAGGTTTGTAGACTGGAAGAGGTTATAAAGATAAGGAGGATGAGACAATGGTAAGAGTAGGAAATTTGTTGTGTTGAATATGGTAAAAATAAAGCACAGGCTGGTAGTGTCTAGAACAGGGTGTGGCATAAACCTGCAAATAAAGTCTCTACAAATTAAAATTCCTTTTATTTTTACACACAGTAGGAGCCTTCACACAATGACTGACATAAAATTAAATCCAAAAAACCTATCAGTCACTTCACTGCAGCGCATAAACATTATGTTCAACACTTAACATGTCAAAACAATGGAAATGCTTCTTTCCCATTTGGACACACCAGCTGCAAAAATTTCCTAAAATGCAGAAGGTGATTTGTGCCTCACAGACTCTGAGAGAATCCCCTCGGGATTGAAAGTAAACTACACCAGAGCCAAATTCCAGTTAATGTTCCAGCACACAAGAGTACAGCGAGAGGCCAGTGCTGTTCCTACCAATGCTCTGAAACAACCAGATCTTATTTTGAAGGGTTCAACGGTGGATCTGGATTGTGAAAGTAGGGAATAAGTTCGGCCACCAATAATAATCTACTTAACACCCACTCCAAATGCTTTGCATCCTCATTGCATTAGCAACATCTGCCAGCAAAACATTAATACTGAGCCAAAGGGTTCCAAAACCAGAGGTCATGAATTCAAGAGTCATTTATTCAATCCAAAAGCACGTCAAATGTCCATAAGAGAGTGCTGCTGCTGCTGGTCTGTGACCTGTCTGATGATGGCGTCCCATGACAGACTGCTCCACTGTTCCTAACAATAATTCCTTGGGATGATCCTTTCATGCCTCTTGTCTGATGTCCCACACAAGTCTCATCGGAGTGGCTGATAGCATTTGGCACATGATTACTGCCCATTCCTAGACACCTTTGGGATTTCCTCTTCAACCCATGATGTTAGGTTGGGAGTTCCAGAATTTTGACCCTGCATCTATGAAGGAGTTTTCTTCTTCTTAGGCAATCCCTGAGGATTAAGGATGACTTGCTTTTACTCCAGTTTTGTGGGTTCTTCCAGGACTAGACTAATGAGGCCAATGTGGGAACCACAGGTTCTACCAGACGGAGCAAGAAGTGCCTGATGGGTCAAGTGGGCAGATAGTGTTGCATATTTGCCGTCTGTGTGCTCCTACTGCATGGACTTGAGGTTCTCAAGACCATCTCAAATTCTCCTACACCACTGAGTGGTCAAGGGCCAGGGGTTCCCAAAAATCAGTGAGGACCCTGCATTCTTTCCAAGTAGGCTTTGAGCATATACTTGAATCTTTGCCTCTGTCCCAATCTCTTCCCTACACAGAACTTGAAATAGTGTTGACACAAGAGACAGCAGATACAGTAACCTGGAGCAAAAAACAAACTGCTGGGGGAACTCAGCGGGTTGAGTAGCCGAACTAGAAGTATTGACATTTCAGGTCGAGATCCTGCATCAGTCCTTTCCTTCTACAGATGCTGCTTAACCCACTGAGGTCCTCCAGCAGTTTGTTTTTGTACTTAAAACAGTGCACCTGTTTCGGGAGTCTAGTGTTGGGCATGTGAATGATAATGGCCTGCCCAATGGAGCATATGCTCCATTGCTAGGCATGATTGCCAGGGAGAGGACACTGACATTGGTTCGCTTGTCCTTCCAATGAAGGATTTGCTGAATCAGCAATGGAGTTATTTTTCTATTTTTTTAAAAGTATCTGCTGTAGATGGTAGTGGTTTCAGAAGCATTTGGAGGGCAGGGATCACTGCTGCCCAGTAGGCCATGAGCTTTGCACAAGGTCATGATCTTCAAACACCCATCAATGTCTGTCTTTATTTGAGGGATGGGTCCCAAGATATGAGAAGTGATCCAGCTTTTCCAGAGCTTCATGATGAAACGTTGTTATCAATTTATTTATTTATATGAAAGAGTAGCTGATTAATATCCTTCGAGCCATTACTGGTTGTGGTTTCAGGAGGCTCTGTCTAAGAAACTGGTGAGTTGCTGTGGACGATACACGCTGAAGCCATGGTGTGCCAGTGATGGGGAGAGCTGATGTTTGAGCCAATCAGGTGGAATACTTTTCACATTCATGTCCCTACAGGTTTATGATGCCACTGGTTACACTGCAGAATGCCGTGGACGGAAACCAATGTGCTGCTCTATACAGCAAAGATACAAAATGATTCAGTGCAGTTGTGTTTCTCCAGTTGAGTATGACAGAGTGACAAATGGGGCAATAATAATAACTTTTAAAAATTCTTATGTGAAGAGGAAGTAATGCTGCAGAATAGTAGTCAGTCTTAGAGAAGGTACAATGGATTTACGTAGTTCAGCCCCATAAAAAAGGTGGCCTTTCAAGGGTGATAAGGGATAGGGGAATGAATGCTACCCTTGCCAGTGAGCTTACCTTACTTAAGTAAATAATTAAAATAAAAATCTATGATAGTCTTTCTCTTCCACACAAGAACATAACCTACTCTCACATGATCGCCTTATCCTATATCCACCAAATTCCATCTGACAAATGACCAGAAGGCTTCCCAGAAGATGTTCTGGTGTGACCAATACAGTGACCATTGGGTGTCTCGGAGCAAGTGGCAACCTAATCAATGGATGCCGTTGACATAATTAATGGTGGGAGAGGAGCATTGGCAGCTCCTAACCTTGCTCTGAACCCACAGATTACTCTGCTGCCTTGCAATCACTCCAGGATATCTTTTCGTTTCTCATGGCACTCATGCATACACAGGCCATTGAGCAAATTATTGTTATTCAGCATCTGCCATTTGCGTAATTTATTCAGGTGCAGGAGCTGGGACCAATTTCCCTGTGCCTTGAACAGGGCTAGTTAATGATCCAATCAAGTATATTTAACAATGTGCTGGGTATTAATCTAAACACACATCTCTGTGACATAATCAAAGACAGAATCTGATTTCACTGTTTGGGTGGATCAAAAAGTGCTGATAAAACATATTATGAAATATTCATTTCAAAGTCACAGGCAGGCAACAAAAGAGACTCCATTGCATACATGCATTTGGGGGAATCTCACAAGTACATGGGGAAGAATGAAATGGAAAGATAGTCTTGTGGGGTAAGATGAAGAAAGGTGGGTGGAGGCTTGTAAGGAGCAAACCCACACACAGGGGAATAATTTTCCACTGCAGATTTCTATATAATAGTTATAACCTCAACTGACTGTGACAACAGTTCCATTAACTTCCCAAGTCACCACCAGACACAGTGTCTTCCTGATACACACTAAACTAATTAAGCTAAGGCTGGATGTACTTTGCTGCCTTGAGGGTCCCCATTTGTTTAATATGAGAAAACAAATATATTCATTCACACAGAGGCAACAGGCGGTTATCTCCTGGAATAGTTTCAATCGCCCAAGGGATTTGAAGCGAATTCCGAAGATTTTTAATTCCCTCTACCATCCCCCTACAAATTGGCCATTGTTTTTTTTAATCTGTTTTTCGGGTGGGGTAGAGTGTGGACATTGTGATAACAACTTCTATTTGTAAAGCACATTTAATATAGCATAAGTCACAAACTGGTTCACAGGAGAATTACTAAACAAAATATGACACAAAACCAGGTAAGGAGATAACAGAGAAAATGACCAAGAGCTTGGCCAAAGAGAAATGTTTCAAGGACCATCTCAGAGAAAAGACACAGCGCAGTTTAGCGAAGGAATTCCAGAATTTACCTCACAAGAATTCCAGAGTTGGTACAGCCTGAGTCTGTGCAGTTGAAGACGCTGCTGCCATTGACAGAGCTACTCAAGCTAGAGATGAGCAATAGGCCAGAATTGGAGAAGCACAGACAGCTCGGGGCTGGTTACAAGGATAGGGAGGGGAGAGGCCTCAGATGGAGTTGAAAACTTGCAAGAGAACTTTATAATTGGGATGTTGAAGAGTTAGGAGCCAGTGGAGGCCAGCAAGCAGAGGGGCTGAATGGACTGCTGCAAGTAAAAACACGAGTAGCACAGTGTTCAATGACCATAGGTTTACAGAGGTAGGCTGATCGGAGCAACTTGGAATAGTAATTTACAGAGGTAATCAAGGCATTACGATTGTGTGAAAAAACACAGTGATGGTGGAGGAACTCAGCAGACCAGGCAGCATCCGTGGAGAAAAGCAGGCTGTCAACGTTTCGGGTCAGAACCCTTCTTCAGGACTGAGAAGGGTCCTGACCCAAAACGTTGACCGCCTGCTTTTCTCCATGGATGCTGAGTTCCTCCAGCATCATAGTGTTTTTTCATCTAGATTCCAGCATCTGCAGTCCTTTGTTTCCCTAGTCATTGCGATTGTGTGAGATGGGCAGGGTGGACCACAGGAGCTATCTTGTCTGTTGTTGTTTTTATGTTCCTGAACAGTAGAGGCAATTACCAAACATCGTCAAAAATAGACTAACTAATAAACAAGTGGGATTTAAAGTGGGACAGAGTCAACTTGACCTAATCAGTCCATTCATCCACTTTGTAATCATTTAAATCAAAACTTACTTGCTGTGCACTTCAGAAAGATAATGATAATTGCTAATTCTGAACATTCCTGTGGAGAATTTTTAATGCGGTCTCTGTTCCCCTCCCCCACCCCCCGCTCTCCAGCTCATCGAACATCAATCATCAATGGAGTGCGTGGCTTCTTCCTTGGCCATCCACTGTCCATCCAAGTCTAATATCTGGCCAGCTAACACAATCTCTCTGTGGGCACTAGCTCCCTCTGGAGGTAGGGCAAGATCAAGAACAAAAGAGAAAGAGAACTAAGTCACATGTATCTATGAACCACTTCACAAACTCTCCACACAGAGGGCAAAATGACTGCGATTGTCCTTGACATCACTTGTCTGGATGAGTGCTGCTTCACCAACACTCAAGGAGCTCAACACCACCCAGCACAAAGCAGCCCACTTGATTAGCTCCCCATTCATGACCTAAACAGTTATTCCCTCAACCAAAGGCACACCGTGGCTGCCAAATACAAATTTTGCTGTTCTATCAATGCAGCTGGGTCCAAATCATGGAACTGTGCACCCAACAGCACATTGGGAGTACCTTCACTGCAGCAGGTCAAGAAAGTGGTTCGTCACCATTTCAATAGGCAATTAAGGATGAGCAATAAATATTGGCCCACATCCTGTAAAGAATAAAACAAAACTCAGCTGCGTCCCACCACACAATCCTCTCCATCGTACTGGCCCGCTCTTCCTGCCACTGTCAATCATGACTCAATGGGTAGCGCTCTTGCTTCTGAATCAGAAGATTCTGGGTTTACATCCTACACCAGACCTGGAATACTAAAATCTAGGCTGTGCAATGTGCAATGCTGATGGATTCCTGGGATGTTGGAGGTGCCATCATTCATAAAAGGTAAACTGAGACCCCATCTGCCCTCTCAGGAAGGAACAGGATATTTAAGATTTCATGGCTAATATTTCTAAGAGCTACCCTGATACATTGCTGAGTATTCGTCAACCAACTTCATGGAATAGATGCTCTGGTCATTAGCATTGGTGGGTGCTTGTGGCACAGCAACTGGCTATCGATATTGCAACAGTGCCTAGATTTAATGAAAGAAATGCACATTTTTCTTTTTTCACTTCACCCCACCACTACACCATACCAATTTCAAATAACAACCCAACCTATACGCAAACGTGTAACAAAATCAGGGTCACACAAATACAAATGTGGAATCTGAGGTTCATAAGGCATCAAGGGTGCTCAGAGATTCATTGCAGAAATTCTACAGTATGGGGCAACCTATTGGAACACACGATTTAAAGCTCAGGGCAATTCAGGTGAAACATTTTCAAGTACTTTAATGCTTAACAAGTATTTTTATAGAAAAACAGAAAATATCACAATAAATAAGCTGACAGGGACTCCTTGAGCTTGGCCTTACACTAAGGTCTGGAGTTGTTCTACTACATGTGCCAGGCTTGATGGACGGAGGAACTACACGAAGATTTTTGCAAGCTCTGTCCGAAGCTAAAGCAAACCACGCCACTGAGACTTTCATTGTTTACTTCAACAATATCACCCAACTCAGATTTCTAAATTGTGCCCTTTTTTGGGATACATTTGAACCTGCACAGCCCTGCACTGTCCTAGGTCCATACTCCCACCAGGCGATAGGGCATGTAGACCCAGTCAAGAAATGCCATTTGGATCTTAAACAGACTGCTACAACTTGGTTTCCAAAACAAAAGTTCTCTTGTCAAACAAACCTCAAATTCAAAGGCTGCATTTCCATTCCACTATGATAAATGCCTTTCACTTCAAAGGTACTTTGGAGGCTTTGGGATATCCCAAGTTGTGAAAGGCACCACAAAAGAGCAAGCTTGTGCTTTCACAGCTGCCCTGTGATGTCAGTCAAGAGAGAGGGAGAGAAAGAAAGAGAGCTATTGCACATTCAGCCATAGACCATTATATATTAAGAATGGTTGACCAGTGAGGTATTAACAGTGGTGTGACTTCCTGCGTTATTAGTTTTCACTTGTTCCTTTATTGCACTTAAGAAATCTTGTTTATAGCTTAAGGCATGCTCTAAGCCCTTCCACAGTCAACAAGAGGATAGGGTATAACCAGGCAGCTGGTAAAGGAGAGGTTGCTTTTAAATACTTGCACATCAGTAAAGGCACAGTCTGGGTCACAGCAGCAAAGGTTCACCAAACCACCTCTCTCTCCAGGCAAGCTTCGCTATACTTTAATTTTAGCTTTGTCCTTGGCATTTGTTATTTCCTAGGGTTTGATTTTCTGATCTGCTGTTCACTTCACAGTCAGGTGGTTCTTGGCCTTCACCCTACGGACGTAATTATGATGGTCAAATGAGGTGAGAAGACCAGCTTATTACTGTCCACAAGATCTGGTCAGAGTCTGGCAAACCTGTAGTCTGGGAGACACTGTAGAAGTATCCTAGCCAAATAACTGCAATGCATTTTATAGATGGCACACTTTCTGACATCCCAAAACGTTCACCATCAACAAGGCACTATTTGAGAGTGATCTCTAAACATCCAACCACACTGTTCAGTAAATCATCACCATGTTTCCAATATTTTTGTAATACCAGAAACAAAAGTGTTCAATAAAAATGTAAAAAAGACCCCTTTTACTAATCTTCAGCTGCTACAGGAGATTAATCTTTAACCTCTGAAGATTCCAGGGTAACTCTGGAAGGAGATGGTAAGCTACAGCACTGAGACTAGCTGGTGTGTGATCTTGGAAAGCTGGCCACAGGGCATAGAAAATTTGTGGGGGATGTAGTTTGTGATATAAGAAGATCTCGACTGTTGAAAACAAATTTAACTAATGTAATCACATGGATTTGCAAAGTAAGTGAGAAATGAAGCCCAGTAATGCACAGTAACAAGCCTATAATCTCTCTCAGAGACAGATGCAGTGAGTGTAAGGATTGAGAGGTGGACTGCATTCATCACACCAGTCAGTCACACTGCAAATGCACCACACTGTGTGTTAAAACATAACTAGAAAAGGGGCTCCCCACCCACCTGCTCCTCTGCCAGGGTTCCCAGGAACTCAATACTACCTGGCACCACCATGTTCACAGTCAGATCAGTGACCTTTGCAACCGCTCAGCCACGGCAGTGGTTCTAAAAAGGTACTGGAATTCTGGTAGCACACTGCATAATTCCCTGACTACTTCTGGACAAAGAACGGGTTTCGACAGAAACAAAAGAACGCAGCTGAGAGGCGTTGAACTGAGTAGCGATGGCCCTCTTTCATCTGTAGAGGTCTGGCACTTACACGGTTCAGTTTAACCCACAGTAAAGAACCTGTTCTTGCACTTTGCTTTTGGATATTGTAAATGAACAGGAAAATAAAGGCAAAACAAAAAAATCCCAGGTTAGAAAATAGCTTTGTAGAATTAGTTTCCTGCAGTTTTACTACCTTGTTATTTGGTACCATCATTGATCTTTTGGCTGCTGATTAATATAACTCAACATGTGCAGGTACCACCATCCTGCGCTGGGCACTCAGATCTGACCCATAAGCCTCGAGTCCCTGATCATACTATTCTTATTTTAAATTCACAGGACAACTTCAATTTAGAGTCTTAATGCGAAGCAATTCACTGTGAACGGGAAGTTGGAACCTGGATACAATCTAGGGAAGATACACAGCAGCTGTAAAGAGTTGGAAAAAATATGTAAGATAGAATATGTTTAATAAATTAACCATTTTGTATTTATACATTGTCATCACCCTAGGACATCTCAAAGTACACTGCAGTCAATCAAGTACTTTGGGGATATAGTTAAGAAATTCAACAGTCAACTTGTACACACCAAGCTCCCAAAAATATGACAGCAATTTGACAATAACCAGATAATCAATTTTAGTGGTGTTGGCAGAAGGATAACTGGCCTGCTGTTCTGTGAAGTAATGAGGTGGATTCTCGTTGAGCTACCTGATACAGCAGACCATCTGAGCGATCGTGGTTAACCAGCTAACCAAAAGAACTTTTCTGACAATGCAACTCTTGCTTAGTGCTTGACTGGATGGTCAGCCCAAGTATTTGCACTCAAGTTTCTATAATGGGGCAAGACTTCTGGAGTTAGGCTAACACAAAGACAAATTGAGAGGAATACACTTGCCAGCTAGTTCGCTTTGCAGACTGGTCAAAGTGTGCAACATGCAAGCAATTCCCAGGTTATAACAGGGTTCCATTCCTGACGACTATAATTCCTGATGAATATAACTCAAACTGTTCTCAAGTTGGAAATGAACAAAAACAGCATGTGGGAAAGGATCATAGTGACAGGGGAGTGAGCAGGCAAGGGAAGAGCCTCACTGACTCAATGAGTGCTCCCAGCTCTGCTCAGCTTGACCCTGTCCCTCTCCCGCCCCAGGGGGAGGGAGTTGAATGCATGTAGGCTTTTTCCTCCAAGGTTGGGTGAGACTAGAACTAGAGGACATAGGTTTAGGGTGAAAGGTGAAATACTTAAGGGGAATCTGATGGGAAAATTCTTCACTCAGAGGGTGGTGCGAGAGTGGAACGAGCTGCCAGCGGAAGTGGCAGATGTGGGTTCAATTGTAACATTTAAGAGCTGTTTGGATAGGTCGATGGATGGGAGGGGTTTGGAGGGATATGGTACGGGGGAGGTAGTTGGGACTAGGCAGAAGATCAGGTCAGCATGGACTAGGTGGGCTGAAGGGCCTGTTTCTGTGCTGTAGTACTCTATGACTCTGTACTGCAAACGAAGACACCTTCATTGCATAAAGAGAAACAATAAGTGTCCCATTGAGGGAGTCTTCCCAAGTGGAGTAATGTTTCATCATTCCCAACCAGGTTTTGCTATTACATCAGTTGAAACACATTAAACCAACAAAAAGGCAACAGAAGGCATCATCAACAATCACTGTCATCATCAGACATTGCACATTTCTGCTCCAGCCTTATAGTCGTTGTGCAGCATACACAGTCGAGCTCTTGTTTTGAAACAATATTTGAAGAACGCACTTTATAGCTCAGCTACATCAATCTGAGTAATAAGTAAATGCCAGAGGTAATTACAGCATAACCAGGGCTAAGCACAGCTTGGACTGCGAGTTATGGAGCACAAAGAGTAAGTTCAGTATCAACTGTTTTCTGAATGGGGACAGCAACTTTTGTGAATGGGGACAACCACTAAGATAGTACCAAAAATGTGTGGCTCACTGCAAGAAAGAACTTTCTCAGCTGCAGGGAGCAAGGAATTTCATTGCACCTTGGTGTAGATGACAATAATCTGAATCTGGGAGATAGTAATGGATGGGTCAAGTGGACAAAAAGTGGTAAATGGAATGTGATGCAGATAAGTGTGAAGTAATATATTGGGGAGGGCAAACAAGCCAAAGAATTACACGATAAATTGTCAGATATTAAGGATAGTTGACCTTGGAGTGCATATCTACAGATGCCTGAAGGCACAAAGGTAATACAATTAAGAAGGCACACGAATACTTTCCTTCATTAAATAATAGAATATAAGAGCAGGGAGATCATACCTGAACTGCAAAAACCACCAGTCAGGCCACAGCTAGAGGACTGGTTACACTTCTGCTCATCATACTAGAAGGATGTGTTAGCACTAGAAAGGGTGTAGAGATTTATGAAGATGTTGATAAATTACAAATTTGAGGAGAGACTGGCTAAGTTGGGGTTGTTTTTGTTGGAACAGAGGAGGCTGAGGGGAGATTTAATCGGGAAGCATAAAATTATGAGAGGCTGAGACGATTGAGTAAGTAAGACATTTTTACTTTAATAGAGTGGCCAATAATTGGGGTAACATAGATTTAAGGTAATTGGTAGGATAAGAGAGGAGGAACGTTTCTATATCCAAAGGTGGAAGAGAAGACGGTTCCCTTATACAATGAGATGGACTCTGACCTCACGATCCACGATCTATCTTGTTGTGACCTTGCACCTTATTGCACTGCACGTTCTCTGTAGCTGTGACACTTTACTCTGTACTGTTATTGTTTTTACCTGTACTACATCAACGCACTCTGTACCAACCCAATGTAACTGCACTGTGTAATGAATTGACCTGTATGATCGGTATGCAGGACAAGTTTTTCACTGTACCTCGGTACAAGTGACAATAATAAACCAATACCAAATGAGTCTATGAAACTAATTTTGTTTGGCTTGGACATGATGAGCCAAATATTTCTTTGACTCTATGCCGACTCTGTGTGGTGCTATCAGTACTAGACTGAGAGTGATTGATTCATGTTCAGCCCATATCCACACACACACACACACGCGTGCGCGCGCGCGCGCAAATACTTCCGAGGGGTCACTGGATTGTAATCAGGAACAGAAGCAATGTTTGATTTTCTTCTTTCATCCCATCACCCAGGAGTGCAGAGGCCATTTAGTAACATAGAATGCGGGGTAGATCAGTGGCACATGATAGCCTATGGGCCAAATCCAGCTTGCTAGGTGTTTCCCTGCAAACCACACTGAGACTCTGATGTGGCCATTACCCTGATCGATTCTTCATTCATTTAACGTATACAGACTGAAACTACACCATTCCTGGCAACATGCGAGTGCCTTGGTACACAAGAGAAAGGTAGAATAAAGTGACATTAGTGCTGATGCCGGATGTTTTATTATATATTAAAATAACGGCCAAATATTAATCACACTTAGGAGCTGGGCTATAGCCGGCTTCCATTCACCATGTCAAGATGAATTATTTAAACAGTTCTTCATTTAGCAAAGAAGATAAAACAAGGTAGGAGCTCTGCATGAAAGGTTGGAGCAGAATTTTGTGACTTTTTTAAACTCCGACCCTAATCTTTTCACACAATGTCAGGTTAATTGCATTAAATTTCCTGCCAACACAAATGGGCTGCTGATATTCAAACATCCAGTGTTAACCAGTCCCCCAATATTTTTGAGGAAATAGCATTTAATGCTTGTTTTTCTGAGGCTCCGGGAATAAATGCAAGTATTTAGAGGTCAAAATCTTTGCAAAAGATCAGTTCAAGGCAATGCTACTTATCAAATTGGAATCGAGTGTGGTGATTGCAATGCGGTTAACTGAGTGTACTGAGTGGCCCCTTACTGTAAATTAAAAAATGCTTCATGTCCAAATTAACTCTAAACCACAAATTGGAGTGGCATTTTTGGATCATTTTCTTTAAAACTCCAGATTTTGTTTCTCATTACCATTGTTAGTTCCACTGAAGAACCAAATCCATGCAGCGATTGACACAATTCTCACAGTTGGTTTCTGCAGGTATAATGCTGAAACCGGCCCACCCACCTGTCTGTAAGGCCCAATATGAACTTCCCCCCTGCACGTTGTAAACAGATGGACTCCCAGCGCTAAAATAAACAGCAATCGTTCACCTGCTTTTATTGTAAACACCCAAAACTAAATGAGTTAGGAGTCAGCAGGAAAAAACCTTATATAAATATCACCTTATTTTCTTTTGCAACTGGGTTGCGTATGGGATTCCGAAATCCAGTTTGCATTAATAATATCTGCTTATGTTTATCACTGATGCTCAAGGGTGACTTCATATTTGTTTACATATTTGTTTGGTTAGCTGGTGGAAGATTCTTTCCATATTTCCTTACAACATGGGAGGCCATTCAGACCATCAAATCCATGCTGGCTCACAGAGCAATTCCATTCCCCAACTAATTTTCCCTACATTTTCATCAGCTCTACTGTCCTCCTATACAAGGGACAAATTACAATGGCCAATTAGCCTTCCAACCATGCATCTTTGGGATGTGGGAGGAAACTGGAGTACCCAGAGGAAACCCACACAGTCACAGAATGAATGCAAAAACTCAACACAGACAGCACCGGAGGTCAGGATTGAACCCAGGACCCTGGAGCTGTGAGGTAGCAGCTCTACCAGCTGTGCCACTGTGCTGCCCCACTGCACTTACTGTGTTTAACTGGAAGGGTTGTTGGAATGAAATGTCCGGTCAAGTTCAGGGAATTTTGCAAGATGTGGGGAAGAGAAACATGTGGATACTGTGTTCAATTATAGTTTAAATGCTAAAATTAGTTACTTTAGCTTGTTTAAATGGTACCATTATTTAAGCAATTTCAACTTTTCTAACAGATTTAGTCCACATTACCTCACCTGTCGGAGATCTATCTCTACATTTGATTCTTAATCACTTTGTATTGCAAACACATCTTTTTGTAGAATTCTTTGACAATTTTGATACAATACAGAAAAAAGAAATCCTTCTGCACTTTCTACACCAAAGAATTAGTTTGAACATATCTCTCATTCTTTTGGAATGGATTTTAGCTTGCAAGGGTTAGCTCAGATGTTAAATTTCATGAAAAGGCAAGTTATTTAAGTAAGTTTCTGTGGCAAGTGCTGCACCACGTTAAGAATGTCATAATTAAAGAGACGTCATCTTTATTTTGTTGGCCTAAGTGCATAAAGCATATACATAGTCACGTTCAGATGGCTTTGCAGCTGACAATATGCACACAGAGAGCTAAAAGGGCGTGAATGATTTCGGAAACTGTCCATCTAATAAATTACTCCCACACTGCTGGGCCCAGTTGACCGCAGAGTTCACTATTTAAAAAAAATCTTGTCATTACTTTACAGATTTGATAGAACATCTATATTGTTAACGCCCTTTGGGGATTTGTTTTCTGTTCATTTTACTTCTGTGCAGGGAGTACTGCTGAGGTCATCAGGAGAAATGTCTAAAGGGGAGGCACTGAACCCAATAACGCCTGCAGATTAATTAATTTTCAAAGCTTTCATAGCTGTTTGCCTTCTGCTCGTCAGGGATTGTGACATATTTACGGTCTTGCTCATTTCCCATTTTCTCTCCACAGCACCCCCCAACACCCCAAACTCTTAGGTTTAGCAGTTTGCCTCAGATGCCTGTGTGTGCTTACATCGTAGAAGAGAGCCCAAACTACAAGAGAGACTTCTTGGCCTTTATCAGATTCAGCATGGTGTCTTCACCTAAATAGTCTGTACACAGGCATATGTCCCGCTTCTCAGATGTGTGCGCAGATTGCCAAGCACAAAGAAGCCATTAGCAAGGAAAAAGTCCTTTCACTGGCAAAGTTGAGGACTTTGTTGTCCGTTTGTCCCTGCCCCGCCCCTCCACTACCAACCCAATCACTCAACGGTTTTTCCTAGCTCCCTCACTCAATGTATTCTGGAAGAGAATGTAGACACAAGAGAGACTGAAGATGCTGGAAATCTGGAGCAACACACACACAATGCCGTTTCCCTCCATAGAATTAATTTCCCTCCATAGATGCTGCCTGACCTGCTGAGTTCCTCCAGCATTGTGTGTGTATTGCTCTAGCAGCAACATTTACATTGGTGCCTGTACTTGCCAGTGGCTGGACTTTCAGACTAGATGTTAAACAAAGGCACCTCTAGAATGGATGTAGTAGACCCCATGGCTATTTTTTCAAAGAGCAGGGGACTTCCTCCTATTGCCCTGACCAATAATTATTTTTTTAACCAACACCTGAAGAATAGATGACCAGGTTATCACATTGACTGTGAGATCTTGCCAGACATTAATGGTGTCATATTTCCTAGCTCACATCAATGACTACAGTTTAAGAGTATTCCACCGAGTACTTTGGGACGTTCTGGAGTACCTAATTCCACCTTGGCATGTGGCATTAAGTTTTCACATTGCTCAAAAATGACTTAGAATAGATTCATTGAGTCTCTGTTCCACCTACAACCCCACATCCAGGAGAAACAGGCCTCTCTGACTGGATGGTCACCAGGAGTTAACACTGAGATGGGCAGGAGCAGTACAATATGAGATCTCAGTGAATGGTGCTCTCCAGGTGTGTCCTAATCACAGATACTGTTATGCAGCCTTGCACTATCCGGGTGCACCTGAACAAGTCATAGAATGGCATATGAGAGAGCATCACTGATTACTTAGAATATATAGTATCAACTGGACAGTTACAGGTTATTCAGCCTAAATGCTCCATGCTGGTAGTTATGCTTCAAGCAACTCTCTACATTCCATCACTGTATCTTACTATTCCTTTCTCCCTTGTATTTTCATTCAGGTTCATCTAAAGAGCATTCACACCATTCCAAACAAGCGTTCCTGTGAGAAAGTAAATTCCACATTCTCTGAGCGAAGCGTTTTCCCCAGGTCCACTGGTGACCAGGTTTATGTGAACTTAGCTGGCCAGAAGGCAGTCTAATCAAAGTTACCTTACTCCCAGGTAAAGCTCTATAGTTTGGCTTTGCTGCTACCATAAACTCAGGAGGTGCTCATCCCTCAAAGGGTTAAGTGAGACCCACCGTCAACCAAGACGACACCAAAAATTGTATTTTCCTTTCAACAAGAATTCTATCTAGTTAAGTGATCTGATGCAAGACGCCAGGCTTGCAAGCCCTGAAAACGTGCTGTTGTTGTTTCAGGCCACATGTCAACACACAGATGTACCTCATTTCATTCTCATAAAACTGGAGAATGCAGCCCTCGGTTTGTTTTCTTTCCTTAATCGAATGCTGACAAATGAAAAAGTTAGCGGGTGCCTCTGTCCTTTGAACTGATCTTTTCTGATTCGCCTTCTGACAAGGGAGTGCAGCCGCTATCTGCTGTTGCAGATCAGAAGCCCACAGTAAGGCACTGGGATAGGAACAATGATCCCCCATAACCAGGCTGAATATCCTAAATGACCAATTCAAAGAAAACTCTGATAAGATTTCATAACATGCCCAACCTGCTCTGACAGATTATCTCCTGCTCATTTTGTGCAGCAAGCATGTGCTTTAAAAGATTCCAATTTTTGTTTAATCTACTTGAAAATCTCCATCCCTAACTCTGGTTTCTTTGGAAGGTTTTTTTTTGTTGAAAATTGGCTCACTGACTGTGACTCCTTTTTTCTCATTCAGAGTGTCCTGCCCAGCTACACGTTCCACTATAAGGAGGCAGGTATGATCCTCTCCAAGTCTCACCTGGGATCCCCCATAACTATACTGGCATTTTCCCAATGTTTGACTATCACCTGCTACTAGCCTGCTTCATTAGGTATCACACGCCACAGCACTCTTCCCATCAAAACATTAGCTTCACTCAATCTGGGCTGCATGCATTCCTCGGACATCCAGCTGCAATAAAGTCCATTCGGCCCATCACATCAGACTTCCTAATTCACCCTCCCCTCATTTTGAGCATGAAGTCTTTTAAGAGACCTGAACACAATAATCTGGGCTGAGGTTCCAGTCTCATTACTGGGGTAATGTCGATCTTCACAAGTCCATTTGAGAGATTAAGTCTGTTTTGTCAGGTGAATGCAAAACATCACATGACTCAACATCAAAGGAGAGCAGGGCCAATAATCTGGTCACTACTAATCGCCTAACACCAATTAGCTGTCACATTTCCTACATTACGGAAGAGACGGCCCTCCAAAACTGGCCGTAAAATACTTTGAGATACCCTGAAAGAAGTGTGTTCATGCTTCATATAGGTGCGAGGACACGTCACAAGCAAGGTTGCCTTTAGCCACTTCAGCTCTTTCAGCCCTCCCAGCACTACATCCACTCTTAAAACTTGGCACACTAATGGATCCTCACACTCACACACACACTTAACCATTCCTCTATTGGTCAGCCTGCTGCCCGTGTCAATTTTATGAGTGAACTGCTTTGTTTCCATCTTCAAAGTCATCACCATATGTGCTCCTTTCACTCAAGTTCAGGGAGGCAAGCACAAAAACATGAAATTCAAACAAAAACTGTAGATGCTGGAAATCTGAAACAAAAATAGGAAATACAAAAAAATCAGCAAGTCAGGCAGCACCTGTGGAAAGAGAAATAGTCAACATTTTGGCTCTGCAAAAGTTCTAGAAACATAGAAAACCTACAGCAAAATTCAGGCCCTTCGGCCTACAAAGTTGTGCCGAATGTGTCTCTACCTTAGAAATTACTAGCCCTCTTACCCATAGCCCACTATTTTTCTAAGCTCCATGTACCTATCCAAAAGTCTCTTAAAAGATCCTATCGTATCCGCCTCCACCACCATTGCCGGCAGCCCGTTCCACGCACTCACCACTCTCTGAGTGAAAAACTTACCCCTGACATCTCCTCTGTACCTACTCCCCAGCACCTTAAACCTGTGTCCTCTTGTGGCAACCATTTCAGCCCTTCTAACTGGCATTCAGCTGAATACCTTCAGTATTGGCAAAACTAAATTATATCCTCATCATTTATCAACATATATTTGGATCTTGTTTTAGATTTCTGGGGTCTGGGGATTGGGATGTCCTGGGAACCAGTTAGAACCACTTAAATAATTTGAGCATAGTAACAAGAAAAATGCATACAGTAGTGGCAGCTCTGACGAAGGGCCAGTTAACTCAGGGAATGTTAGCTCAGTTTCTCTTCCTACAGATGCTGCCTGATGTGCTGAATTTGTCCAGCATCTTCTGTTTTTATTTCAGTTTTCCAGCATCGGCAGTTGTTTTTTTTTGATTTTTCACCTTCTGTAGGGTTTTGCTGATGACACAAATGGTAAGGGAGACAGCAAAAAAGAAAAGGATAGTTAAAGGAATGCACAGAGAGCTGACGGCACAGTTCAAAATGTGAATGAGCACAATTTGTGAATGAGAAAGCAAAAGGAAGAAGTAAATGGGAGTATTGGAGGAACAGGAGTCTAAAGGTACAGTTGCATTGATTTTTTTAAATGCATTTGGAAGCAGTTACCAAAAAATTTACATGTAATACAGATTTATTTGTACTCAGATACCGGAATACAGAAGTAGACACTACTCTTTCCCCAAATCCCTACAAATTTTTCCCAATCCGAGTATTTATCCTATTCCTTTTTGAATCGGCTTCCACTGTTTTTTCAGGCAGTGTATTCAAACAACTTGCTGTACAAAAGAAGTATCCTTATCTCCCCTCAGATTCCTTTCCAGTCACCTTAACTCTGTATCCTTTGGTTGCCAAGCTTTCTGCTGATGGAGTAAGAGTTTGTCCTTATTTAGATTTCTCTTCCTAATCCCTGATTTAAAAGAGAACAACCCAGCTTCTATATAAATGATAAGACAAGATATCTTTATTAGTCACACGTACATCGAAACACACAGTGAAATGCATCTTTTGCGTAGAGTGTTCTGGGGGCAGCCCGCAAGTGTCGCCATGCTTCTGGCACCAACATAGCATGCCCATGACTTCCTAACCTGTACATCTTTGGAATGTGGGAGGAAACTGGAGCACCCAGAGGAAACCGGAGCAGACACGGGGAGAACGTACAAACTCCTTACAGACAGTGGCTGGATTTGAACCTGGGTCACTGGCACTGTAAAGCGTTACACTAGCCATTACACTACCGTGCCTGCCCTATCTCTGTCAATGTTCTGGCAAATTTCTTCTGCTCTCTCCAAGGCCTTGCCCAGAACCGAGAACAGACACATTCTCTGCCTTAAGGACAATGTTTAATTACACCTTACTTCAGCCTCTTTGTATTGGAAAACCTTAAATACCAATTTTACAAACATTGTCTTTGCCTCTTCTATAGCAAATCCAAAAAATGCTGCAGTTTTATCCCCCCCCCCCCCCCCCCACCCCACACACACACCTCACACAGTCTCACCAACCTCGGCCCCTGCACTTGCCCTATTCCAGCTGGCTTTGTGTATCCAGGAAACCCATCTTATATACCTTGCTCTTAGTTTCAAATCCTTTCATATCCTCCTCTCAGCACAAGTAAGAAATTGCAGGAGGAGTCAGCCAAACTCTCTTCGTGCCTGCTTTACTATTCAATCAGATTATGGCTCATCTCCCACAACTCCACTTTTCTGCCCCAAAGTCAAAAAGTCAAAATTGAGTTTATTGTCTTATGTACAAGTACGTGTATGCACAGGCGCAATGAAAGACTTGCTTGCAACAGCATCACAGCCACATAGGATCATATGTTGCATTCACAAGAAAAACATAAATCAAGCATAAATTATACATAATTTTTACGAGAAAGAACACAATTTGAATAAAAAATAAAAAGTCAATTTTGTTGCAAAGCGGTCAAAGTTATGCTAAACTGTAGTGATTAGGGTTGTGCAGGTTGCTTCAAGAACTGAATGGTTGAAGGGAAGTCGCTGTTCCTGAACCTGGTGGTGTGGGACTTCAGGCTTCTGTACCTCCTGCCCGATGGGAGCTGTGAGAAGATGGCATGGCCCGGATGGTGGGGATCTTTGATGATGGATGTTGCCTTCTTGAGACAACACCTCCTGTAGATACTCCCGATGGTGGGGAGGGATGTACCCGTGATGTGTTGGGCAGAGTCCACTACTCTTTGCAGTTTCTTATGTTCCTGTGCATTCGAATTGCCGTCCCAGACCATGATCCATTTCTCCTGATTCTGTTAATATCAACACATAATCTGCACTTCATTGGATATCCTGAGGTTGTATCAGGCACTACAGAAATGCAAGTTCTTTCCCATAGTAACAATTCCTAGGGGATCACAGCGCTTTTCAGTTTACTCCCAGTGTGTGGACCACTGATTCCTATATCAATTATTTCCTAAATGTTCTCTTTTCCTCCCGTTGCAATACTCAGGAAATCAAATCCCATCCTGCTGCCTAATGTCACTTAGTGACAGCCCGATATAAGAGAGGTTTTTAATCACTTCTGTGTAAAATGTCACATTCTGCAGAATATTTTCTGTTTAGACTGAATGATGATTGATTAAACGGGTTGTAACACAAAGATCTGCAAATTGGCCATTTTTATCTGAAGTTTATAGTAGACCTGATCCAAGCATAACATTCCTCAGCAAGCGAGTTATGTGATTATCAGGACTGAACTGTTATTATACGGTAAGTAAACACAATGAACTTTACATTTTACAGTTCACTATTAGCCAACTGACTAAAAGATGCAATTTGCAGGAAAGCCGTGCTCATTTGGTCGCAGACAATGCAAATGTAATTCATCTGTTTCAAAACAAATTTTGATGGTCTAACTATGTGCAATGCATTGTATGGTATTGGAAATGGTGCCATCCCTGGTCGGTATTGAGGGCTTTTTCTCAGCCATGAGTATACAGGAGCGCTAGATGTCATTGCTCACAGTACATAGCACTGGTCTCTGTATTATTTAAAAAAAAGGATATAAAAGTGCTAGAAAAGGTGCAAAAAAGTTGACAAGGATGATACCAACTGAAAGACTGAACAGGCTTCTAAAGAGAAGGTCAGGAAATGACCTGACAGAGTCTTTAAAAGGGTGCACAGTGTGGGGGAGAGATCAGAACCAGAGGCCATAAATACAACATAAGTCACTAATAAATGCAGTGAGGAAATCAGGAGATTTCTTTTATATTCAGACCTAGAATGGAGACCTCACTCCCATAGGGAGTAATAGAGGCAAATAAGTGTAGATGCATTTGAAAGGAAGCTTAGTAAACAGAATAGAAAGTTATGGTGATGGAGTGATAGGAGGCTCTTGAGGAACATAAAGTACAGAGCAGATGGTATGAGTGGTCCATTGCTGGACAGTAAGTTCTGTGTAATTCTTTGCAGGATTCACAGGTCAGGGGAGGAAGGAGGAAATATAAAGTCACTAAAGGTTCCTAATGAAAGTGCAAGTGCAAAGATAGCAGAGGTTAGATCATTATCCTCTGCTGTGAACCCAGCAATGCTCACTGCTCAGAAGCTCCTGTGCACAAGAGACATCAGGAGTCATTATTAGCATCAATCATTAATTTTCAAGGGAACGCTTCAGGATAAAAATCAGTGTAGAGCCACATGCTGGAGTGGTACTTTAAACACCTGTTCACAGCAATGTCCAATTTGCCATTTTAAATTAATCTCAGTGTTCTGAAACTACCTGAGGTATTTCTTCCTCTCACCGTTCCAGGCTACAAGTGAAGTGGTTTTGTTTTGAATGATCCCTGCGGCAGCACTGAAGTTACAGTGGGTGATACTTAGTGGGCAACAGCAATTTGGAGGAAAGGCTGTACAATTTAGGAATTGCAATTGAAGACTTCAGGAACCAGAGAGTAAATTTGGCACTGAGTAAGAAAGTGGGACAATGGGATAGGCAATTTAATCTAGGAAAGTGTAAATAATTCCTTAATAGGAAGAAAACAAAATCAGAAACCCATGCAATCAGGAATGGGAATGTAAAAGGGCAGTTGTGGTCTATGCAGCCAAATCCTGCTCTGCTATTCTATATGATCCAAGACTGATCTGCTATTTGGCTATGTTCCTGCCTAATCATCCATGACCTTCGACTCCCTACAGTTCAAAGATCTATCTCAGTCTTGAATATACTTACTTACTCAGTATACATAGCATTTGGGGTACAGAATTCTAAAGGTTCACACCCATCAGCGGAGAATTCCACCTCATTTTGGTCTTATTAAGCAACCCCCCGTTTTTTTCTATTCATTCAAGGGATATGGCCAGTGTTTAATTGCCCATCCTTGGCGCTCCTGAGAAGGTGGTGGTGAACTGCCTTCTTGAACCGCTGCAGTCCTTGAGAAGTGGGCATACCCACTATGCTGTTAGGGAGAGGGTTCCAGGTGCCAGCAATGGTGAAAGAACGGTGATATCTTTCCAAAGGATGGTGCAGGGCTTGGAGGGCAACTTTCAGATGGTGGTGTTCCCATGTTTTTATTGCCCTTGTCCTATTAAACTGGTAGAGGTCATGGGTTTGGAAGTTGCTGCAATGCATCCTGTAGATGGTACAAACTGTTGCTACTGTGCATCAGTGGTGGAGTGAATGAATGATTGTGTATGGGGTGCCTGTCAGCTCGCTGCTATGTCCTGTATGGTGTCAAGCTTCTTGAATGTCGTTGAAGCTGCACTCATCTAGGCAAATGGAGAGTACTTTATCACACTCCTGACTTGACCCTTGTAGATGTGGACAGGCTTTGGGGAGTTAGGAGGTGTGTTACTTGCCACAGGATTTCTAGCTCCTAACGTGCTCTTGTATGGCTTCTTCAGTTCAGTTTCAGGTCAGTGGTAACTGATAGTGGAGGATTCAGTGATGGTAATGCCATTGAATGTCAAGGGATGACAGTGGAATTTTCTCTTGTTGGCAAGTAACATTTGTGGTACACATCAGCCCAGGCCTGGATATTGTCCTGATTTTGCTGCATTTAGTTGTGGACTGCTTCGTTATCTGAGGAGTAGCCAATGGTGCTGCACATTGCACAATCATCAGTGAACACACCTACTTCTGACCTTACAAGTGAAGGAAGGTCATTGATGATGCAGCTGAAGATGGCTGGGCTGAGGACACTACCCTGGGGAACTCCTGCAGAGATGTCCTGTGGCTGAGATGATTTGACTCCTCAGCAGTACAACCATCTTCCTTTATGCCAGGTTTGATTCCAACCAGCAGAGGGTTTTCCCCGATTCCCATTGACTCCACTTTGGCCAGGGCTCCTTGATGTCATACCTGAGCAAATGCTGCTGTGATGTCAAGGCAGTTACTCTCACTTCATCTCTGGAGTCCATGTTTGGATCAAGGCTGTAATGAGATCAGGAGCTAAGTGACTTTGCCAGAACCCAAACAGCTTCTGTGAGTAGGTTGCTGCTAAGCAGGTGTCACTTGATAGCACCATCGATTATCCTTTCCATCACCGCTGATGATTGAAATTAGACTAATGGGGTGGTAAATGGCTGAGTTGGATTCATCCTACTTCTTGTGGACAAGACATACCTGGGCAATTGGGTAGATGCCAGTGTTGTAGCTTGGCCAAAAGCACTGCAAGTGCTGGAGCACAGGCATTCAGTACTGTTGCCGGAATGTTGGCAGGGCCCATACCCATTGTTATATTTAGGTATCTTTATTAGTCACATGTACATCAAAACACACAGTGAAATGCATCTTTTGCATAGAGTGCTCTGGGGGCAGCCCGCAAGTGTCGCCATGCTTCCGGCGCCAACATAGCATGCCCACAACTTCCTAACCTGTACATCTTTTTTTTTGGAATGTGGGAGGAAACCGGAGCACGCAGAGGAAACCCATGCAGACACTGGGAGAACGTACAAATTCCTTACAGAGAGTGGCTGGATTTGAACCTGGGTCACTGGCGCTGTAATAGTGTATCCAATGCTTTCAGCTGTTTCTTGATATCATATGGAGAGAATTGAATTGGCATTCATCACACTGGGAACCACTGGAGGAAGCCAAGATGGATCATCCACTCAGCGCTTCCAGCTGAGGATTCTTGCAAGTGCTTCAGCTTTCTCTTTTGCAAATGATGTGCTGGTCTCCCTCATTGTTGGGAATGGCAATATTTGTGGAGCCTGCTCCTCCAGTGAGTTGCTTAATTATCCACCACCATTCATGACTGGATGTGGCAGGACTGCAGGGCTTAGATGTCGTGGGATTGCTTAGCTCTGTCTGTTGCATGCTGTTTATGTTGTTTGGCATGCAAGTAGTCCTGATTTGTAGCTTCACCAGGTTGATTCCTCATTCTGAGATAGGCCTGTGCTGCTCCTGGCATACACTCCTGCATTCTTCATTGTACCAGGGTTGATCTCCTGGTTTGATGGCAATGGTGGAGAGGGGGGTACAACAGGCTTTGAAGTTGCAGATTGTGGTTGTGTACAACTCTGCTGCTGCTGATGGCCCTCAGTGCCTCGTAGCTGCCCAGTCCTGAGTTGCAAGATCTGTTTGCGTTCTGCCCTGTTTAGCATGATGGTAGTGCCACAGAACAGGATTCTGAAACTATGCTACTGAGTTCTAGGAAAAAAAATGCACAACACCTACTCTGCCAAACCTCCTCAGAACCTTATGCTTCAATGAGATCACTGCTCGTTCTTCTACGCTTCAGGGAGTATGGAGCAACACACAAAACAAAAAGCTGGAGGAACTCAGCGAGTCAGGTAGCGTCTGTGGAGGGAAATGGACAGTCGACGGTTCGGGTTGTGACCCTTCATCTGGAAGGGAGATAGCCAGTATAAAAAGGTGGAGGGAAGGGGTGGAGCAAGAGCTAGCAGGTGGATCCAGGTGAGGAGGGGTGATGGGCAGATGGAGGAGGGGAGAATGGGAATGGCGCCAGAGGCTGGGAAGTGATAGATGGAAGTGTCAAAGGGCTGAAGATGATGGATTCTGATAGGAGTGGAAGGTGGAGCATGGGATCAAGGGATGGAAGTGGGGAGGGCAGATGGGAACAATGGGGGAGGGGAATCAGTGGGAGGAGGGGAAAGAGGCAGGATGATGGGGGCTGGGTAGATCTCAAGAGGAGAGTTTTTTTCCATAGATGCTGCCTGACCTGCTGAGTTCCTCCAGCTTTTTGTTTTAGGTGTTGCTCCAGATTCCAGCTTCTGCAGTCTCTTGTGTCTCCAGACAGTATGAGTCCATTCTGCTCAATTGTTCCTCAAAGGACAACTCCTTATCCCAGGAATCATGGTGGTGAGCAGCAATCAACAGACCAAGTACAAAGTTATAGAGCCAAAGCAAGTCAGAGAATGTCATGTTAAAATTCCCTCTGGTCAGATCACATCTCAAGTCCTGTGATCAACTCTGGCTACCAAGTCACAAGGAATAACTTGAAGATATAAGAAGCTAGGTGAGAATAAAAAATTAATGACCAAAACTGAGAGAAACATGAAAGGTGGTAGCTGAGAGCTGGCAGTGTGGAGGTAGCATTGCTTTGGGACAGGAACATACAAAAATATTCCATACCAAAACTGGGGAAAAGAGGAATTTAGTACATAATAGCAAGTTTTTTCTCATCAGAGTCACCAATACATAGAAGATATATACATTTCAAATACTTTGTTCTCAATATTGGCTGAGCCCTTCAACATCTAATCCTTTAGCTCTACATAAGTTTCAGAAGGCGACTCTAGACCACAGTTTCCTCACCTTTCCTCCAATCCATGGGCACTCAGGCTCAACAAGCACTCAACTCTAAACCATTTCACTAGGCAGTGCATTTAACCTCTGGGTTGCCAGATCTTACTTTGCCTAATGGACACCAATGTGTACCTCCATTTTATTTCATGATTTTCATGACTTCGAGATGTCCCAAAGCACTTTACCGCCAATCAACTACCTTTGAAGTGTAGTCATTGTTGCATTGTAAGAAACCCAGCAACTAATTTGCAAAGAGAATGCTCCCCACCCCCCCCCATGATAATTTCACAAAGACCAGATGATCTGTTATAACAATGCTGATTAATGAATAAATCTTGGCCACAGGGCAGGGGACAGACTCCACCTGTTCTGAAAGAAAGCAGAACCCTGGGATCTTATATGTCTACCTAGGAGGACAGATTGGGGCTTGATTTAACAAATCATCCAAAATAATTGCACCTCAGACAGAGCAGTACTCCTTAGTAGTGAATGTTGTACTCCAGCTGAGGCTTGATTCCTAAACCTTCTGGCTCAGAGAGAAATAATCCTGATTTTATCAGGAAATGACCGTATATTTAGTCACCAACTCATGTTTGCTGTAGTTTGTGGTGATTCTAATAGAATCTGTTTACTTTAAGTGCTGTTTATGTTCAGCTTCATAGCCGTCTCACTGGCAGACATAGTGACATCAACATTCACTCCCAATGCAATGCAGAACTCCTCTCGTTTGTTCCAACCAGCTGGGTGCAGAATATTAAGGCCCCTTAAATAATCCACTTTCCTTTATCCCTACCACACCTTACCTGAGCAGAATACATAAAGTAGAATCCTACAGGGCTATTGCAAGTGGTTTCACTTCAGAAAGGACCACCGCTGCACACAAAACGTTGGTTCTAATTAGTGTGGATCCTCCACTGAGAAAAGAATTAATTCTGTCATATTGGCAATACAGCACAGAAAGTGTGTTGCTCCCCTCCCTTCTGTTTCACGCAAAGGGAATTACTTATAAGCAAGCTAATTAATTATTTGCACATTTAAGCATACGTCATTCAATACAATTGTTCCAATAAAAAAATTATTTCATCCTCACTGAGTCAGTGTAATTTTGGTAGTTCTGTGTAAGCTTTACACTGACTCCCTCCCTTATACACAATATAACCTGGGGGGGCTCTGCTGTCTACTACAATCTCCATTTTCTTTGGCGTGAAGTTTGACTGTGATCCAAAGGCATTTGACTATAATAGGGTTGGAAGAAAGGACAAGATTTAAGTTTAGACAGAGATGTTAAAACTCCCATTATTTTTTTCAGTCAAATTTGAAATCAGTCACTGAATTACTGACTAAATATTAATGTGAAAAAAAAGCTGGTTGGAAAATTAACCCTCACAAATGGTTGAAACACAAAGCAGCTTCCACTCTGGGAGGGTTAATGGTACAGATTTAAAATGATTGACAAAAGGACCTATATATGAGATTTCCTTTGTAAAACACCGAGCTATTGTAATCTTAAGGTCCACGTAATTGGATTCAATAGTAAGATTCAAAAGGTTATAGATCTGAAATATTAGGAACTGTATGAATATAGAGAAAGGAGTGGAAGAAGTGGGACAAATTGCTCTTTCAAAGAGCTGGCACAGGCTCAATGGGATGAATGGCCTTCCCCATTCTATGAGTACAGGTCAGTCAATATCCGAGGAGAAAAAGGAACAACATTTAGAGCTAAGTTCCTCCTTAGACAAGTCTGAACAAAGGCTCTACCCTAAACAAATCTGATATATCTGATGCTAACTAGCCTGGAGTGCTTCTCCAGCACTTTTCCTTGTTTTTACCCAAATTATGCTGCACAAATAATAGGCCATTTGGCCCAAAAAGATGATGTTGGTGATCACGGTCCTAACAACCTCCTTCCATCTCTCACCACATCAACACATCTATATCTTTTCTCCCTCATATGTTTTTTTTCTGGTTTCCCCTCAATGCTCCTCTGACTCTGCTATATTCACTTCCACTACTCCCTGTGGGAAAACGTTCCACATTCTTTCACTATCTAGAGAGTGAAGTTTTGCCTGATTTCCGAATTGGATTTGTTACTGATCGTGTTATGTCGCTGGACTCTCATTCTGGTCCCTCCACAAGTGGAAACACCATCTCAATATCACACCTAAAAAAATCTTAGGTACCCTCTGCCTTTCCTTTCCTGGAGGTAACAAACCCAAACTTTTCAGTTTTTCCTGACTGGTAATAACCTCCTAGTTTTGGTTACATGTATGCCTTGTTTTTGGATTTTCCCTAGTGTACTGGAGAAATAAGAACTATGTAGAGTACTACTAGTGTGGTCTAGCCAAGAATCTATAAGTTTAACACAACTTCTCTGCTTTTGAATCTGTTCCTCTAGAATGAAAAAAAAAGTTGCTGTTTTAAAATATGGCCTTAACAAGGCAGATTTGTACATCTGCATTTCTGGGTCCCTCTGTTCCATGACCTCTCCACTCCACCCCAGCCCCCACTTCAGACTCTTATTTTCTGTGACTTCCTTATTCCTCCTATCAACATGCATCATTTCACACTTATTGTAGGTACAGACTGGGCATAATTTATTCAATGCTCTTTTGCAGTCCGCACATGGAATGCAGGATAATCAGCAGTGAAATACATCCTAATATGTAAACCTTGAAAAGGTCAACCATTTGATACTGCCATCCAAAGCACATGTTAGTGCCTTGCATTTGTTTATGTAAAAGCATATTGGAGCTGTCTTTACGATCCCAGTGGCACTTACAGGGACCGGATATGGAGAGGCTCATACTTCATGGTGATTCCTCTGTGCACTTAGGGAGTATGTTTATTATTGCATTACGTCTTTGCAGTCCTGTAGCATCCCCAAGGAGACAAGTTGGGGGTCACTTTCCAGGCCACTTGGAGTCAACTTCGATCATCATTCGCTGAGAGATATGCAGTGACGCCCTGGGTTAAATCCTTGCTCTCTCCCCTAGGAAATGCTTGACGCTTGTCTACTCACGTGACACCATGTATAGCGCCTCTGTTTACGTACTTATGTAGCTGAACGCGATGCGTTCCCGAAAGGAAAACTCGGAGATGTTGTGGCTGAATCAGAGCACACTTTACTGTGTGAAGCAAAACGCGCACGCGCACAAAGATACCCGAGAGCCTCTCTGGCGGACGTGACGTCAGGATCCTGCGGGAAGGCCCGCCCCGCGGTTCACTCGCAACGCGCTACTGCACGTCTGCCCATGACCGTCGATGGTGGTTCGAGTCTCATAAGTACAGGCCACTACACCACGCCCTCGACGAGCTGCTCCAGGACTCCGCCGACCGCCGTGACGGAAGCGTCGACTGTGAGTGCCGTGGGGACATCGATTCTCGGGTGTACCAGGAGGGTCGCTTTCGCCAACGCTTCTTTGGTCTGCTCGAAAGCCTCCGTGGACTCTGCGTCCCATGCCACCTCTCTGGCTTTGCTGGCCGTCAGACCGAACAAGGGCCTCACAATGCGCGCCGCTGCCGGCACGAACCAATGATAGAAATTTACAATCCCCACAAATTCTTGCAGGCCCTTGACCGTGTTGGGTCTGGGGAACTGGTGGATGGCCTGGACTTTGTTCGGTAGTGGGGCGGCACCATGCTGGCTGACCCTGTGGCCCAAGAAGTCGATTTCCATCAGCCCGAATTGGCACTTCGCCGGGTTGATTGCCAGTCTGTGGTCACTCAGGTGCTGGCAGAGTTGGCGCAAATGTGCCACGTGCTCTTGGCGTGACTTGCCGGTCACCAGGATATCATCTAGGTAGATGAAGGCGAAATCCAGGCCTCGCCCTACCGAGTCCATAAGCCTCTGGAAAGTCTGGGCGGCGTTCTTGAGGCCAAAAGGCATCCTTAGGAATTCGAACAACCCAAAGGGGGTGATGAGGGCTGTCTTGGGCACACCGTCAGGGTGTACAGGGATCTGATGGTACCCCCGGACCAGGTCGATTTTTGAAAAGATGGCCGCCCCATGCAGGTTTGCCGTGAAATCTTGGATGTGAGGCACCAGGTATCAGTCGGCGGTTGCGGCGTCATTGAGTCTCCCGTAGTCCCCGCAGGGTCTCCACCCTCCTGAGGACTTGGGTACCATGTACAGCGGAGATGCCCACGGGCAGTCCAAGCGACGGATGATCCCCATCTCCTCCATCTTCTGAAACTCCTCCTTGGCGAGGTGGAGCTTGTTGGGTGGGAGCCTACGGGCTCGGGCGTGCAGCGGTGGTCCCTGTGTGGGAATGTGGTGTTGCACGCTGTGTTTGGGACCAGTAGTGGAGAACTGCGGGGTGATGATGGAGGGGAAATCCGCCAGCACCCTGGCGAACTCATCACCCGAAAGTGTGACTGAGTCCAAGTGGAGGGCCGGGAAGTGGGTTTCTACGAGCTGGAAGGTCTGGGCATGGACCAAACGCCAGCCCTTCAGGTCGACCAGGAGGCGGTTGGCCCGTAGGAAATCCACCCCTAGTAACGGCTGCGATACCGCTGCTACCGTGAAGGTCCAGGTGAAGGAGCTGGGTCCGAAACGCAGCGGGATGGTGTCGTTTGCAGCGGTGAGGTCAGGGCCTGGGGCCGCGTTACAGGTGTCCATGTTGGAGAGGGGAAGAACGCTGATTTTGGCCCCGGTGTCCACCAGGAAATGTCGCCTGGAATGCCGGTCACAGAGGAATAGGAGGCTGTCTCGATGGCCAGCCGTCGAAGCCACTAGCAATGGCCGGCTCTGGCGTTTCCCGGGAAGGCACATGGTGGGCGGCAGCAGTGCGTGTTTGACCCCCATCTCTGATGGTAAAAGCACCACCGGTCCGAACATTCATCCTTGTCCCTTGCGGGTCTCGGTGGCTTCGGTTGTGGGGTTTTGGCCTTGGGCTGCGTGGTCGTGGTTAGGTAGATGGAAGCCGCTCCCCGCTGCTTATTCTGCCACAGAATATCCGCCCTGGCCACAAGGCTGCACGGGTCGCTGAAATCCTCAACCGCAAGGAGGAGGCGAATGTCCTCCGGCAGTTGCTCAAGGAACAACTGCTCCAATAAAAGGCACGGCTTATGGCCATCCATGAGCACCAGCATGTCGTTCATCAGCTCAGATGGCTTGTGGTCGCCCAGGCCGTCCATGTGCAGAAGCAGCACGGCTCGTTCGCGGCTGGAGAGTCCGAAAGTACGGATTAGGAGTGCCTTGATGCTAGCGTACCTGTCCTCCATTGGTGGTTGGTGCAGGAAGTCGATGATCCGGCCTGCCGTGTCTTGGTTGAGCACACTGACCACGTAGTGATAACGCGTGGCATCGGCTGTAATGCCTCTGATGCTGAACTGGGCCTCAGCCTGCTCAAACTAGACGTGGAGCTGAGCGGCCCAGAAAGTCGGAGGCTTGAGCGAGACTGCGTTGTGCCAGTCGTTGGAATTCATGTCGCGGGTTCCAGGTGCCATCTGGAAGCGTCAGGGTCACCAAATGTAGCCGAACGTGACGCGTTCCCAAAAGGAAAACTCAGAGACGTTGTGGCTGAATCGGAGCACACTTTACTGTGTGAAGCAAAACGCGCGCGCGCACAAAGATACCCGAGAGTCTCTCCAGCGGACGTGATGTCAGGATCCCGCGCGGAAGGCCCACCCCGAGGTTCGCTCGTGACGCGCGGCCGCTGATGGCGGTTCGAGTCTCGTAAGTACGGGCCGCTACACTTATCTGTTTTATATAGAATCAAACAGCACAGGAATGGGCTGTTCAGCCGCTCTATCCATGTTGCCTCTTTGTTAGAGAGATCCAGTTAGCTCCTCTCCCCTGCTCTTTCCCCATTGCTATATATATTTGACTTGTTTGAGCATTTCTACAATTTTCTCCTGTAAATTACTATTGAATCTGCTTCTGCCACATTTTCACAGTGCTTTCTGGATCACAACTAATTAAGTTAAAGCCTCTTCATTTCTTCATTGACTTTTTTTTACCAACCGCCTTCTATCTATAGTCATTGCCCATGTGCTAGTGTATCTATGTATGATTCTCCCTATCCGTTCTATCAAAACCCTCAATTTTGATCCCTATGATTTGTAGCTCCTCAAATTAGAGCAATCGGAGCCTTTTCTCATAACTCAACTCGCTTCTCCTTTGTGTCATTCCAGCAAATCTCTTATGAGCTCTTTCCAAGGGAGTGATAGCATGAGAACAGATAACCTGCACCACATCTTCGCTGATGTCATTATATAACAGTCATCAATGGATTAAGAGACGTACCATGAATTGTCCCCTCCTCAGGATAAACAACTTACTGATTTGCAACTCCTGTACCCCAGCAACGATCACTGTATTATCAGAGCAGAACCCATGAACTTACACCTTGCAATCCACTGTATGCCAAAGTTTCTACTTGTTACACCTGCAACTCCTGTACCCCAGCCACGATCACTATATTAGCAGAGCAGAACCCATGAACTTACACCTTGCAATCCACTGTATGCCAAAGTTTCTACTTGTCACACCTGCAGGCTGATCTTGATTTCAATACCTACATTATATAGTGCCTTTAATGTGGTTAAATATTCTAACTAGCAGCATTATCAGACAACATACAACAGCAAGCTATAAATGGAGAAATCAGGGGAGGCAACTAAAAGCTTAGCTAAGAGGTAGATTTGAAAGGATCATCTTAGAGAGAGGCTGAGAGGTTTTAGGAGGGAACTCCAAAGCTTAAGGTCCAGGCAGCTGGTGTCAATTAAATCAATTAATTTGGCATAGGAGAGAAAATACCCTCACACAACTTGGGAGAATAGTTCATTTCTTTAGAAGAAACAAATCTAAGAAGTATCATGTGACATCAGGACATGCACTCAGGTAACTATGGAGCAAGGTAAGTGAATGGAGAAAAACAGATGATCAAGGAATACAGTAGAGAGCCAGCCTGCCAGTGAAGGAAATGGATCCAAGGCCCAAGTATGTGGAGAGCTTGTTACCTTACGCAGTACAGTACAGCAAAATCCTGTTCATTCAGTTGACATTTGTTCTGATTCCTAACCTAAGATCGTCATTGAAGCAGTCTAGAGCTGGAGATGCCAAGAGTGGTTGAGTTGTTACTGTATGATACTTCCACATAATTATTAACCTTCCCTCAGCCCACAACAATAAAGTATTATTGAGAACCCTACAACACAGCAGAACATCTCAAGATGCTACAAAGCAGAGATTATCATGAAATAGCGATGCCAAGCCACACGTAGAGATATTAGGAAAGGTGGTCAGACTGTGATCATATTAAGAGTCAGCAAATTGTTTTTGCTTTGTTATATGTTAATAACTTATCTTGCACCATTAATTGTGACACCACGGTCTGTAAGGAACATGCAGTGCACACAAGACAAGATGCAAGTTTTCCCTACCTTCTTTGACTGTTCAAGGAAAGCTTTCTTGATCTCTTCAAGTGTTGCATCTGGTTTGATCCCAAGAATAGTGTAGTATGTAGTACTGCTGAATCTGGCCAAAACAGAAGACAAGTTACTACGGGCTGTTACCGGTTAATTCTAAATGCTACAACTTGGGTACAAGCAAAATGTTGGGCTATTCAAGAAAGTGTACACTGAGGGTGCAGTCCTCAATCCAATCCTACCTGACTTATCCTTGTGTCATATTAGCATGGCAAAGGGACCAAATACTTTCTTTTGGACATGAAATTAAGAACATCAGGGACCATTAATGTTGGCTCCTCTTGAGCATTTCTTACTGGTTTCACAGCAGTTTGTCTAAGATCTGGGAGTTGGTGGCTTGTTTGCCCTGTAACAGAGCACAGTGCCAAGAGATCATGTTTACTGGAATTTTGTTTTACCGAACTTGGTAAAGAGACTCTAGGTAGAAATGATGAACTTCATTGTTCCATAACAATTTAACTACAAAACTATCAAGCCTTCTCACAATGGTAAACATATTATTCCAGTTGCTGTAGAAACAGTGGAATATAGATACACAGTCTGCAGATTCGAGGCTCCCAGCTCTGATTCCTGGTCAACGTTAAGTTGGCTTGTCTCAATCAGGCCAGCTGCTGGGAATGTCACCATGGCTCAGCCTGGGCTTGGTGACAGAGATTAGGTTAATTGTTCTTATTCGTTGCCCAATGATCATTCCAGAGAGATTAAACATTAAGGAGAACAGGGCCAGATATAGTTATGACTGCCCGTTTCCCTATAACCTCAAATGAAAATGGATACTAAAGAGAGTGGCTGCTATCTTGTTTCTCCGTTTTGCTGCTATCTATGGAGTGTTAACCAATACAGTTTCATCAGAATGTCAACGATGCTAGAAGAGTTAAATTCTGCAGCACAAATATATAAACTTTAATTATATTTCCTGGAATGTAGGAAGTTCAAGGCTGAGTTGACTGAGTTTTTTGGATTCTGAAAGGAAAGGATAGAGAGAAGAAGTATTTTTGCTGTTGGGAGGAGTCCAGGACAAGGGGACATAACCTTATAATCAAGGCCAGGGCAGTTAGAAGTGGTTAGGAAACACTTCATCACACAAAGGGTGGCAAATGTTTGGAACTATCTCCCACAAAAGGATACATTTAAATCTAACATGGAGAGATTTTTTTTTCTACCCAAGGGACTTGGAGCCGAAGTATGTGGATGGAGTCACAATGCAGTTACACCATGAAGATAGTGAATGATAGTATGGACTTGAGGGTCTGCTGCCTACTCATTTTTCAATAAAATGGGAGAATATTGGCAGAATACAGTAATGGTACTCTTCTGGTGTGCAGGGAAAGTTTAACAGATTTTGAGAATTGGAACTTGCTTCTCCTACTCCATTGTTTCTGCTCCCCAGCATTAAAACTCTGGTATTTGACATCAATGGCCACAAAGCTTGTTGCCACCACACATGCCAATTATCAATAGGATGTACAGTAGGTATTGCCTGACACTACTCTGTTAGTAGCTGCTAGGGCAATTGAGAAAGATCAACTGGCCTCAGTCAACCTACTACTGAAAGTGTATGGTCAGAGGTAAGATAGGAGATATTCAAATAACCAATCACCATTCTAATGCATCACTATTAGTGTAAGATTTTCTGTTGTTGCAGCGCCAGGTGGAAACTTGAATCCTTTTCACCATTCAGTTAGATCATGGTGTAGCATAACTCCACCTGCCCGCCTCAGTTCCATAACCCTCAAAATCTGTGCCAAGCAAAAACCCATCAATCTGAATGCGGAAGTCGCCAGATGAATTCAGGTGAAAAGCTGAGTGGGAACTGTGAAAGCTCATTCCCTGTTCAAAGCTACTGTATTATTTCTTGTGCTCTTGGGTCTAATCAAAAGGCTGCTGATGTCATCCCATGACACACAGCCAGCAACTGATGCTTTGTTTTCTTTCAACATGATATTTATCCTAAGCATATAGCTACAGAAAAAGTGTAATGCTTGTTCTGCCAATAATCCTTAGTTTATTGGTTTAAGTATGTTTCTTGACTGCTTTAGAGAGTATGAATACATATTTTAGCTTCAGGAGGTTTCATTTGATGACTAATCCCTATGGACCAATGAAAAGTGAAATGAATGTTTCAGTCTGTGAAACAACACATTAAGTTCTCATAGAAAAAGAATGAGCCTCATTTAACATTTTCTTAAAATTCTCAATAAAGTAGCAGGGGGTGAATTTCCATCCCATTACCTCCACACCCTGTTACTGATCTCAGACATCTGGTCACCACAAGCATTGCTATCACAGAGTATATGGGGATCAGCAAGGAAGAAAAATACTCTGAAACCCATACATCTTCAAGTTGCACTGTTCATGCACAACCCTGTTCGTGTGATGAAGCCTACTGACTGTTACACACCTGTGCAATGCTGTGGAGAACCTCCTGGAGGATAATCTGCACCTTTGGCAACACTTGCAGGCTAATGTCTGGGCACTCAGCAGCATCTCACACCGTTGCCCCAAGAGATTTTCTCTCAACCTGGTAAACAAAGGTAACGACAGTAATATTTAATAATTAGAACATGGAACTCACTAGTGGTGTAGCCCTCCCTCAGTACTCCAGCCCAGATTTTTTTGAATCCACAACTTGCTGACTCAGAAGTTCACAGTCCAATCCACTGTTAAAAGTCATCCAATATAGTGATCTATTGCAATAACAGTATTAATCCCATTTTAAAGAGGTCAACAGCGATTAATAGACATGCAACAATAATAATAAAAGTATAAGTTGCCTATGAACACATTATGGGACACCGTAAATCAAAGGAGCAGTCAAATTAAACATAAATTAACGACAAATTCTGAATAGATTGTACACCTCAGTCAGGAAATGTTCTACTCAGTGTGGACATGAGCTACACACACTACTAGTCCCTGCTTTCCATTGTGACCAAAGCAAATTTGTCATCATTGGTACATTTCCGTTTAGTTGAACTATGAAATACATGACTTTAGGAGTGATATCCCTTAGAGGGCTAACATTAGTAAGCTGAAAGCTGCATCGTCTTACTAAAACTACAAAATGGAACCTGAAACCTCAGATACGAATAGTTCAATATTCCCCAACGCACATGACCTCAGTTATGTATGACAAATGGCTCCTGAAGAGGCAAGCAATTAAATGTACCTACGTAAATAAGGATAAAATAGAAAATAATTCACATATATGATAAAGATTGACCTAGATTTTCCTAAGAAGTGTCAAATCCTCCTGTAGGTGTCCAAAAGCTTGGAAATCCTGCACAATTGCATACAAGGTTGCAGAAGCTCTGAAGTTACTGCTGGTGCTTGCAGTGTCTTGTTGATAGCCCCCTGACATTTTACCCCTCATGGAGGCCAAGGAGGGACAGCTACTTAATTGCAACTCCCCAAGAGTTAGACTGGAAATCCACTCAGTAAACCTGCACCAGGTGAGACCCGTGCGAATTCAGTGATTCAGTTCTTTTCAATGGTGAGTAACAGTTGAACGTGAAAGGCAGGTTTTAGACTATGAAGGTTTTTTGAACTGAGTTTACTTAAAGTTTTTCATTAGGATGTTCTTAAAAGCAAAAATTATTAATGAAAGTATTTAAAGAATGAAGTGTTTTAGTATTAGTTTTGGATGTTTCTGAATGGGAGTGACATTCAGAAGCATTCAGAGTCTTTAATAGCTTTGACAGCTGGCTAAGCTGGGGAAATGGATTATCTACCCATCGGAGTTTTTCTAGCGTTCATATGGACAGGGTTATTCAGCCCCCACTACTGTCAGGAAATCATTATACCTACCAGAAGAAAAACTACTGTACTATAAAACAGTTTTCTAAGGATTGCAGTAATGCCTCTCTAGGCCTTGGATAAGAAAGATAATTGCCCAGGAGAGAATGATCGATAGTAAACACTCCACTTCTGACAGACTGAATGAGAGAAAGAGAAAGAAATTTTAACTTCAGCCAAGATAGTTTGAGCTGAACCATAGGTTTATCCCTGGCTGCAACATTGGGCTGTGCATCAAGTCATGAGTGCCCTTGGGTAAAGCACAGTTAATTTCTTTTAGTGAAGCTATACTGAATCTCTAAAGTATTATTACAGCTGAACTTCAGTTTGCAAAGGATTAATATTTAAAAATGTTGTACTGATGCTCTACAAGGATAAGAGGTAATAAGACCAGCAATGCACGACATCGTTGGCACTGTAAGCTCCATTCACAGCACCAGTTCCACGGCCAAGGTTGCCATGGGAGCTTGCAATAAAATGTGTGTGCCTCATGTAAGTAGAACAGCACAGTCGTGCAGAAGTTAGTGCTGCTGCCTCACAGTTTCAGGGATGTGGGTTCGATCGTGACCTCGGGCATTGTCTGAGAAGAGCTTGCAAGTTCCCTCCATGGCCACGTAGATCTCCTCCAGGTTTCCTCCCGCATCCCAAGGAAGTGCTAATAGGTTAATTAGCTCCAGTAAATTACGCCTTAGTGCAGGCTAATGGCAAAAATAATCACAGAGGAGTTGATGGGTACGTATGAAAGAATAAGTTGCAGGGGTACAGGGGAAATAAGGAGAGAGAGAATGGGGCTGCTCCACTGGGAACAAGCATGGACTCAATGAACCAAACGGCCTCCACTGTGCCATTGTAAAGGTAAGACAAGATGTAGCAAATGTTTCATAAATGGAAGAAATAAATGTAATTATGGGCCAGTTTTACAAGCTGTAGCATTCCATCCAGTGACCACACAATTGGTCAAGCAACACACATTAAAGTTTAACTGAGAAGGCTGATAGGGAACTCAGTGCATTAAAATTCTGAACTGATTGAACACAGCCAGGATGATTCTATATGTAGGATAGATCAAAGTAGGGGTCATGTAAGTATAATGTCCAGTAAGGAATTTGTGAGAATATGGAAAGCTCTCCTATAGGAAGCAGTTGAGACAAATAGCATTTCAAAGGAGCTGGATAAACACATAACGGAAAAAGGAAAAGAAGAACAGGGAGACAGAAAGAAAGGTGGGAGTACATTCATTTCAAGTATAAGCACCAGCACAGATTAGAGGGGCCAAATGACATGTTTCTGCACTATACATTGAACAAAATTGTATTATACTGTATATGATGGAGTAACAGGAAGTGCATGGATAATGACCAAAAGTACAGAAAGAAACTGGCACTAATTATTAGTTATAATTGATGACATTTCCTTTTTTTTAAAACTCTATTAAAATGTAACCTAGAATAACACGTGATTAATTCATAAATTTAGATGTAAAATATTTCTCAGCTTTGTAAACATGATAATCAAGTTCCTTATCAGAAAAAAAACTGCAAGTATTACACCTGGCATGGCAAGCAGCCAGCAGCTCACCACCAAAGCAAGCAGTTCAGAGTGCTTGAGGGAATATCACCTGTCACAGAGGAACAGTACGTGACACAAGTCAACCCTTGCAAAACGGAAGGCGTAGGAACCTTACTGTAGCCAAAGTTAATGTGCAAGGTCAGCACGCTACAAATCCTTGCCGAACAAAGAGCTTCACAGATTGTGCCATCATTGCTATTTAAGTTCTGTGGTTCAAAAGACAAAATATGATCCCACATAACCATTGAAAAAAATCAGAAAGTGCATTACCAACCCCAAAGACTTTCTAATCAATGCACGCTAACAGAGCATGCTTGCACAGCCACTTCTGCAGAACTCTCTGGATTGATAAAAATGGCAACTGTAATTGCCATTCACTGTAATTCAACTGCTAGTCAAACATCACATTACATACATTATTATCACAAATCTAGGTCAAAACAGATACACTTAGGTTCGTTAACCTTCTGTTAATCACACCTGAAGACTCTCCATACCTGAATGGAACTGGGTGACCTTTCAGTTCTGAATAGAGGTCACCAACCTGAAACATTAACTCTGTTCCTCCCTCCACATATGCTGACTGACCCGCTGAGTGTTTGTAGCATTTTGCTTTTTAGCTTGCGCAAGCGCCTGTAATTGATTTTACACACATAATTTGCATCAGGTAACCATCCCTCACTGCATTTCGTGTCTTTATTGAAAGAGATTGCTGTAACAATATCTACTTCCATTTTATATAATAAATTTAACAAAGTAAAATGTCCCAAGGTACTTCCCAGAGGTATTTTCAATCAAAAACAGACACAAAGGAGAAATTGGTGATTAAACACTCAGTCAAAGGCAGAGTTAAGGAGTAACTTGAAGAGAAATAGAGGTAGAAATTCCTGAGCTTGGGGCACAGGCAGCAGAAGGCATGGCTAGCAATGGTGCAGGGATTACATCTGAAGATGATCAAGAGGCATGAATTAGAGAGGTGCAGAGTTCTTGGAGGACTGTCAGGTTGAAGAGGGTTTCAGAGAAGGGGAGGGGTGAGAATTTTAAAACTGAAGTTTACTTAACAGAGAGCCAATGCAGGTCAGTCCAAAAAGGAGATTAGGAATGAATGGGACTTGGTGGGAATTAGAACACAGTCTTCAGTTTTGGATGATCTCAAGTCTACAGAGAGTAGGAGGAGGACAGCTGGCCAAGAGGGTGTTGGAATAGGCAAATCTGGAGAAAATAAAAACAAGGTGAAGTCATACCATGTTGCTGATATGGAAATAGGCACTCACTCATGACTTGGATGATGGGGTGAAGCTCTCCCTGGAATCAAGTATGACACAGGGGTTGACAACAATCTGATTAATTTCCAGATTGTAGCTGGGCAAAGGAATTAATGCCAGTGAATAGGTATTGTGACAGGAACAAAAGAGAATGACTTGGGCCTTTGCAATATTTAACAGGAATAAATTTCTGCTGATTCTGGATTGGATGCTTGACAATTTAGAAACAGTGGTGGGGTTAAGAGATGTCAGTGGTGGTAAGGAAGAGCTGAATGTAATCATCACGTATGTGGCAGTGATGCTGTGTTTTCAAGTAATATTTCTCAGAGGTAGTATGTAAATGAGAAGTGGGAAGGGGTGCACTGATAGTTCCTCAGGAGAATGAGAAATGAGAAACCATTGCTGGTAATTCTTTGGCAGTCCCATCCAACTGGAAAGAGGTATTGGAGGTGAACAGAGTGTTCAAAGGCGTCAAAGGCTGCAGAAAGGTTGAGAAGGACAAGGTCACCTCTGTCACAATCATATGG